>NC_092714.1:275082600-275437093 GCF_047496885.1 Scyliorhinus torazame | reverse complement strand
GCACAGGAACAGGCCCTTCGGCCCTCCAAGCCCGTGCCGACCATGCTGCCCATCGAAACTACAATCTTCTGCACTTCCGGGGTCCGTATCCCTCTATTCCCGTCATATTCATGTCCCCCAATGAGCACCAGCGGATAACAGGCCGCTCTACACCGAACAAAAGGGTTTCCACTCGATGAACATTCAGCTGATAAGTGACCATCGGATGTACATCATTCACGCCTGCGCCCGGTGCGGGCAGCGTGCACGACACCTTCATGCTGGCACACTCACCGATTCCTGACATGTTCGAGATGCGCCCGCCCCCCCCTGACTGAGGGGTTGGCTCCTGGGCAACAGGGGTCATCCACTGCGTTTGTGGCTGGTGACACCTATCCGGAGGTCACAGGTCAACACGGAGACCCGCTACAACGATGCCCGTACAGCGACCAGGAGCGTGATCGAGCGGTGCTTCGGTGTCCTGAAGATGCGGTTCAGGTGCCTGGACCCTCTGGAGGGGCCCTCCAGTACGATGCTGAGAGGGCCGCCCGCATCATGGCGGCCTGCTGCGTCCTCCACAACATCGCGCAGCAGAAGGGCGACGTGCTGGAGGAGGAGGAAGGGCAGTCCTCATCTGGCGAGGAGGATGCGTGGGAGGGCGAGGATGGGCAGGACATGGGCCCAGGCAGGTGCAGGAGGTGATTCATACCGGCCGCACTACGCGGTGGAGGTCCTGGGTTGTCAGTAACAACGGGCCTTGTCCATGGGATGGAGGATGATGACAACCCGCTCTGCGATGAGCTCCGGTGCTCCACATCGTTTGACAATGTCTGACTCCTGCCCACTTTCCACCGTCCACCCGAGTGATCCCTGCATGCGAGCTGGACATTCCATCACACGGTGCCATCGATTCACTGGGGTGACAGTCATGGGGACGGTCGGGGAGCTGGGGAGCACGGGCCACCCACAACATCCACCCATTCACCCCATCTCCGGCCAGCCCAGACCAGCCCACCCCTCACACCCATCAGACCGAGCACCGAGGCAGGTTGTAACAGTGTGAACAGGTGTTTAATGTGAATAAATATATACATACAAGTGCCCTAGCCCCTATAACAAACTGTGCCCTGCACCCGTGCCAACTTAACTAGTGTCTAACTGTCTGGTGTTACGGGCCCGAATGCTATGCCTAGGTGGTTCCCCAGGCGGTACAGCTGGAGTGGAGGCGCCTGGGGCGACCCGGCCTGAATAGGCCCGGCTGCTACTCGGGGGTCCCGGGTGGCGTGATGCTGCCCTGTTCTGCCCGCTGCCCACCAGATGCGCCAGGGTCAGGAGAGGGAGGGGGGGGTCCGAAGTGTCGCAGTGTTCTGGAACCTCCCCTGGGGGAGTCACTGGCACAGGCCCCAGCACTTCCTTCCTTGGGGTGCTTGATGTCCCCCAGGCTACTCCATGGGACATGGGTGCGAGCAGAGCTATCCCCTGAGGCCCTCCCCCCGCCCCCGCCACCTGGCACTGCCAGTCCTGGAGGCCCGCTCTGGTCTTGGCCCGAGTCCGCATGCTCCTGGCCATGGAGCACAGGGAGTGGACCATCTCCGTCAGGGACTGCGCCACATCCTGTGGGTCTGTGCCACATCAGCCAGTGACTGCGCCATCTCCCTCTGGGACTGGGCCACTTCCCTCTGTGTCTGCGCCACGTTGGTCAGTGCCTGGGCAATGCCGCCGGCGTTCCGAGCCATGGCCCGCTGGGACTGGGCCAGGCTCAGGAGGCCGCTGCAATGTCCAGGTGGCCCTGGCACATGGCTGCGTGTGAGAGGGCCGCCCTGTCCTGGGCCTCGGCCCTGCCTGCACAGAATGCCCCCGGCCTTGGACATGCTGATCCATAGCCAAAATCCTTGCCCCCAATGCCTCCACCGCGGATACCAGGTGTTGGCCTGGGTGGCACGCATGGTGGGCACCACCTCCTGCTCGTGCAGGCGGTTGGACTCCTCCACCTGCTCCTGCAGGTGCTGTATGTTCACCGACAGCCCCTCATGTAGCCCCTGGCTCTGCGTCTGCGTCTCCACGATCGATGGGACTGTCCGTCCCAGAAGCCCGAGACCCGCCTGGATGGCAGCTAGTCCCTGGGACCGGCCCTCCGACCGTCCCGCCCCCTCGGGAGTTCCCCCCTCCACCTGCTGTGGTCAGCTGTGAGGTGAGCACCAGATAGTGCCCCAGGAACCGCTTCACTAAAGTGCCCCGACCGAGGTGAGTGTCTCTGGGATGGGAGGATGTGGGAGAAGCTGTGATGGGAGGTCAGTGTGTCCCTCCGACCCGAACTCCGGGGTGTTCGGAGTCTCGGGGGGGGAGGGCTGGTGTCCGGGCTGCTCTCCCCCTCAGTGCTCCGCTCACAGGCCGGGGGGGGGGGGGTGCTCCGGCTATGGCACTCGCTGGGGGTGGGGACGACAGATGGACCTCCCCATCTTCATGTCCTGCAAGACGCAAGACAAGACGCATGATTAGACCGCTGGCTGGGGGACGGGGGGCGTGGGGGGAGGGGCGTTGGGGGAGAGGGGCGTTGGGGGAGGGGTGGTGACACGTGTTCGACAACTCAGGGGGTCCCACTTTCTCGCCCGCGGCCGACCTCCATTTCCTCCCGGCCGCCGTGATGAGGTGCCACAGGCCCCCTCCGGCCCCCTCCGGCCCCCTCCTGCTCCGGGTGGATGTGGGCAGCGGGCAGCCTTCTCCTGCGCGGGGGGGGGCAGCCTTCTCCTGCGCGGGGGGGGGGGGGGGGGGGGCAGCCTTCTCCTGCGCGGGGGGGGGGCAGCCTTCTCCTGCGCGGGGGGGGGGCAGCCTTCTCCTGCGCGGGGGGGGGGGGCAGCCTTCTCCTGCGCGGGGGGGGGGGGGCAGCCTTCTCCTGCGCGGGGGGGGGGCAGCCTTCTCCTGCGCGGGGGGGGGGGGGCAGCCTTCTCCTGCGCGGGGGGGGGGGGGCAGCCTTCTCCTGCGCGGGGGGGGGGGGGCAGCCTTCTCTTGCGCGGGGGGGGGGGCAGCCTTCTCCTGCGCGGGGGGGGGGGGGGCAGCCTTCTCCTGCGCGGGGGGGGGGCAGCCTTCTCCTGCGCGGGGGGGGGGCAGCCTTCTCCTGCGCGGGGGGGGGGGGGGGGGGGGGGGGCAGCTCCAGTCTTGCCGGGGGTCTGTGGGAAAGTGGGATCAGGGTATTGGGTTGGGTGTAAGGCAGAGCAGCCTCGGAGGCCTATGTTTCTCTGTACCTTGTACAAGATGGAACAGAATCTCTACAGAGCAGAAGGAGGCCCTCTGAAAGGGCCCCTTTCTTATCCCTGTAACCCCATCGAGGGACAATTTATCATGGCCAATGCACCTAACCTGCACATCTCTGGACTGTGGGAGGAAACCGGAGCACCCGGAGGAAACCCACGCAGACACGGGGAGGACGTGCAGACTCCGCACAGACAGTGACCCAAGCCGGAATCGAATCCGGGACCCTGGAGCTGTGAGGCAGCGGTGCTAACCACTGTGCCACCGTGCTGCCCTGCATTGCAGCAACTCACCAGGCTTCTGCAATAGCATCTTATAAACCTGCGACCATCACCACCTAGAAGGATAAAGCCTGCGGAGACACGGGAGTCCCCCCACCTGGACGTTCCCCTCCAGGTCACCCACCATCCGGACTTATCCTGGGACTCCCTCCCGAACAGCGCAGTGGGTGTACCTACAAGAAGGCAGCTGACCCCCACATTCTCGAGGGCAAATAGGGGTGGGGCAAATACACAATTTACACAACCCAAGAATGAATAAAAAAAGGTCAGAGTGACACTCAGACTGAACGTAATGTTGAATAATTGATTCATAATAGTTTTGTTCATTTTTGCAGGAAGTGCTCCATTTCTAGGTGTTACTGATATTGATACCAGTAAATGGAACACTCGCACTTTCTGGGTGGAGCATTTATAATCTCGGGGTCTGTGATTTCCGATCTGCGCTCTCAATAATCGTGGCTCATTATTTCATAGAATTTACAGTGCAGAAGGAGGCCATTCGGCCCATCGAGTCTGCACCGGCTCTTGGAAAGAGCACCCTACCCAAGCCCACACCACCCTATCCCCATAATCCAGTAACCCCACCCAACACTAAGGGCAATTTTTGGACACTAAGGGCAATTTTGGTCACTAAGGGCAATTTAGCATGGCCAATCCACCTAACCCGCACATCTTTGGACTGTGGGAGGAAACCGGAGCACCCGGAGGAAACCCACGCACACACGGGGAGGACGTGCAGACTCCGCACAGACAGTGACCCAGCCGGGAATCGAACTTGGGATCCTGGAGCTGTGAAGCAATTGCGCTAACCACTATGCTACCGTGCTGCCCAAATTAGGGTCACGCTTTCATGAAATCAAATTAAATATTTGATATGCAATGCAGATGACTATTTCAGGGTACATTTAACAATGAGAAAACGCATGTTAAAATATTTTATTGAGACTTACTTGACTAGAAAACCACAATCTGTAACAGACACGTAAAGACAGACTTAAATGGTTGCTGATCAATGAGAAATAATTCAATTATGAAGGTTTTAAATGAGAAACTATTTTAATCACAGGCTCTCATCAATACATGAAAGAATAACATTTAAACAAGGCTGCTGTATCATGAAGTCTAAATGTGAAACTGTACCACAAGTTTCTTTTGTTAACGGCGTCAAGGGGAACGCATCACGTACGGTCGGCAGCAGAAAGAGTCGATCCGAGAATCATAGAATTTACAGTGCAGAAGGAGGCCACTCGGCCCATCGAGTCTACTTCGGCTCCTGGGGCGTCGGGGGCGGTGCGTCGGGGGCGGTGCGTCGGGGGCGGTGCGTCGGGGGCGGTGCGTCGGGGGCGGTGCGTCGGGGGCGGTGCGTCGGGGGCGGTGCGTCGGGGGCGGTGCGTCGGGGGCCGTGCGTCGGGGGCCGTGCGTCGGGGGCCGTGCGTCGGGGGCCGTGCGTCGGGGGCCGTGCGTCGGGGGCCGTGCGTCGGGGGCCGTGCGTCGGGGGCCGTGCGTCGGGGGCCGTGCGTCGGGGGCCGTGCGGGCAGTGTGTCGGGGACAGTGTGTCGGGGGCGCACATTGAAATTGGCCGGTACGATGTAGTGGGCATCACAGAGACGTGGCTGCAAGGGGATCAGGGCTGGGACCTAAATATCCAAGGATATTTTTCCTATCGAAAGGACAGGCTAATGGGCAAAGGGGGCGGGGTTGCATTGTGAGTAAGGAATGAAGTTAAATCGATAGCACGGTGCGATATAGGATCAGAAGGCAGAGAATCTCTGTGGGTAGAGTTGAGGAATTGCAAAGCTAAAAGGAACCTGATGGGAGTTCTGTCCAGGCCCTCTAGCAGTAGTCACGATGTGGGGCAGAAAGTAAATCAGGAGATAGAAAAGGCAAGTAAAAAAGGCAATATTACAATAATCATGGGGGACTTCAATATGCAGGTGGACTGGGAAAATCAGGTTGGTAGTGGATCCGAAGAAAAGGAATTTGTGGGATGTCTATGAGATGTTTTTTTGGAGCAGCTTGTGACAGAGCCCACTAGGGAACAGGCAATTCTGGATTTGGTGATGTGTAATGAGGCAGACTTGATTAGAGAATTTAAGGTGAAGGAACCCTTAGGGAGCAGTGACCACAATATGATCGAATTTACCCTGCAGTTTGAGAGGGAGAAGCTGCAATCAGATGTAACGGTATTACAATTCAATAAGGGTAACTACAAAGACATGAGGGAGGAGCTGGCCAGAGTTGATTGGAGAAGGAGCCCAGTAGGGAAGACAGTGGAACAGCAATGGCTGGTGTTTTGGGGGTTATTCAGGAAGCACAACAGAAATGAAAATGAAAATCGCTTATTGTCACGAGTAGGCTTCAAATGAAGCTACTGTGAAAAGCCCCTAGTCGCCACATTCCGGCGCCTGTTCGGGGAGGCTGGTACAGGAATTGAACCGTGCTGCTGGCCTGCCTTGGTCTGCTTTCAAAGCCAGCGATTTAGCCCAGTGTGCTAAACCAGCTAAATTCATCCCAAGGAGGACAACTAAAAAAGCAATAAGGGGGGAGAAGATGAAGTATGAGTGCAAGCTAGCTAGTAATATAAAGGAAGATAAGAAGAGATTTTTTCAATATATAAAAGATAAGAGAGAGGCAAAAATAGACATTGGACCACTGGAAAATGTGGCTGGAGAAGTAATAATAGGAAACAAAGAAATGGCAGACGAACTAAATAGTTACTTTGCATCAGTCTTCACGGTGGAAGACACCAGTGGAATGCCAGAGCTCCAGGAGAATCAGGGGGCAGAGGTGAGTGCCGTGGCCATCACTAAGGAGAAGGTTCTGGGGAAACTGAAAGGTCTGAAGGTGGATAAGTCACCTGGACCGGATGGACTACACCCCAGGGTCCTAAAAGAGATAGCTGAGGAAATTGTGGAGGCATTAGTGATGATCTTTCAGGAATCACTGGAGGCAGGAAGGGTCCCAGAGGACTGGAAAGTGGCTAATGTAATACCACTGTTTAAGAAGGGAGGGAGGCAGAAGACAGGGGATTATAGGCCGGTTAGCCTGACTTTGGTCATTGGTAAGGTTTTAGAGTCTGTTATTAAAGATGAGATCGCAAAGCACTTGGAAGTGCATGGTAAAATAGGACTGAGTCAGCACGGCTTTGTCAAAGGGAGGTCGTGTCTGACAAATCATGGGCGGGATTCTCCCCTAGCCGGCGGGTCGGGGGGTTCCGGCGGGATGGAGTGGTGGGAACCACTCAGGCGTCGGGCCGCCCCAAAGGTGCGGAAGTCTCTGCATCTTTCGGGGCCAAGCCCTCACCTTGAGGGGCGAGGCCCGCGCCGGAGTGGTTTCTGCTCCACCAGCTGGCGGGAAAGGCCTTTGGCGCCATGGCAGCCGGCGCCGAAAGGTCTTCACTGGGTGACGCGGGTCGGTGCATGCGCGGGTTCGTCAGCGGCTGCTGACGTCATCCCCGCGCATGCGCAGGGGAGGGAGTCTCTTCCGCCTCTGCCATAGTGAAGACCATGGTGAAGGCGGAAGAAAAAGAGTACCCCCACGGCACAGGCCCGCCTGTGGATCGGTGGACCCCGATCGTGGGCCAGGGCACCGTGGGGGCACCCCCCCCCCAGGGCCGGATCGTCCCGCGCCCCCCCCCCAGGACCCCGGAGCCTGCCCGCGCCACCTTGTCCCGCCGTTCAAAAGGTGGTTAATCCACGCTGGCGGGACAGGCATTCCAGCAGCGGGACTTCGGCTCATCGCGGGCCGGAGAATCGGCGGGGGTGGGCCCGCAGACTGGCGCGGCGCGAGTCCCGTGCCCGCCGAATCTCTGGTGGAGGAGACTTCGGGACACGGCGGGGGCGGGATTCACGCCAGCCCCCGGCGATTCTCCGACCAGGCGTGGGGTCGGAGAATCCCGCCCCTGTTCTTTGAGGAGGTAACAAGAAAGTCAAACAAAGGAGAACCAGTGGACATGATTTATTTAGATTTCCGGAAGGTGCTGCAGAGGAGACTGTTAAATACATTAGGAGCTCAGGGTGTTCAGGGTAAGATCCTGGCATGGATAGAGGATTGGCTGACTGGCAGAAGGCAGGGAGTGGGGATAAAGGGGTCTTTTTCAGGATGGCAGCCGGTGACTAGTGGTGTGCCTCAGGGGTCGGTGCTGGGACCACAACTTTTCACAATATACATTAATGACCTGGAAGATGGAACTGAAGGCACTGTTGCTAAGTTTGCAGATGACACAAAGATCTGTAGAGGGACAGGTAGTATTGAGTGTTACTCTTAACAACACACCACCTCCCAGAGGCCACCTGAAGCCCCTTTACATATCAGTGTCAATTAATGGATACTTAACATAAATGAGACAACTAATTGCAATGTCTCTTAACTCATTACTTAACATTGAGGAAGCAAGGGGGTTGCAGAAGGATTTGGACAAGCTTGGAGAGTGGGCCATGAAGTGGCAAATGGAATACAATGTGGAAAAGTGTGAGGTTATGCATTTTGGAAGGAGGAATTTAGGCACAGACATTTCTAAATGGGGAAATGCTTCGGAAAGCAGAGCACAAAGGGACTTGGGAGTCCTTGGGCGGGATTCTCCCGCAATCGGCTGGGCGGGCATTACCGGCGCCATGGAGCGGCGTGAACCATTCCAGCATCGGGCTGCCCGGAAGGTGCGGAATCCTCCGCCCTTCCGGGGGCTAGGCTGGCACTGGAGTGGTTGACGCCCCGCCAATTGGTGCTGAAGGGCCTCCGCCGGACAGTGCGAGTTGGCGTATGCGCAGGAGCGTCAGCGTGTTCTGGCGCATGCGCAGAACCGCTGGCGTGATTCCTGCGCGTGGGCAGGGGGTTTAATCTCCGCCCCGCGCCATCGCGGAGCCTTACACAGGCCGGGGCGGAGGGAAAGAGTGCCCACACGGCACAGGCCCGCCCGCGGATCAGTGGGCCCTGATCGCAGGCCAGGCCACCGTGGGGGCCCCACCCCCCGGGGCCGGATCCCCCCGCGCCCATCTCGAGGATTCTGCAGGCTGCCCTCAAAGCCAGGTCCCACTGGTATGGACCTTGCCTAATCCACACCGGTGGGACTGGCCGGAAACGAGCTCCTGCTCAGCCCATCGGGGCCCGGAGAATCACTGAGGTTCACTGCCAACATTCCCCGACTTGCGCTGCGAGCCCCGCCTCGCCCAAAAACCGGCGCCGAAGAATTCGCCAGCCGGCATCGGAGCCAGGGTGGGATTCACGCCGCCCCCCGGAGATTCTCCGACCCGGCGGGGGGGTCAGAAAATCCCGTCCCTTGTTCACGATTCTCTTCAGGTAAATGTGCAGGTTCAGTCGGTAGTTAAGACGGCAAATGCATTCATGTCAAGAGGGCTAGGATACAAGACTAGGGATGTACTTCTGAGGCTGTATAAGAAAAAATGAAATGAAATGACCCTGGTCAGACTCCATTTGGAGTTTTGTGAGGAGTTTTGGGCCCCGTATCTAAGGAAGGACATGCTGACCTTGGAAAGGGTCCAGAGGAGGTTCACAAGAATGATCCCTGCAATGAAGAGCTTGTGGTGTGAGGAACGGTTGAGGACTCTGGGGCTGTACTGGTTGGAATTTAGAAGGATGAGTGGAGATTTTATTGAAACTTACAGGATACTGCGAGGCCTGGATAGAGTGGACGTGGAGAGGATGTTTCCATTTGTAGGAAAAACTGGAACCAGAGGGCACAATCTCAGACTAAAGGGACGATTCTTTAAAACAGAGATGAGGAGGAATTTCTTCGGCCAGAGGGTGGTGAATCTGTGGAACTCTTCACCGCAGAAGGCTGTGGAGGCCAATTCACTGAGTGACTTTAAGACAGAGATAGATAGGTTCTTGATTAATAAGGGGATCAGGGGTTATGGGGAGAAGGCAGGAGAATGGGGATGAGAAAATATCAGCCATGATTGAATGGCGGAGCAGACTCGATGGGCCGAGTGGCCTAATTCTGCTCCTATGTTTTATGGTCTAAAGGAGAACAGCTCCAGCTTCTTCAATCTATCCACCTATCCTGGAACCATTCAGATTGTGCCCTCTGCCCCTATTTATAAAGCTCAGGGTCCCCAATGCTTTACTCATCACCCTCTTACTGATCCTGCCACCTTCAATGATTTAAGCACATATACCCCAGGTCCCTCTCCTCCTGCACCCCTTTACAATTGTTCCCTTGCTTTGCCTTTTTTTGTTCTTCCTGCAGAATTTTGAAGAATGAGAAGTGATCTAATTGAAGTGGATCCCATTCTGAAGGAGCATGACTCGGAGATATTCCCCATGACTGAGGAGCCTGGGAATGAAGCCACAATCAAAAGATAATGGGCCGGATTCTCCGCCCCGCCAGATTCCTGGTTCACCCCGCCGGCGGGAGTCTCCGTCACACCGGCTGGTCAATAGGGTTTCCCATCGTGGGGCAGCCCCACGCCCTCGGGAAACCCCCCCGATGCTGGCAAAATGGAGCATCCCGCCGGCAGAGAATCCCGCCCAAGGAGTTGGTCATTTTGGACCGAGATGAAGAGAAATTTATTCATTCTTCTTTCAAAGGGTTATGAACTTTAGATTTCTCTACTCCAGGGGCTGTGAATGCTCAGACCTCGAGTATATTCATGACAGAGGTGAATAGATTTTGGGAAACTGAGGGAATTAGGAAATATGAGGATTGTACAGGATGATAAAATGCAATTAGAAGACCAGTCCCAATCTTGTTTAGCGACAGAGCAACCTCGAGGAGGCAAATGGCTTCCTCCAGATCCTCTCGCATATGTCCTTACGTTTTAACATTTCTTTAGTTCGCGATTTAGTTATGGCTAATCTGTCAGAGAAAGACTACAGGTGTGCGTCCATCCCAAAAACGAAGAAAAGTACCAGTCTCAAAAACGGAACGCTGTAACCATCTCCCTGTTTTGTGTATTATATTTCTGGGAAGGGGCACCAACAGAAGGAAGCCTTCAGTTCAACTTTATTATTAAATAATGCGAGGAGGGAAATCAAAAACAACATCAACATTCCCCTTATCAGGTGAATAAAATTAATTGTCCTCAGCAAATGATTCTGAACAATTGCATTTCCCCGCACCCTTTGGCATCAATGACGCCGGCGAGGTCAGGTTATGGCAGAGTTCAGACACACCGTGTCTACCCACCTCCTCAATCATTAAATAATGTCCCACAACTCCAGCCTTGTAAGAGCGCCTCTATTTCAAGCTGACATTTCCACGAGCAATATTTGTACGCGATTGCTGAACTCACGCCAAATTCCAGAAGCTTTTGTGTCACGTTCCAACTTATTACAATCTTAAATTACAAAGTAAAGACTGAGCTGTTCACAGATAGCGGCAGCTCCTGTAAACAGCCGTCGATAGCGCCCAGCTGCAACTCCGCTTTCCAAAATGAAATCGTGAATCACAAGATTTCTCAAGTTTTAAAAATCGGTATCAGTTTGAACAAAGCCGTGTCTATTTCTGTGCTTTTAATATTATTAAGGGTGACTTCTTTTTAAATGTGGAAGACCTCATCACTTTAGAGCTAGTTTTTATACCTCGTTGTTACATTCAGTCAAAGTTATCATTAGTGGGCAGCACAGTAGCACAAGTGGATAGCACTGTGGCTTCACAGCGCCAGGGTCCCAGGTTCGATTCCCGGCTTGGGTCACTGTCTGCGTGGAGTCTGCATGTTCTCCCCGTGTCTGCGTGGGTTTCCTCCGGGTGCTCAGGTTTCCTCCCACAGTCCAAAAATGTGCAGGTTAGGTGGATTGGCCATGATAAATTTCCCTTAGTGACCAAAAAAGGTTAGGAGGGGTTATTGGATTACGGGGATAGGGTGGAATGAGGGCTTAAGTGGGTCGGTGCAGACTCGATGGGCCGAATGGCCTCCTTCTGCACTGTATGTTCCATGTTCAAACTATTCTACAGAAGATGGTTTCACTCTATCCATAGAGCTGTCCACATCTTGGGGAGAAATGGCCTTGCCTCATTATCTCAGCCTGTCCTGTCAGAGTTCTGATAAATCACAGTGCCCACAGGTATTGGAACAGTCTGACACGTCACTTTAATGTGCAGTTAATGCCAGTCACCGAAGAACAGGAGCTTTTATTCTCTTGGAGATTCATCGGATCGCAGGACTCGAAGGTGCATAGTGTCAGGCCACAGTGCTGACCTCAGTCTCCATTCAGTGCGAGGAGATTTCCGTCACATCTGCTGGACTGGATCAGAATCCTGGCCAATAGCCAGGAGAGAAATGGGTGAAAAGTCACTCCAACGTGATTCACACCCACTGCCCGTCCAGTCAGCACCCAGATACCAGCGGCTGGTCCTGAAAGTGGGCTAAAACATTCACAACTTTAAATTGTCAGATATGGACATCATTTGGCAGGTTTGCGACAGATGAAATGTGCAACATGCAACCAACTGTCTTCGATTTCTCAATTAGCACCAGGTTCAAATGTTGGCAGGAACAGGGAGCACAGTAAAGGGGGGGGGACAGAGGGGAGATCAGAATTAAATAAAGGCACCGCATCACTGAACAAACCTGTAGAATCCGATGGGCAGGAAACACACGTAGGACACACGATAGGATATAACAATCAGATTTTATAAGGTACACTGATAAACTCCCACGCCCCGAAGCATCACCCTCCTAGACCTGCACCCAGGCCCGGGTTTTATACTGTGAAGCCTTCCCTGTTTAGGGGAAAGCTCCACCCCCACTTACCGGGGACTTCATATTCGTTATGTGTTAATGGGAAGTGGATGATTCACTCTACCTTCCTTCCCAGGGGGTCAGAACAAACCTACTGCGCACGTTCTATCCACTGGTACTTGGCGTTGAGCAATTTTACTAGTGACGTGAAGGCCAAATTGTGGGCTCCTCAAAAGCTGTTCCTCGTCCTGCCTCGTTCCCACCCCCCTGCTGTCCTCGCCGAGAATTGTTTCCCCCCCCTCCACCCTTAACTGGAAAACTTCACCATCATTTAATAATTGAGCAGGTACAAAGGATTATGATTAACAAGACTTTCTATTAATTTCTATTGATGGCCATATTATTATTTTTCATTAAGTTGAATGTTGATGACAATCAGGGGAATTGAGTAGGAGGAGTTTCTAAGGACAGGAATGTGAGGAGTTAACAGGCCTGAAATAGTTCATTTGCTGAGGTATTCTAACCAACAATTGTATCCCTGCTGCTCTTAATTAGCACCATCATTCTGTTGTGTTTAACAACTCACCCAGTTGCTTTACCTCCTCTGTAAACAGAGTGGCTCAAAAAGGAACCTAGGACCAGAAATAAATATACAGGATATGCTGAGTAGGCCAAAACAGCTCGCATGAAACACTCGGGACAAAACGGTGAGCAAGGTTTATTAGTAATACAATCAAGCTCTCCACTCCCCAAAGGGTCTCCCTCCTCGGCCTGCTCCCTGGTTAGGGTCACGGTTTTTTATATTAGTCAACGACAAGCCCTGTCCCCACTATTGGGGATGTTCATATTCCGTGGAGGTCAAGGGGAATCGGATCGATCTTATTCCTTAACCTCCGTGGGGGTTATAACAGTCCCCACCTCCCACCCCCACAATGTCCGGAGTGACATCCATGTCAGAGGACTGACCCCAAGGGTCTCTCAGCTCTTTTGGCCGCGGACAGCTTTCGAGCATCCTTGCTGTGGTACGTGGAGGTGTCTACCTGACCAGGGAGCAGTGTTTTCATGAGGAGCGCCTGGGCAGCCCAGGCAGGGCTGGCTCGGTTCTGGGATCTGGTACCATGTACTCCAATGTGGGCACAATATTCATGTCCGATTCTGAATCAGAGCTGGGCGGGACTTCCTCCGGCTTCTTGACCTCGGTGTTTGGACTCTCGATGACCGGTACAACCGACAGCAATGGTGGCAAAAAGGCGGTCGAGGGTTCCAGATCGGGGTTTCTGGAACTGGGTCTGGCACATCAGCAACGCGGCAGCGGAGATGGTCACGTTCCGATTGGACTCACGGCCATGTGCCCAAACCCTATACAAAACCGGTCCAGTTTGCGCCAACACGATGCCTGGAATCCATGCGGCCCATTCGCAGAAATTCGGATGCGTGCGAGTTCACCAGCGATGAACATGCGTGATGGTGGATGCAGGCGGGTATATTCATACAGTCCGTGGTGCGTGTTTATGGTTACAAAATCAGCTGGAGGTACGCATGGCTCATATCAAGTTGGTAAAAGATTTGCCTCCACTGGGCTTAGCGTAAAAGTCTTCTATTCAAGGGACGGGATAGCAGTCCAGTCGAGAGACGTGGTTCTCCGTCATTTTATAATCGCTACATAGGTGAATGGAGCCATCAGCCTTCATGACAGGTACGACCGTTGTCACCAATTGGCGAATTTGACGGGCCCACAAGATGGTCCAACCGGGCGTCTGCTTTCGGCCGCAATGCATAGTCGAGCACTATTCATAGAGCCCATGATTCATCTTCCCTGACACTTTGAATGATTTTGCAAAGATATCCCCACGTATCAGTCCCTGCACCATCTTTAAAATAACATCCTTTATTTTGTACTGCCTCTCCTCAGTCCTCCTACCAAACATGTCACATACTTTTCCGCATTCTATTTTAATCCCACCCCCTATGTATGTTCCTTTTGTAGTCACTCAATATCCTCGCACAGTTCACACTATCCTTGCACAGTTGAATTTGTGCCCTGTACATCTAGGTGATTAATACATATCAAAACAAAGTAGTGATCCATTACTGACTCCCAGGGACCTATCCTCCAGTCTGAACAGCAATCGTTGCCTACTGCCCTGTTACCTGCCACTCTGCCAATTGGTAACTGTACGGCTATTGTCCCTTTTGATTCTATAGGCTTAAACTTTGTTGACCAGTCTGTTGTGTGATACCTTATTAAACACCTTTTATAAATCCATGTACACTACATCAACCACATTACCCCATCCACCCTCTCCATTACCTCATCAAAAAACTCAAAATCAAATTAGTAAAGCATGACTCGCCCTGAAACAATATGTGCTATTCTCCCTTAATAACCTGCAATTGTCCAAGGGACTGTTAAGTTTTTGTCTCATGTTATTGTCTCTAAAAGCTTTCCCACCACCGAGGTTAACCTAATTGACTTGGAGTTGATTGGTATAGTGTTAAACCTTTTTTTTGAACAAGGGTGTGACGTGTGCAATTATCCAGGCCTCTGGAATTACTCCTGTATCTGAGGAGGGCGGGAATATTATGGCCAATACCTCTTCAATTCCCTCCCTTACATCCCGTAGTATCCTTGGATATATCCCATCGGATTCTGGTGGCTTATTAACTTTAGGTACAGCTAGTCAACCCAGGCAAAATACTGCGGTCGAGGGAAACCTCAAATAAAAATAACTTTCCCACTCCCCCCTCAATTTTTAGTCCACTCAGGATCTCTCCATGACCACGCTGGGAATGTCCTTGGTAAAAGGAGATATAATGTATTAATTTAGTACTTCAGCCATGACGTCTGCATAAATCCCCTTCTCAGGAACACAGGATCAGGAGTAGGCCATTCAGCCCCTCGAGCCTGTCCTGCCATTCAATGAGATCATTGCTGATCTGTGACCTAACTCCATGTACCTGCTTTTGGTCCACATCCCTTAATAGCTTTGCTAAACAAAAACCTATCTATCTCAGTTCTAGCAGCAACTGCTGTGTGTGGGAGAGTTCCAAACCTTTACCACCCTTTGAGTGAAGAAGTTCTTCTTAACATCTCCCCGAACGGTCTAGCCCTAACTTTTAGACTATGCCCCCGAGTTTTAGAATCTTCAACCAGTGGAAACAGTTATCTTTATCTATCCTGTCTTTCCCTGTTAATATCTTGAATACTTCAATCAGATCACCCCTTAACCATCTAAATTCTAGAGAAAACAGGTCAAATTTGAGTAATCGCTCCTCGGAATTCAGCCCCTGTAATCCAGGTATCCTCCCTAAGGTGTGGTGCCCAGACCTGCTCCCAGTGACTCCAAGTGGGGTCTAACCAGGGTTTTGTACAGCTGCAGCATAACCCCTGTGTCTTTATATTCTCGGTTCTTAATCCCTCCTCCCCTGACAATACTTTTACTGTTTATATGTCTGTAGAATACTTTTAGATTTCCTTTTACATTAGCTGCCCTTTTCACTTGCCCTCTGAATGTTTTAGTTGCAATATGAATGAATTTGTGCTCAAGACTGTGGCTCAAGGAAATCAGCTCCTGAGGCGATGGCCGGGATTTTCCGACTCCACGCGACAGGATGTGCTGTGGGGAAGATGGTGAGCCAGCCAAAAACCTACTGACTTTCGGAGGAACTGGACGATCCGGGTGGGAGGCAGGGCTGAAAACCCCCACTCAATATTTCGCCACACGGCTACAGGTAAAGTTTCAAAACCTAAAGATTATCAATAAATGGAAGCACAATAAATTGTCTACTATAACCACAGACTGACTCGCACGCACCAAGTGCTCACAACAGAAGAGGCAGGTCACTAGAAACTTTAGTTTTCACAACTTTATGTAGAAGTAAAACAGGTGCTTGTTAAAGAAGATTTAAACATAAACTTTTATATGTTTAGCATCTTTGACACCTTCACAATATATCAATAAATTAATTTGGAAGTAGTGGACGCAACCTAACCGAATGGGAACAGACTCCCGTAACAAGTATGTTTAGCCGGAGGTTTCCTGGCATTCACAGAGCCAAGAAACATCATGGTATCTACCGGGACTCTGGTTATATTCGGGGCCTCAGCGGGGAACTCCCGGACAAGGCCGCTCTCTGCCTGCCAGAGCCCACCAGTGCAGGTCAAGATTTGGCCGCCATTTTTAAATGGGGTCCCAATCTCTCGACCTCCCTATGCAATCCCCAACTCACCTATAAAGGGATCCTTGGGCCTCTCCTGCATCCACGTGGGGCATACCAGGGCCTGATCCCCGGCACAAGAATGATACGAGCCTGGCACCACCCCTGCCTGTGCCACCTGGGCAACTTGGCAGTGCCAGGCTGGCACCAAGATGGCAGTGCCAAGGTGCACAGCTGGCAGTGCCAGGGTGCCACCCTGCCTAGAGGGCAACCACCTGGCGGCATCCAATCCCCTGTAAGACCCCCCCATGAGTGTCATTCCAGCTGTTCCCTTTTTGTGGGGATCAGCACTGAATAGCACTCACCGGGGTCTCCGAGGCGAAGGGGTTAGATCCCAAAGCCTCAGGTAGATCGGGAATGTATATCAGACTGAGACTAGCTGTCTCGCTCTACCACCGCCGCTGGCAAAGCGTTCCAGGCACCCACCACCCTCTGCGTAAAAATATACAGCCAGGAGACACCAACAACAATGAGATAAAGTGGTAACTGAGCAAGCTCGCCAGCAGGAAATGATTCAAGTGTGGCCTCGCTGAGAAAAACTCCCCAAGGCCAAAACAAATGGCAAAGTGCCCTTGAATAGCGATGTTACTCTCGCTGTTGAAGCTGCCGAGGAACACCCCACTAAACCCAACCAAAATTGGACATTGAATCACCCCCGATATCTTTCCTTAAATAAGGGGACCAAAACTGCTCCCAGTGCTCCAGATGTGGTCTCACCAGTACCTTGTACAGTTGCAGCAAGTCTTCCCCACTCTAATACTCCAACCCTCTTGAAATAAGGGCCAAGAGTCTGTTAGCTTAAAGCAAATTACTGCGAATATTGGAAGGTGAAAGAAAAACAGAAAATACTGGACAATCTCAGCAGCTCTGACAGCGTCTGCACAGAGAGAAGAGAGCTATTCCTGGTTACCTGCTGTACCTGTGGGCTAGCTTTCTGTGTTTCATACACAAATACCTCCAAGTTTCAGCTTTCTGCAGTTTTTCTCGATTTAAATCACACTCTGCCCTTTTGATCTTCCTTCCAAAATGAATAACTTCACATTTTCCCACATTATACTCCATTTGCCAACATTTTGCCCACTTACTAAAGCTATCAATATCTCCTTGCAAACTGTTTGTATCCCCCTCACAACTTACCATTCCACCTATTTCTGTCGTCTGCAAACTTGGCTACAGGTCATTCGCTTCCTTCCTCGAAGCCATTCATATATATTGTAAACAGCTGCGGGCCCAGCACTGATCCCTGTGGAACCCCACGGGTTACATGTCACCAACCTGAAAAAGCACCCCTTATTCCCACTCGCTGTTTCCTGCCCATTAGCCAATTCTCCGTCTGTGCCAATATACTACCTCCAACACCATGGGCTCTTATCTTATGACTTAACATTTTGTGAGGTACCTTATCGAACGCCTTCTGGAAGTCCAAATACATTGGCCGGGATTCTCCCTTTCTGGGGATTAAGTCTCCACGCCAGCGGGAGAACCGGCGCCAACCACTCCAACGTCAACAGCCCCCAAAAGTACGGAATTCTCCACACTTTCGGGGGCTAGGTGGACGCCGGAGGGGTTGGTGCCACTCCAGCCGGCGGTGAAGGGACGGCACGAGTTCACGCATGCGCCTAAGGGTCGGCGTGGTGTCACGCATGCGCGGAACCTTGGGCAAGGACAGACCACTCCGTCTCTATTGCCCCATTATGACCGCTCCAGTCCATTCTGGAGGGGGATCCCGTGCTGCCAGATCCTCCCATATCTCCAGCCCGGATAAGGAGAAAGCTCCCCTATCCACTGCATCCACTATCTCCTGCAGCTACTCCATATCTCCAGCCCAGGTAAGGGGAAAACTCCCCTATCCACTGCATCCACTATCTACTTTTTTTAGCATCCCAGAATGCAAGTCATCGGAACCATGAGACGTATCTGCCTTTAGACCCAATAATTTGTCTAATACTACTTTCTCCAGTAATGATATTTAATTCCTTCCCTTTCCTTGTTCCCCATAACTATCTGCCCAGACTCATTCTCTGAGGGTCCTATATGTTCACTTTGACCCCTCTCTTCTTTTTTATAGATTTAAAGGGCTCTTATCGTCAGATTTTTATATTCCTCGTGGATTATTTTCTCTCTCTTTATTATCTTGTTAACCCTCCTTTGCTGGATTCTGAATTTATCCCAGTCTTTGTGCTCTCACTGACGTTTGCCTCCTTCTCTGTTTTTTCTTTAATACTTTCCTTAACTTCCTTGGTTAGCCGGGGTTGGTTTATTTCTCTCTTAGAATCTTTCCTCCTCACTGGGATATATTTTTGCTGAAAGTCACGAGTTACCGCCCTAAATATCTGCCACTGCTTATTTATTGCCTTTCCTACTAATCTATCCTCCCAGTCCACTTAGTTAACTCCAAGATCAT
Source organism: Scyliorhinus torazame (assembly GCF_047496885.1). Lineage (NCBI taxonomy): Eukaryota > Metazoa > Chordata > Chondrichthyes > Carcharhiniformes > Scyliorhinidae > Scyliorhinus > Scyliorhinus torazame. The sequence goes on along the minus strand of NC_092714.1, from coordinate 275,418,323 downwards.
TTCATTGTAGCTCCCATAATTTAAGTTGAACACAGTTTTTTCTGACCCAAGTTTCTCACTCTCAAACTGAATATTAAAGTCCATCATGTTATGATCACTATTTCCAAGGAATCTCAGGAAAGGATGGCCCATACTCAGTGTTATGCCAGGTTCCTGCACCAGGTTTGGAACCCACACCTCAGACCCGGCTGAAGAGTACGGTACAGATTATTACTTCATAATAAAGCTGCACTGTGTCCCGCGGGAGCCAGTGGCACTCAGCTCAGTCAACTACAGTGACTCGGCTCATTAACTTTAACATAAATTCAGGGTCCTCCATTAAATGGCGACAGGATCAGAATTGGTTTGTAATAGACACTTCAAGAGGGAGGCTGCACCACCAATTGATTTTAATATCCAGGTTGGCCCTCCTTTCAGTCCATGACATCACAACTTTCTTTGACCTACACTGGCCAACCAGGGTTTTTCTGCCCTGATCCTGTTCTCCCAGCCAGAGAAGTGATTGGAATGGCTGAGGCCCACCCACAGACACAGGCTGAGGCCCACCCACAGACACTGGGTGAGGGCCACCCACAGACACTGGCTGAGGCCCACCCACAGACACAGGCTGAGGCCCACCCACAGACACAGGCTGAGGCCCACCCACAGACACTGGCTGAGGCCCACCCACAGACACTGGCTGAGGCCCACCCACAGACACAGGCTGAGGCCCACCCACAGACACTGGCTGAGGCCCACCCACAGACACTGGCTGAGGCCCACCCACAGACACTGGGTGAGGGCAGCCCACAGACACTGGCTGAGGCCACCCACAGACACTGGCTGAGGCCCACCCACAGACACTGGCTGAGGCCCACCCACAGACACTGGCTGAGGCCCACCCACAGACACTGGCTGAAGGCCCACCCACAGACACTGGCTGAGGCATACCCACAGACACTGGGTGAGGGCAGCCCACAGACACTGGCTGAGGCCACCCACAGACACTGGCTGAAGCCCACCCACAGACACTGGCTGAGGCCCACCCACAGACACTGGCTGAGGCCCACCCACAGACACTGGCTGAGGCCCACCCACAGACACTGGCTGAGGCCCACCCACAGACACTGGCTGAGGGCCCACCCAGACACTGGCTGAAGGCCCATCCACAGACACTGGCTGAGGCCCACCCACAGACACTGGCTGAGGCCCACCCACAGACACTGGCTGAGGGCCCACCCACAGACACTGGGTGAGGGCCACCCACAGACACTGGCTGAGGGCCCACCCACAGACACTGGGTGAGGCCCACCCACAGACACTGGGTGAGGGCCACCCACAGACACTGGGTGAGGCCCACCCACAGACACTGGCTGAGGGCCGCCCACAGACACTGCCCTCACCCTGCTCATGTAAGTAGCAGGATGGACACTGAAGTGTTTGGACTGTGCACCGTTGGGCAGAATTTGGGTGCAAACACACAGACAGCACCTCAGGAACAGTTACTCTGAGGGGATTGGTCACATTGTCCATCCTGTCTTCCTTTGGGGTGTGGTGAGAGCTGCTTTGCTTGTCAATCATTCTCCCCTCCTTCGAAAGCCTGGACCAGTTTGTCTCTTGACCCTGGGCTCGATTCTCCGCAGTCCCGCGCCGAAATCCCGTATGGCACGGGGCGGAGAATCGACGTTCATGACCGAATTGCGCACGCCGCTGCTCCGGCGATTCTCCGAGCCCTGGAGAATCACTCGTCCGTCAATCATGCCACGCGGCTGGGGGGCCCTCCCAGCGATACTCCGATTCCGACCGGCCGATTTCCCGACGGTGCAGTTCTAACCACGTATGGCTGGTCGGGACTCAGTCCGCGGCCGCCCTGTTGGGGGGGAGGGGAGATCCAGCACTGGGCGGGGGGGGGGGGGCCTTATGTGCGGCTGGGGCAGCGATCGGGCCGGTCCAATGCAGGGGCGCGCGGCCGATAGGGGGGCCCTTGTTTCTTCGTGATGGTCCGCTGAAAGCCGCCGCCATACGTATGCGCAGACCCGGAACCAGTGCGGGGTCTGTATCCACAGCCAAAACTGCGAGCATCACGACGGGTCCCTGCCAGCCCCCTGCCAGCCCCTGCCAGCCCCCTGCCTGCCCCTGCCAGCCCCTGCCAGCCCCCTGCCTGCCCCCTGCCAGCCCCTGCCAGCCCCCTGCCTGCCCCTGCCAGCCCCCTGCCTGCCCCCTGCCAGCAAGTGAATTGCTCTTTATTTTTTCAGGAAACTGGGGAGTGAAACGCCAGCGGTTTTCCGGCGGCGGTTTTCCGGCGGCGTGGGGGACACAGCCCCATTTTTGGAGAATCCAGCCCATTGACTTTCCCCTTTCCCGCTCCTTTCCAGGGTCACCAGAAACAAACCAGGAGTCCCGTGGGAATGAAACCATTTTGTTGTTTCCCTTGTATTTAGAATTGTAAACATCCAATAATCCAGCATTTACAGCGATTCATGATACAGCCGATTATGGATTTGAGCCGTGTTAACATGTTGTTTGTACTACAGCTGCTGATCAAACGGCTCACTAATGGTAATATTAATAATTAATTTGTCTGCCTTGCATCTACTCCGTCACAGTTTAGCAATTCCAAGATTGTTCCTTTCGAAGGATTTGCAGTATTTTATTTGGTTCTCTCCTGAAGCTGAACATTTCCTCTTCCGTTCGATAGTAACACTGACTTTTAAACATAGCTGGGGAGACCTTAGCCCCACCTACCCAGTACAAACTGAGCAAATGAGTGATTGACATTGGACAGGTGACGGACCGGCCAATATCCAAAACCCTTCCGACTGTTTTCTATTCAATGTGTCCACTGTCGTGTTGGGTGCTCTGCTACAAAGACAAACCAACACGGTTGCGGATGGTACAACTCAGTTTTATTACGAACATATATTTACAGTGGTAAACTGGTTACTGAGGTTCGATCATAACCCTTGAATCTGTGGACCTATTCCTAATACTATCTTGGAGTGGCACTCAGCACATGGTGGATGTCTGAGTGGCTTGCTGTGAGCTCTGTGCCCTGAGCTGTCTCCTGCTGGAATGCATGGGAAGTGTCGTGTTCCCTGTTTTGTAGTGTGTATGCTCTTGCCTGTGATTGGCTGTGGTGTTGTGTGTGTATTGATTGGTCCGTTGATCTGTCCATCAGTATGTGTGTGTGTTTGCACCATGATGATTACCTGAATACCATGACATCCACTTCAAACTGGTCTGGTCCACTTACGAATGTGCAGATCAGGCACTGATGAAATCAGCAAGACCCTAACTTCAATTTATAATAACAATCTTTATTAGTGTCACAAGTAGGCTTACATTAACACTGCAATGAAGTTACAGTGAAAAGCCCCTAGTCACTACACTCCGGCACCTGTTCGGGTACACAGAGGGAGAATTCAGAATGTTCAATTCACCTAACAGCACGTCTTTCGGGACTTGTGGGAGGAAACCGGAGCACCCGGAGGAAACCCACGCAGACACGGGGAGAACGTGCAGACTCCACACAGACAGTGATCCAAACCAGGAATCGAACCTGGGACCCTGGCGTTGTGAAGCAACAGTGCTAACCACAATGCTACCGTGCCACACAATGGCTACCCGAGCACCAGATGAAGATAGTTGGACTGCTCCTCTGGGAGCCACGAGGAAAGTTTAGATCTTGCCTGTCCTGTGCTCCCCCTACAACCTTCCTGATCACGAGACCCTCCCCACATCTTAGCCGAGTGCAGGCGAACATTCTTTCAGTCTCGATTGGCCCCACCCTCCAGCTGAAAACTCTGCCTCTATTGGACAGTTACTCAGGGTGATTATTCGGATGAGGGGTTGGTGGTGTAATGGCTGTGTGTCACTGGGCACTGACCGAGGCTCAGCGTGAGGGGTTGGTGGTTGGCTGTGTGTCACTGGGCACTGACCGAGGTTCAGCGTGAGGGGTTGGTGGTGTAATGGCTGTGTGTCACTGGGCACTGACCGAGGCTCAGTGTGAGGGGTTGGTGGTTGGCTGTGTGTCATTGGGCACTGACCGAGGCCCAGCGTGAGGGATTGGTGGTTGGCTGTGTGTCACTGGGCACTGACCGAGGCCCAGCGTGAGGGGTTGGTGGTTGGCTGTGTGTCACTGGGCACTGACCGAGGCCCAGCGTGAGGGGTTGGTGGTTGGCTGTGTGTCACTGGGCACTGACCGAGGCCCAGCGTGAGGGGTTGGTGGTAGGCTGTGTGTCACTGGGCACTGACCGAGGTTCAGCGTGAGGGGTTGGTGGTTGGCTGTGTGTCACTGGGCACTGACCGAGGCTCAGTGTGAGGGGTTGGTGGTTGGCTGTGTGTCACTGGGCACTGACCGAGGCCCAGCGTGAGGGGTTGGTGCTTGGCTGTGTGTTATTGGGCACTGACCGAGGCTCAGTGTGAGGGGTTGGTGGTGTAATGGCTGTGTGTCACTGGGCACTGACCGAGGCTCAGTGTGAGGGGTTGGTGGTTGGCTGTGTGTCACTGGGCACTGACCGAGGCCCAGCGTGAGGGGTTGGTGGTTGGCTGTGTGTCACTGGGCACTGAGCGAGGCCCAGCGTGAGGGGTTGGTGGTTGGCTGTGTGTCACTGGGCACTGACCGAGGCTCAGTGTGAGGGGTTGGTGGTTGGCTGTGTGTCATTGGGCACTGACCGAGGCTCAGTGTGAGGGGTTGGTGGTTGGCTGTGTGTCACTGGGCACTGACCGAGGCTCAGTGTGAGGGGTTGGTGGTGTAATGGCTGTGTGTCACTGGGCACTGACCGAGGCTCAGTGTGAGGGGTTGGTGGTTGGCTGTGTGTCATTGGGCACTGACCGAGGCTCAGTGTGAGGGGTTGGTGGTTGGCTGTGTGTCACTGGGCACTGACCGAGGCCCAGCGTGAGGGGTTGGTGGTTGGCTGTGTGTCACTGGGCACTGACCGAGGCCCAGCGTGAGGGGTTGGTGGTTGGCTGTGTGTCACTGGGCACTGACCGAGGCTCAGTGTGAGGGGTTGGTGGTGTAATGGCTGTGTGTCACTGGGCACTGACCGAGGCCCAGCGTGAGGGATTGGTGGTGTAATGGCTGTGTGTCAGTGGGCAATGACCGAGGCCCAGCGTGAGGGGTTGGTGGTTGGCTGTGTGTCACTGGGCACTGACCGAGGCCCAGCGTGAGGGGTTGGTGGTTGGCTGTGTGTCATTGGGCACTGACCGAGGCTCAGCGTGAGGGGTTGGTGGTTGGCTGTGTGTCACTGGGCACTGACCGAGGCTCAGCGTAAGAGGTTGGTGGTTGGCTGTGTGTCACTGGGCACTGACCGAGGCTCAGTGTGAGGGGTTGGTGGTTGGCTGTGTGTCATTGGGCACTGACCGAGGCCCAGCGTGAGGGGTTGGTGGTTGGCTGTGTGTCACTGGGCACTGACCGAGGCTCAGTGTAAGGGGTTGGTGGTGTAATGGCTGTGGGTCACGGGGCACTGACCGAGGCTCAGTGTGAGGGGTTGGTGGTTGGCTGTGTGTCACTGGGCAATGACCGAGGCCCAGCGTGAGGGCTTGGTGGTGTAATGGCTGTGTGTCACTGGGCACTGACCGAGGCCCAGCGTGAGGGGTTGGTGGTGTAATGGCTGTGTGTCACTGGGCAATGACCGAGGCCCAGCGTGAGGGGTTAGTGGTTGGCTGTGTGTCACTGGGCACTGACCGAGGCCCAGCGTGAGGGGTTGGTGGTTGGCTGTGTGTCACTGGGCACTGAACGAGGCTCAGTCTGAGGGGTTGGTGGTTGGCTGTTAGTCACTGGGCACTGACCGAGGCTCAGTGTGAGGGGTTGGTGGTTGGCTGTGTGTCACTGGGCACTGAACGAGGCTCAGTGTGAGGGGTTGGTGGTTGGCTATGTGTCACTGGGCACTGACCGAGGCCCAGCGTGAAGGGTTGGTGGTTGGCTGTGTGTCACTGGGCACTGGCCGAGGCTCAGCGTGAGGGGTCGGTGGTGTAATGGTTGTGTGTCACTGGGCACTGACCGAGGCTCCGCGTGAGGGGTTGGTGGTTGGCTGTGTGTCACTGGGCACTGACCGAGGCTCAGTGTGAGGGGTTGGTGGTGTAATGGTTGTGTGTCACTGGGCACTGACCGAGGCTCCGCGTGAGGGGTTGGTGGTTGGCTGTGTGTCACTGGGCACTGACCGAGGCTCAGCGTGAGGGGTTGGTGGTTGGCTGTGTGTCATTGGGCACTGACCGAGGCCCAGCGTGAGGGGTTGGTGGTTGGCTGTGTGTCACTGGGCACTGACCGAGGCCCAGCGTGAGGGGTTGGTGGTTGGCTGTGTGTCACTGGGCACTGACCGAGGCTCAGTGTGAGGGGTTGGTGGTTGGCTGTGTGTCACTGGGCACTGACCGAGGCTCAGTGTGAGGGGTTGGTGGTGTAATGGCTGTGTGTCACTGGGCACTGACCGAGGCCCAGCGTGAGGGATTGGTGGTGTAATGGCTGTGTGTCACTGGGCAATGACCGAGGCCCAGCGTGAGGGGTTGGTGGTTGGCTGTGTGTCACTGGGCACCGACCGAGGCTCAGTGTGAGGGGTTGGTGGTTGGCTGTGTGTCACTGGGCACTGACCGAGGCCCAGCGTGAGGGGTTGGTGGTTGGCTGTGTGTCACTGGGCATTGACCGAGGCCCAGCGTGAGGGATTGGTGGTGTAATGTCTGTGTGTCACTGGGCACTGACCGAGGCCCAGCGTGAGGGGTTGGTGGTTGGCTGTGTGTCACTGGGCACTGACCGAGGCTCAGTGTGAGGGGTTGGTGGTTGGCTGTGTGTCATTGGGCACTGACCGAGGCCCAGCGTCAGGGGTTGGTGGTTGGCTGTGTGTCACTGGGCACTGACCGAGGCTCAGTGTAAGGGGTTGGTGGTGTAATGGCTGTGGGTCACTGGGCACTGACCGAGGCTCAGTGTGAGGGGTTGGTGGTTGGCTGTGTGTCACTGGGCACTGACCGAGGCTCAGCGTGAGGGGTTGGTGGTTGGCTGTGTGTCACTGGGCACTGACCGAGGCCCAGCGTGAGGGGTTGGTGGTTGGCTGTGTGTCACTGGGCACTGACCGAGGCTCAGTGTGAGGGGTTGGTGGTTGGCTGTTAGTCACTGGGCACTGACCGAGGCTCAGTGTGAGGGGTTGGTGGTTGGCTGTGTGTCACTGGGCACTGACCGAGGCTCCGCGTGAGGGGTTGGTGGTTGGCTGTGTGTCACTGGGCACTGACCGAGGCTCAGTGTGAGGGGTTGGTGGTGTAATGGTTGTGTGTCACTGGGCACTGACCGAGGCTCCGCGTGAGGGGTTGGTGGTTGGCTGTGTGTCACTGGGCACTGACCGAGGCTCAGCGTGAGGGGTTGGTGGTTGGCTGTGTGTCATTGGGCACTGACCGAGGCCCAGCGTGAGGGGTTGGTGGTTGGCTGTGTGTCACTGGGTACGGACCGAGGCCCAGCGTGAGGGGTTGGTGGTTGGCTGTGTGTCACTGGGCACTGACCGAGGCTCAGTGTGAGGGGTTGGTGGTTGGCTGTGTGTCACTGGGCACTGACCGAGGCTCAGTGTGAGGGGTTGGTGGTGTAATGGCTGTGTGTCACTGGGCACTGACCGAGGCCCAGCGTGAGGGATTGGTGGTGTAATGGCTGTGTGTCACTGGGCAATGACCGAGGCCCAGCGTGAGGGGTTGGTGGTTGGCTGTGTGCCACTGGGCACCGACCGAGGCTCAGTGTGAGGGGTTGGTGGTTGGCTGTGTGTCACTGGGCACTGACCGAGGCCCAGCGTGAGGGGTTGGTGGTTGGCTGTGTGTCACTGGGCATTGACCGAGGCCCAGCGTGAGGGATTGGTGGTGTAATGGCTGTGTGTCACTGGGCACTGACCGAGGCCCAGCGTGAGGGGTTGGTGGTTGGCTGTGTGTCACTGGGCACTGACCGAGGCTCAGTGTGAGGGGTTGGTGGTTGGCTGTGTGTCATTGGGCACTGACCGAGGCCCAGCGTGAGGGGTTGGTGGTTGGCTGTGTGTCACTGGGCACTGACCGAGGCTCAGTGTAAGGGGTTGGTGGTGTAATGGCTGTGGGTCACTGGGCACTGACCGAGGCTCAGTGTGAGGGGTTGGTGGTTGGCTGTGTGTCACTGGGCACTGACCGAGGCTCAGCGTGAGGGGTTGGTGGTTGGCTGTGTGTCACTGGGCACTGACCGAGGCCCAGCGTGAGGGGTTGGTGGTTGGCTGTGTGTCACTGGGCACTGACCGAGGCCCAGCGTGAGGGGTTGGTGGTTGGCTGTGTGTCACTGGGCACTGAACGAGGCTCAGTGTGAGGGGTTGGTGGTTGGCTGTGTGTCACTGGGCACTGACCGAGGCTCAGTGTGAGGGGTTGGTGGTGTAATGGTTGTGTGTCACTGGGCACTGACCGAGGCTCAGCGTGAGGGGTTGGTGGTTGGCTGTGTGTCACTGGGCACTGACCGAGGCTCAGCGTGAGGGGTTGGTGGTTGGCTGTGTGTCACTGGGCACTGACCGAGGCTCAGCGTGAGGGGTTGGTGGTTGGCTGTGTGTCATTGGGCACTGACCGAGGCTCAGCGTGAGGGGTTGGTGGTTGGCTGTGTGTCACTGGGCACTGACCGAGGCCCAGCGTGAGGGGTTGGTGGTTGGCTGTGTGTCACTGGGCACTGACCGAGGATCAGCGTGAGGGGTTGGTGGTTGGCTGTGTGTCACTGGGCACTGACCGAGGCTCAGCGTGAGGTGTTGGTGGTTGGCTGTGTGTCACTGGGCACTGACCGAGGCTCAGCGTGAGGGGTTGGTGGTTGGCTGTGTGTCACTGGGCACTGACCGAGGCTCAGCGTGAGGGGTTCGTGGTTAGCTGTGTGTCACTGGGCACTGACCGAGGCTCAGCGTGAGGGGTCGGTGGTTGGCTGTGTGTCACTGGGCACTGACCGAGGCTCAGTGTGAGGGGTTGGTGGTTGGCTGTGTCTCACTGGGCACTGACCGAGGCCCAGCGTGACGGGTTGGTGGTTGGCTGTGTGTCACTGGGCACTGACCGAGGCCCAGCGTGAGGGGTTGGTGGTTGGCTGTGTGTCACTGGGCACTGACCGAGGCCCAGCGTGAGGGGTTGGTGGTTGGCTGTGTGTCACTGGGCACTGACCGAGGCCCAGCGTGAGGGGTTGGTGGTTGGCTGTGTGTCACTGGGCACTGACCGAGGCTCAGTGTGAGGGGTTGGTGGTAGGCTGTGTGTCACTGGGCACTGACCGAGGCCCAGCGTGAGGGGTTGGTGGTTGGCTGTGTGTCACTGGGCACTGACCGAGGCTCAGTGTGAGGGGTTGGTGGTTGGCTGTGTGTCACTGGGCACTGACCGAGGCCCAGCGTGAGGGGTTGGTGGTTGGCTGTGTGTCACTGGGCACTGACCGAGGCTCAGTGTGAGGGGTTGGTGGTAGGCTGTGTGTCACTGGGCACTGACCGAGGCCCAGCGTGAGGGGTTGGTGGTTGGCTGTGTGTCACTGGGCACTGACCGAGGCCCAGCGTGAGGGGTTGGTGGTTGGCTGTGTGCCACTGGGCACCGACCGAGGCTCAGTGTGAGGGGTTGGTGGTTGGCTGTGTGTCACTGGGCACTGACCGAGGCCCAGCGTGAGGGGTTGGTGGTTGGCTGTGTGTCACTGGGCATTGACCGAGGCCCAGCGTGAGGGATTGGTGGTGTAATGGCTGTGTGTCACTGGGCACTGACCGAGGCCCAGCGTGAGGGGTTGGTGGTTGGCTGTGTGTCACTGGGCACTGACCGAGGCTCAGTGTGAGGGGTTGGTGGTTGGCTGTGTGTCATTGGGCACTGACCGAGGCCCAGCGTGAGGGGTTGGTGGTTGGCTGTGTGTCACTGGGCACTGACCGAGGCTCAGTGTAAGGGGTTGGTGGTGTAATGGCTGTGGGTCACTGGGCACTGACCGAGGCTCAGTGTGAGGGGTTGGTGGTTGGCTGTGTGTCACTGGGCACTGACCGAGGCTCAGCGTGAGGGGTTGGTGGTTGGCTGTGTGTCACTGGGCACTGACCGAGGCCCAGCGTGAGGGGTTGGTGGTTGGCTGTGTGTCACTGGGCACTGACCGAGGCCCAGCGTGAGGGGTTGGTGGTTGGCTGTGTGTCACTGGGCACTGAACGAGGCTCAGTGTGAGGGGTTGGTGGTTGGCTGTGTGTCACTGGGCACTGACCGAGGCTCAGTGTGAGGGGTTGGTGGTGTAATGGTTGTGTGTCACTGGGCACTGACCGAGGCTCAGCGTGAGGGGTTGGTGGTTGGCTGTGTGTCACTGGGCACTGACCGAGGCTCAGCGTGAGGGGTTGGTGGTTGGCTGTGTGTCACTGGGCACTGACCGAGGCTCAGCGTGAGGGGTTGGTGGTTGGCTGTGTGTCATTGGGCACTGACCGAGGCTCAGCGTGAGGGGTTGGTGGTTGGCTGTGTGTCACTGGGCACTGACCGAGGCCCAGCGTGAGGGGTTGGTGGTTGGCTGTGTGTCACTGGGCACTGACCGAGGATCAGCGTGAGGGGTTGGTGGTTGGCTGTGTGTCACTGGGCACTGACCGAGGCTCAGCGTGAGGTGTTGGTGGTTGGCTGTGTGTCACTGGGCACTGACCGAGGCTCAGCGTGAGGGGTTGGTGGTTGGCTGTGTGTCACTGGGCACTGACCGAGGCTCAGCGTGAGGGGTTCGTGGTTAGCTGTGTGTCACTGGGCACTGACCGAGGCTCAGCGTGAGGGGTCGGTGGTTGGCTGTGTGTCACTGGGCACTGACCGAGGCTCAGTGTGAGGGGTTGGTGGTTGGCTGTGTCTCACTGGGCACTGACCGAGGCCCAGCGTGAGGGGTTGGTGGTTGGCTGTGTGTCACTGGGCACTGACCGAGGCCCAGCGTGAGGGGTTGGTGGTTGGCTGTGTGTCACTGGGCACTGACCGAGGCCCAGCGTGAGGGGTTGGTGGTTGGCTGTGTGTCACTGGGCACTGACCGAGGCCCAGCGTGAGGGGTTGGTCGTTGGCTGTGTGTCACTGGGCACTGACCGAGGCTCAGTGTGAGGGGTTGGTGGTAGGCTGTGTGTCACTGGGCACTGACCGAGGCCCAGCGTGAGGGGTTGGTGGTTGGCTGTGTGTCACTGGGCACTGACCGAGGCTCAGTGTGAGGGGTTGGTGGTTGGCTGTGTGTCACTGGGCACTGACCGAGGCCCAGCGTGAGGGGTTGGTGGTTGGCTGTGTGTCACTGGGCACTGACCGAGGCTCAGTGTGAGGGGTTGGTGGTAGGCTGTGTGTCACTGGGCACTGACCGAGGCCCAGCGTGAGGGGTTGGTGGTTGGCTGTGTGTCAGTGGGCACTGACCGAGGCCCAGCGTGAGGGGTTGGTGGTTGGCTGTGTGTCACTGGGCACTGACCGAGGCTCAGTGTGAGGGGTTGGTGGTTGGCTGTGTGTCATTGGGCACTGACCGAGGCTCAGTGTGAGGGGTTGGTGGTTGGCTGTGTGTCACTGGGCACTGACCGAGGCTCAGCGTGAGGGGTTGGTGGTTGGCTGTGTGTCACTGGGCACTGACCAAGGCTCAGTGTGAGGGGTTGGTGGTTGGCTGTGTGTCATTGGGCACTGACCGAGGCTCAGCGTGAGGGGTTGGTGGTTGGCTGTGTGTCACTGGGCACTGACCAAGGCTCAGTGTGAGGGGTTGGTGGTTGGCTGTGTGTCACTGGGCACTGACTGAGGCCCAGCGTGAGGGGTTGGTGGTTGGCTGTGTGTCACTGGGCACTGACCAAGGCCCAGCGGAATGTGCTGGAAACACAGGCTCATGTCGCACAATAGCAGCTGGTAGAATTAAAATTCATTTAATAAAATCTGGAATTGAAAGTTAGACTCATTAATGTTTTTTTCAAAGGAGCAATCTAGCGTGGTCAATCCACCTACCCTGCACATCTTTGGGTTGTGGGGGCGAAACCCACGCAGACACGGGGAGAATGTGCAAAATCCACACGGACAGTGACCCAGAGCCGGGATCGAACCTGGGACCTCGGCGCCGTGTAGCAACAGTGCTAACCACTGCTACCCAGCCTCAGTAATGGTGGCCATGGAAAGTATCATCAATTGTTGTAAAAACCCATCTGGTTCCCTAATGTCCTTTTGGGAAGGAAATCTGCCCTCCTTACCTGGTCTGGCCTACATGTGACTAGATCGTTTGCCCTCTGAAACGAGAGTCCATTGGGGATTGTCAATAAGCCTCTCACCATCTTTCCTTGACATTCAACACTATTAGTATCACTACATTCCCCACTATAAACATCCTGGGGGTTACCATTGACCAGAAACTGAAGTGGATTAGCCACATAAATACTGTGGCTACCAGAGCCGATCGGAGAATCCTGCGGTGAGTAACTCACCTCCTGACCCCCTGAAGTCTAATTGTATCACTAACTAGGATACACCAGGAAAAGGACAGTCGGATAATGTTGAGGGAGGAAATGAGAGGAAGTCAGTCAATAATCTAACTACATGTTATTCAGATGATGTCGTTTGTATATAATGCACATGTTATTCAGATGGTCAATCATTCAGATTCATTACAGAGCGTCAGACATCCCGACACAGCCATGTTACAAATGGCACCTGAATACCGTTGTTATGGCAACAATTTTGTTCATTCCAGGCGGAATTCCAAGTGGATATGTCGATCTTAAATGAGAAACCATTGACCTTTCCTCTTGAGGCTTTCATATTATTCAATGAAAAACTCCAGATCACTGGCAGTAACCGTCTTGAGCAACAACGTGGTGTGTGACTTACAATCCTCGCTGTTCTTCCTCCGAGAATGGTCTTCACTTCCACCTGATGTTCCCCCCCCCCCCAGTCAGCTGAAGAACAGAAACAAGGTGAGCATTTGATACTCGAACAAGGAGAATCTCAGCTTTCTCTTGTACCCGCTTGTTGTTGCTCTGAAGACACTATCTTTCCATTCCCGGTGAATGGAAGGCCTCTGGTTAGTCTAATGGTGCACAGATCGCCGGAAACTGTGGCCAATGGAGCTGTTCCTCTGGGTTCAGTTACACACAGCACGGGATTTACCAGTGAACTCAATTCAACCTTTCAAGGGAGATCATAGGAAGAAAGAAATTGTGTTTACCACGTACCTCCCACAGGTACAGCTAGAAACCCCCACAATGCACCAAGGAGGTCACCCGGCCCATCGCGTCTGCAACGACCCTCCGAAAGAGCGACCCATTCCCCCACGCTATCCCCGTAACCCCAACTAACCTTTGGACACTCAGGGCCAATTGATCAAGGCCAATCCACCTAACCTGCAGATCTTTGGACTGTGAGAGGAAACCGGAGCACCCGGAGGAAACCCACGCACACACGGGGAGAATGTGCAGACTCCGCACAGTAACCCAAGGTCGGAATCGAACCAGGTCCCTGGCGCTGTGAGGCAGCAGTGCTAACCACTGTGCCACCGTGCCGCCATTCGGGATGTTGCGAAGTCGTTTCCACCCAACTGGCTACTTGCTCACAGCTAAATTGTGCAGAGCAGGATCCCCCAAACAGCAATTAGTTAATTGGCCAAATCACCTGTTTTAGGCGTTAGTTGGGGGGATGAATGCGGACTCGGACACCAGGAGAGCTACTCTGCTCTTTGTTGAATTGTGGCCATGGAATATATAACAGCAACTAGAAAATGCAGCTGGAGCCTTGGTTCAATATCTCAGCTGTAAGACAGCACATCCAACAGTACAGCATTCCCTCAGTACTGCCCTGAAGTGCCCATAGAGAGCAGGCTCTCCCTGTGAAGCGGGGCTCAAATAAACAACTTTCTGTCTCAGAGGTGAGAGTTACACCACAGGGTCCCAGCTGCTAAAGAACAAAGAACAAAGAAAAGTACAGCACAGGAACAGGCCCTTCGGCCCTCCAAGCCCGTGCCGACCATGCTGCCCGACTAAACTACAATCTTCTACATTTCCTGGGTCCGTATCCCTCTATTCCCATCCTATTCATGTATTTGTCAAGATGCCCCTTAAATGTCACTATTGTCCCTGCCTCCACTACCTCCTCCGGTAGCGAGTTCCAGGCACCCACTACCCTCTGCGTAAAAAACTTGCCTCGTACATCTACTCTAAACCTTGCCCCTCTCACCTTAAACCTATGCCCCCTAGTAATTGACCCCTCTACCCTGGGAAAAAGCCTCTGACTATCCACTCTGTCTATGCCCCTCATAATTTTGTAGACCTCTATCAGGTCGCCCCTCAACCTCCGTCATTCCAGTGAGAACAAACCGAGTTTATTCAACCGCTCCTCATAGCTAATGCCCTCCATACCAGGCAACATTCTGGAAAATTTCTTCTGCACCCGCTCTAAAGCCCCCACATCCTTCTGGTACTGTGGCGACCTTTTGTAAGGGCCCCGAAGAATCCAGCACGAGTTTTAAGGATACAAAATAATAATGTTTATTTACTATAACAATATATACATAACAGTAGCAGTAACTTCCCTTGCTACCTTCTCCTTCCTCCTGGTTCCTGGACTGGCCAGCTTATTTATAGTAGGAGTTTCTCCGCCCCCCTCATTGGGGAAGTTCATACTCCCATAGGATTGTGGGATAGTCATTAGTCCCCAGCCAATCGTCAATAGGCAGGTTACAACATCCCTCCCCCCCAAAGTCCAAGGAATCCACCGTAGGCCCTGGCGAAGGAAGGCGTCAAACTCATTTGGCTGCAGGTCGGACGCCATTTACACGCGGCGCTGGATCAGGCGGCGTTTAACGAGACGGAGACCGGCGCTTCCGTGATTAACGGCGCGGTTGTACATCCACGGCCTGTGGACCCGAGGATTCCCCCTCTGATTCATCCTGTGTCTCCATCTCGGAGTCAGAGTCTGCTGCCTCCGTCATGTCAGCGTCTCTATCCCCATTCGGTCCCGTCATGACCTGCGCAGGCTTCAAGTGAGGCACCAGTGGAAGATTTGGAGGACTACCTTCCCTGGTTTCTGGTCTTTGCCGCTGTTGAACTGAGCTCCGGGGGCGGGGAATCTTTTGCGGGGATGATCTTCTGGACCGGACGTGGTCTACATGTTTTCGCTGGAGACGACCCTGGGCTTGCACTTGGTACGATATAGGGCCCGTTTGGCGAAAGATTACCCCAGGAACCCATTGGGCACCACCAGCAAAATTCCGCACGAACACTGGGTCACCGGGCGCAAACTGCCGAATCGGACGATGCCGAGACAATCCCGGTCCCTGCCGTTCTTGTGTGCGGCGTACTTTTGCGCCAATGTCCGGGAAGACCATACTAAGGTGGGTGCGAAGTCTCCGGCCCATTAGGAGTTCTGCAGGAGCTACCCCAGTCACTGTATGGGGGGTGGTCCTGTACGTAAACAAAAACCGAGCCAGTCTCGTGTCCATTGATCCGGAAGACTGCTTCTTTAGGCCTCTTTTGAATGTTTGCACTGCACGCTCTGCCAACCCATTTGAAGCCGGGTGGTAAGGGGCAGTGCGGATATGGCGGATGCCGTTCATCTTTGTAAACCTAGCAAACTCCTCACTCGTGAATGGAGTGCCGTTATCCGTGACCAGCACCTCGGGGAGGCCATGCGTGCTAAATGATAAACGCATTTTTTCAATTGTTGCGCAGGACGTTGTCCCCTGCATCTTATGCACCTCCAGCCATTTGGACTGGGCGTCAATTAGCAGAAGGAACATGGATCCCTGAAAAGGGCCTGCGAAATCTGCATGTAAGCGTGTCCAAGGCCGCCCTGGCCATTCCCAGTGATGTAGGGGCGCGGCCGGCGGAAGCTTCTGATGCTCCTGGCAAATGGAGCAGTTTTGGGCCACCTTCTCAATGTCGGTGTCGAGGCCTGGCCACCAGACATAACTCCGGGCCAACATTTTCATCTTGGTCATGCCCGGATGCCCATTGTGCAAGTCTGATAATATCAGCTCCTGGCCTTTTTCCGGGACAATCACACGCGTCCCCCACAAGAGGATGCCGTCTTCCACGCTGAACTCTGACAGCTTGGAGGAAAATGCCCGCAACTCGCCTGGGAGCTGTCTATGCCGCCCACCATACAGGACTATGTGCTGAACCTTTGACAGGACTGGCTCCGTCTGTGTCCACTCACGGATCTGTGATGCCGTGACAGGCAAGGTGTCCATAAAATTTAGGGTTGCGACCACCTCACCGGTCATGGGGGTCGACATGCGGCCGGTTAATAAAGGCAATCGGCTCAGTGCGTCGGCATTTGCTATCTGCGTACCTGGTTTGTGCTCCAGAGAATACTCATATGCAGCAAGCAACAAAGCCCAGCGCTGGATCCGTGCAGAAGCAATGGGCGGTATTGGCTTATCCTCTCTGAAGAGTCCCAGCAGGGGCTTATGATCAGTCACGATAGTGAAATGGCGGCCGTACACATACTGGTGGAAGCGTTTCACCGCGAAAACCACTGCCAGGCCCTCCTTCTCGATCTGCGCGTACTTTTTCTCCGCTGCAGTCAATGTGCGGGAGGCGAAAGCTATCGGTCGCTCGGCCCCGTTCTCCATCTTGTGGGACAGGACGGCCCCAATACCATACGGGGATGCATCACATGTGACGAGCAAAGGCTTTCCAGGATCATAGTGGGTTAGTAACCCAGACGACGACAATTGTTGCTTTACCCGCCGGAAAGCGGTTTCTTGCGGCTGACCCCAAACCCAGGTGTGATTTTTCTTTAGCAGCAGGTGTAAGGGGCCAGCGTAGTTGCCAGATTGGGGAGGAACTTCCCGTAATAGTTTACGAGACCGAGAAAAGAACGAAGATGCGAAGTGTCAGTCGGGGTGGGGGCATGTTGAATTGCACGCACCTTCTCTGCGACGGGGTGCAGACCCTCGCGGTCCACCCGATAACCTAGGTAGACGGCTTCTTTTGCCTGAAATACGCACTTTGTGTGACGCAAACGGACTCCAGCCTCCGAAAGGCGTTTAAGGACAGCCTCCAGATTTTCCAAATGCTCTTGCTCCGACGTCCCTGTAATCAACACGTCATCTAGGTAGAAAGCCACACGTGGTAAACCTCTCAAAATGCCCTCCATAACACGTTGAAAAATAGCGCAGGCAGAGGATACTCCAAAGGGCAACCGTGTATATTCATACAGGCCCCGGTGTGTGTTAATTGTTACATGTTAATGGTTGGGAGGCAGGGTCCAGCTCCAACTGCAGGTAGGCGTGACTCATATCTAATCTTGTGAATGAGAGTCCGCCTGCAAGTTTCGCGTAGAGATCCTCTATGCGAGGCATTGGGTATCGGTCGAGTCGGGAAACTGTATTCACTGTAAGTTTATAGTCGCCACACAAGCGAACTGTGGCATCTGGCTTCATTACTGGTACAATTGGTGCTGCCCAGTCAGCAAAACGGACGGGCCTGATAATACCCAAACTCTCCAAATGAGTGAGCTCCCCTTCTACCTTCTCGAGCAAAGCGTAAGGCACTGGGCGCGCCCGGAAATAGCGCGGCGTGGCTCCTGGTTCAACTTGGATACGGGCTACGGCCCCTTTTATTTTCCCCAAACTAGACTGGAATACCTCTGGGTATCGTCCTAGCACCTCAGTCAACCCTCCAGAAACTGTTTGGAGGATGTGCTGCCATTGCAACCGCAAATGGCGCAACCAGTCCCGACCCAACAGGCTGGGCCCATGGCCACGCACTACGATAAGTGGGAAACGCCCCTCCTGGCGTCCATAGACAACAGGGGTCATTGTAGTTTCTGTAATGTCCAGTGGTTCCCCCGTATAGATGGCCACCCTGGCCTGTGAGTCAGTTAATGTAAGGGTCTGTATACCCTGCTTGATGCGGTCGAATGTCCTCTGGGCGATCACGGAGACCGCTGCACCAGTGTCCAACTCCATCTCCAGCGGGTGGCCGTTGACCCGTACTGTCACCTTAATGGGGGCCACACGGGGAGCTGCCACACAATGCAGCTGCAGGCAGTCGTCCTCCGTCTCCACGTCCTCAGGAGTGGTCGCCGCAGGTTCATCCACATGGAAGGTACGGCCTCTGGACTGGTCCCAGTTACGGCCCCTGGGCTGGTCCCAGTTTCGGTCGGAACGACGGCACCTCTGGCGTCCCCAGGACCGCCGTCCGCGACGGGGTCGGCGCCTACAAGTCTGACACGGACATGGCTCCTCATCCATTGGCTCTGGAGAAGGCTCCCTTCGGGGAGGAATGTCCGATGGCCACTGGCGTCGGTCTGGTCGTTGCCTCACCCAAGGTACCGCAGGAGTGCGGGGGGACATTTTTGGGCAGAAAGGGTTGCGCCCCAAGGCATGCACTTCCATTCCCTGTAGCTCCTGTACTCCTCGCTCTGCGCTCTCTCGGGACAAGACTATTTGTATTGCCGGTTGAAAAGTCAATGTTGGCTCCGCTAACAACTTTCTCTGGGTGGCCGCATTGTTAATACCGCAAACCAAACGGTCGCGTAACATTTCTGACAAGGTCTCACCATAGTCACAGTATTCCGCAATCCCGCGTACCCTGGATAAAAAAATCGGCAAGGGATTCTCCAGGGGTCCTCTCAGCGGTATTAAACCGGTAACGCTGGACTATCGTGGACGGGGTTGGGTTAAAGTGTTGCCCCACTATATTCACAAGTTCGTCAAACGTTTTGGTGTCCGGCGCAGCTGGGTACATAAGGCTCCTAATCACCCCAAACGTATGCGGCCCGCAGGCGGTGAGCAATATGACCACCTGGCGCTCGTTTTCAGTGATATTGTTTGCCCGGAAATAGTAACGCATCCGTTGCGTGTACTGGTTCCAGCTTTCCAGCGCAGCATCAAAAACATCCAAACGTCCGTACAGAGGCATGGTATAATAGAAAACAACTTCCAACCTGTATCCAACAAAAATCCAGGGAGGTGGCTTCAGCAGTGTAGACAGCTATTCACTTTTACCTTCGTCGCCAGTTTTGTAAGGGCCCCGAAGAATCCAGCACGAGTTTTAAGGATACAAAATAATAACGTTTATTTACTATAACAATATATACATAACAGTAGCAGTAACTTCCCTTGCTACCTTCTCCTTCCTGCTGGTTCCTGGACTGGCCAGCTTATTTATAGTAGGAGTTTCTCCGCCCCCCTCATTGGGGAAGTTCATACTCCCATAGGATTGTGGGATAGTCATTAGTACCCAGCCAATCGTCAGTAGGCAGGTTATAACACGACCAGAATTGAACACTATACTCCAAGTGTGGCCTAACTAAGGTTCTATACAGCTGCAACATGACTTGCCAATTCTTATACTCAATGCCCCGGCCAATGAACGCAAGCATGCCTGTTATAACCTGCCTACTGACGATTGGCTGGGGACTAATGATTATCCCACAATCCTATGGGAGTATGAACTTCCCCAATGAGGGGGGCGGAGAAGCTCCTACTATAAATAAGCTGGCCAGTCCAGGAACCAGGAGGAAGGAGAAGGTAGCAAGGGAAGTTACTGCTACTGCTATGTATATATTGTTACAGTAAATAAACTTTATTATTTTGTATCCTTAAAACTCGTGCTGGATTCTTCGGGGCCCTTACAAAACTGGCGACGAAGGTAAAAGTGAATAGCTGTCTACACTGCTGAAGCCACCTCCCTGGATTTTTGTTGGATTCAGGTTGGAAGTTGTTTTCTATTATACCATGCCTCTGTATGGACGTTTGGATGTTTTTGATGCTGCGCTGGAAAGCTGGAACCAGTACACACAACGGATGCGTTACTATTTCCGGGCAAACAATATCACTGAAAACGAGCGGCAGGTGGTCATATTGCTCACCGCCTGCGGGCCGCATACGTTTGGGGTGATTAGGAGCCTTACGTACCCAGCTGCGCCGGACACCAAAACGTTTGACGAACTTGTGAATATAGTGGGGCAACACTTTAACCCAACCCCGTCCATGATAGTCCAGCGTTACCGGTTTAATACCGCTGAGAGGACCCCTGGAGAATCCCTTGCCGATTTTTTATCCAGGCTACGCGGGATTGCGGAATACTGTGACTATGGTGAGACCTTGTCAGAAATGTTACGCGACCGTTTGGTTTGCGGTATTAACAATGCGGCCACCCAGAGAAAGTTGTTAGCGGAGCCAACATTGACTTTTCAACAAGCAATACAAATAGTCTTGTCCCGAGAGAGCGCAGAGCGAGGAGTACAGGAGCTACAGGGAATGGAAGTGCATGCCTTGGGGCGAAACCCTTTCCGCCCAAAAACGTCCCCCCGCACTCCTGCGGTACCTTGGGCGAGGCAACGACCAGACCGACGCCAGTGGCCATCGGACATTCCTCCCCGAAGGGAGCCTTCTCCAGAGCCAATGGATGAGGAGCCATGTCCGTGTCAGACTTGTAGGCACCGACCCCGTCGCGGACGGCGGTCCTGGGGACGCCAGAGGCGCCGTCGTTCTGACCAAAACTGGGACCAGCCCAGGGGCCGTAACTGGGACCAGCCCAGAGGCCGTACCTTCCATGTGGATGAACCTGCGGCGACCACTCCTGAGGACGTGGAGACGGAGGATGACTGCCTGCAGCTGCATTGTGTGGCAGCTCCCCGAGTGGCCCCCAGTAAGGTGACAGTATGGGTCAATGGCCACCCGCTGGAGATGGAGTTGGACACTGGTGCAGCGGTCTCCGTGATCGCCCAGAGGACATTCGACCGCATCAAGCAGGGTATACAGACCCTTACATTAACTGACTCACAGGCCAGGGTGGCCATCTATACGGGGGAACCACTGGACATTACAGAAACTACAATGACCCCTGTTGTCTATGGACGCCAGGAGGGGCGTTTCCCACTTATCGTAGTGCGTGGCCATGGGCCCAGCCTGTTGGGTCGGGACTGGTTGCGCCATTTCCGGTTGCAATGGCAGCACATCCTCCAAACAGTTTCTGGAGGGTTGACTGAGGTGCTAGGACGAGGTATTCCAGCCTGGTCTGGGGAAAATAAAAGGGGCCGTAGCCCGTATCCAAGTTGAACCAGGAGCCACACCGCGCTATTTCCGGGCGCGCCCAGTGCCTTACGCTTTGCTCGAGAAGGTAGAAGGGGAGCTCACTCGTTTGGAGAGTTTGGGTATTATCAGGCCTGTCCGTTTTGCTGACTGGGCAGCACCAATTGTGCCAGTAATGAAGCCAGATGCCACAGTTCGCTTGTGTGGTGACTATAAACTTACAGTGAATACAGTTTCCCGACTCAACCGATACCCAATGCCTCGCATAGAGGATCTCTACGCGAAACTTGCAGGCGGACTCTCATTCACAAAATTAGATATGAGTCACGCCTACCTGCAGTTGGAGCTGGACCCTGCCTCCCGACCATATGTAACAATTAACACACACCGGGGCCTGTATGAATATACACGGTTGCCCTTTGGAGTATCCTCTGCCTGCGCTATTTTTCAACGTGTTATGGAGGGCATTTTGAGAGGTTTACCACGTGTGGCTGTCTACCTAGATGACGTGTTGATTACAGGGACGTCGGAGCAAGAGCATTTGGAAAATCTGGAGGCTGTCCTTAAATGCCTTTCGGAGGCTGGAGTCCGTTTACGTCACACAGTGCGTATTTCAGGCAAAAGAAGTCGTCTACCTAGGTTATCGGGTGGACCGCGAGGGTCTGCACCCCGTCGCAGAGAAGGTGCGTGCAATTCAACATGCCCCCACCCCGACTGACACTTCGCATCTTTGTTCTTTCCTGGGCCTCGTAAACTATTACGGGAAGTCCCTCCCCAATCTGGCAACTACGCTGGCCCCTTTACACCTGCTGCTAAAGAAAAATCACACTTGGGTTTGGGGTCAGCCGCAAGAAACCGCTTTCCGGCGGGTAAAGCAACAATTGTCGTCGTCTGGGTTACTAACCCACTATGATCCGGGAAAGCCTTTGCTCGTCACATGTGATGCATCCCCGTATGGTATTGGGGCTGTCCTGTCCCACAAGATGGAGAACGGGGCCGAGTGACCGATAGCTTTCGCCTCCCGCACATTGACTGCAGCGGAGAAGAAGTACGCGCAGATCGAGAAGGAGGGCCTGGCAGTGGTTTTCGCGGTGAAACGCTTCCACCAGTATGTGTACGGCCGCCATTTCACTATCGTGACTGATCATAAGCCCCTGCTGGGACTCTTCAGAGAGGATAAGCCAATACCGCCCATTGCTTCTGCACGGATCCAGCGCTGGGCTTTGTTGCTTGCTGCATATGAGTATTCTCTGGAGCACAAACCAGGTACGCAGATAGCAAATGCCGACGCACTGAGCCGATTGCCTTTATCGACCGGCCCCATGTCGACCCCCACGACCGGTGAGGTGGTCGCAACCCTAAATTTTATGGACACCTTGCCTGTCACGGCATCACAGATCCGTGAGTGGACCCAGACGGAGCCAGTCCTGTCAAAGGTTCAGCACATAGTCCTGTATGGTGGGCAGCATAGACAGCTCCCAGGCGAGTTACGGGCATTTTCCTCCAAGCTGTCAGAGTTCAGCGTGGAAGACGGCATCCTCTTGTGGGGGACGCGTGTGGTTGTCCCGGAAAAAGGCCAGGAGCTGATATTATCAGACTTGCACAATGGGCATCCGGGCGTGACCAAGATGAAAATGTTGGCCCGGAGTTATGTCTGGTGGCCAGGCCTCGACACCGACATTGAGAAGGTGGCCCAAAACTGCTCCATTTGCCAGGAGCATCAGAAGCTTCCGCCGGCCGTGCCCCTACATCACTGGGAATGGCCAGGGCGGCCTTGGGCACGCTTACATGCGGATTTCGCAGGCCCTTTTCAGGGATCCATGTTCCTCCTACTAATTGACGCCCAGTCCAAATGGCTAGAAGTGCATAAGATGCAGGGGACAACGTCCTGCGCAACAATTGAAAAAATGCTTTTATCATTTAGCACGCATGGCCTCCCCGAGGTGCTGGTCACGGATAATGGCACTCCATTCACGAGTGAGGAGTTTGCTAGGTTTACAAAGATGAACGGCATCCGCCATATCCGCACTGCCCCTTACCACCCGGCTTCAAATGGGTTGGCAGAGCGTGCAGTGCAAACATTCAAAAGAGGCCTAAAGAAGCAGTCTTCCGGATCAATGGACACGAGACTGGCTCGGTTTTTGTTTACGTACAGGACCACCCCCCATACAGTGACTGGGGTAGCTCCCGCAGAAGTCCTAATGGGCCGGAGACTTCGCACCCGCCTTAGTATGGTCTTCCCGGACATTGGCGCAAAAGTACGCCGCACACAAGAACGGCAGGGACCGGGATTGTCTCGGCATCGTCCGATTCGGCAGTTTGCGCCCGGTGACCCAGTATTCGTGCGGAATTTTGCTGGTGGTGCCCAATGGGTTCCTGGGGTAATCTTTCGCCAAACGGGTCCTATATCGTACCAAGTGCAAGCCCAGGGTCGTCTCCAGCGAAAACATGTAGACCACGACCGGTCCAGAAGATCATCCCCGCAAAAGATTCCCCGCCCCCGGAGCTCAGTTCAACAGCGGCAAAGACCAGAAACCAGGGAAGGTAGTCCTCCAAATCTTCCACTGGTGCCTCACTCAAAGCCTGCGCAGGTCGTTACGGGACCGAATGGGGACAGAGACGCTGACATGACGGAGGCAGCAGACTCTGACTCCGAGATGGAGACACAGGATGAATCAGAGGGGGAATCCTCGGGTCCACAGGCCGTGGATGTACAACCGCGCCATTCATCACGGAAGCGCCGGTCTCCGTCTCGTTGTACGCCGCCTGATCCAGCGCCGCGTGCAAATGGCGTCCGGCCTGCGGCCAAACGAGTTCGACGCCTCCCTTCGCCAGGGCCTACGGTGGATTCCTTGGACTTTGGGGGGGAGGGATGTTATAACCTGCCTACTGACGATTGGCTGGGGACTAATGACTATCCCACAATCCTATGGGAGTATGAACTTCCCCAATGAGGGGGGCGGAGAAACTCCTACTATAAATAAGCTGGCCAGTCCAGGAACCAGGAGGAAGGAGAAGGTAGCAAGGGAAGTTACTGCTACTGCTATGTATATATTGTTATAGTAAATAAACATTATTATTTTGTATCCTTAAAACTCGTGCTGGATTCTTCGGGGCCCTTACAAAAATGCCGTATGCCTTCTTGACTAACTTTCTCCACCTGTGTTGCCCCTTTCAGTGACCTGTGGACCTGTATTCCTAGATCTCTCTGCCTTTCAATACTAGTTAGGGTTCTACCATTCACTGTATATTCCCTACCTGCATTCGACCTTCCAAAATGCATTACCTCACATTTGTCCAGATAAAATTCCATCTGCCATCTCTCCGCCCAAGTCTCCAAACAATCTAAATCCTGCTGTATCCTCTGACAGTCCTCATCACTATCCGTAATTCCACTAACCTTTGTGTCGTCTGCAAACTTACTAATCAGACCAGTTACATTTTCCTCCAAATCATTTATATATATATATATACTACAAACAGCAAAGGTCCCAGCACTGATCCCTGCGGAACACCACTGGTCACAGCCCTCCAATTAGAAAAGCATCCTTCCATTGCTACTCTCTGCCTTCTATGACCTAGCCAGTTCTGTATCCACCTTGCCAGCTCACCCCTGATCCCATGTGACTTCACCTTTTGTACTAGTCTACCATGAGGGACCTTGTCAAAGGCCTTACTGAAGTCCATATAGACAACATCCACTGCCCTACCTGCATCAATCATCTTTGTGACCTCCTCGAAAGACTCTATCAAGTTAGTGAGACATGATCTCCCCTTCACAAAACCATGCTGCCTCTCTCTAATACGTCCATTTGCTTCCAAATGGGAGTAGATCCTGTCTTGAAGAATTCTCTCCAGTAATTTCCCTACCACTGAAGTAAGGCTCACTGGCCTGTAGTTCCCTGGATTACCCTTGCCACCCTTCTGAAACAGAGGAACAGCATTGGCTATCCTCCAGTCCTCCGGGACATCACCTGAAGACAGTGAGGATCCAAAGATTTCTGTCAAGGCCTCAGCAATTTCCTCTCCAGCCTCCTTCAGTATTCTGGGGTAGATCCCATCAGGCCCTGGGGACTTATCTACCGTAATATTTTTTAAGACGCCCAACAGTCTTTTTGGATCTCAATGTGACCCAGGCTATCTACACCCCCTTCTCCAGACTCAACATCTACCAATTTCTTCTCTTTGGTGAATATTGATGCAAAGTATTCATTTGGTACCTCGCCCATTTCCTCTGGCTCCACACATAGATTCCCTTGCCTATCCTTCAGTGGGCCAACCCTTTCCCTGGCTACCCTCTTGCTTTTTATGTACGTGTAAAAAGCCTTGGGATTTTCCTTAACCCTATTTGCCGATGACTTTACGACTGCAGGGTATACACCCTGATCCACGTCTCCAGATCCCCGTCACCCTGATCCCCGTCACCCTGATCCGCGTCACCCAGACCCACGTCACCCAGACCCACGTCACCCAGACCCACGTCACCCAGACCCACGTCACCCTGATCCCCGTCACCCTGATCCCCGTCACCCTGATCCCCGTCACCCTGATCCGCGTCACCCTGATCCGCGTCACCCTGATCCCCGTCACCCTGATCCCCGTCACCCTGATCCCCGTCACCCTGATCCGCGTCACCCAGACCCACGTCACCCAGACCCACGTCACCCTGATCCCCGTCACCCTGATCCCCGTCACCCTGATCCACGTCACCCTGAGTATGGCAGGGGGGTGGGCACGGGAGCAATAGGTCAGAAGGTGAGAGCATTGAGGGAGAACTAGGGAATAGGGACAGTGTGGCTCTGAGGCAGAGCAGACTGGGAGAAGTTGCTGAACACAGCGGGTCTGGTGGCCTGAACTGCATATGTTTTAATGCAAGAAGTATTACGGGTAAGGCAGA
Organism: Scyliorhinus torazame; assembly: GCF_047496885.1. Lineage (NCBI taxonomy): Eukaryota > Metazoa > Chordata > Chondrichthyes > Carcharhiniformes > Scyliorhinidae > Scyliorhinus > Scyliorhinus torazame. The sequence continues at coordinate 275,392,545 of NC_092714.1, read as the reverse complement.
TGAACTTAGAGCTTGGATTACTACTTGGAACTATGATGTTGTTGCCATTACAGAGACCTGGTTGAGGGAAGGGCAGGATTGGCAGCTAAGCGTTCCAGGATTTAGATGTTTCAGGCGGGATAGAGGGGGATGTAAAAAGGGGTGGCGGAGTTGCGCTACTTGTTCGGGAGAATATCACAGCTGTACTGCGAGAGGACACCTCCGAGGGCAGTGAGGCTATATGGGTAGAGATCAGGAATAAGAAGGGTGCAGTCACAATGTTGGGGGTATACTACAGGCCTCCCAACAGCCAGCGGGAGATAGAGGAGCAGATAGGTAGACAGATTTTGGAAAAGAGTAATAACAACAGGGTTGTGGTGATGGGAGACTTCAACTTCCCCAATATTGACTGGGACTCACTTAGTGCCAGGGGCTTAGACGGGGCGGAGTTTGTAAGGAGCATCCAGGAGGGCTTCTTAAAACAATATGTAAACAGTCCAACTAGGGAAGGGGCGGTACTGGACCTGGTATTGGGGAATGAGCCCGGCCAGGTGGTAGATGTTTCAGTAGGGGAGCATTTCGGTAACAGTGACCACAATTCAGTGAGTTTTAAAGTACTGGTGGACAAGGATAAGAGTGGTCCGAGGATGAATGTGCTAAATTGGGGGAAGGCTAATTATAACAATATTAGGCGGGAACTGAAGAACATAGATTGGGGGCGGATGTTTGAGGGCAAATCAACATCTGACATGTGGGAGGCTTTCAAGTGTCAGTTGAAAGGAATACAGGACAGGCATGTTCCTGTGAGGAAGAAAGATAAATACGGCAATTTTCGGGAACCTTGGATGACGAGTGATATTGTAGGCCTCGTCAAAAAGAAAAAGGAGGCATTTGTCAGGGCTAAAAGGCTGGGAACAGACGAAGCCTGTGTGGCACATAAGGAAAGTAGGAAGGAACTTAAGCAAGGAGTCAGGAGGGCTAGAAGGGGTCATGAAAAGTCATTGGCAAATAGGGTTCAGGAAAATCCCAAGGCTTTTTACACGTACATAAAAAGCAAAAGGGTAGCCAGGGAAAGGGTTGGCCCACTGAAGGATAGGCAAGGGAATCTATGTGTGGAGCCAGAGGAAATGGGCGAGGTACTAAATGAATACTTTGCATCAGTATTCACCAAAGAGAAGGAATTGGTAGATGTTGAGTCTGGAGAAGGGGGTGTAGATAGCCTGGGTCACATTGTCATCCAAAAAGACGAGGTGTTGGGTGTCTTAAAAAATATTAAGGTAGATAAGACCCCAGGGCCTGATGGGATCTACCCCAGAATACTGAAGGAGGCTGGAGAGGAAATTGCTGAGGCCTTGACAGAAATCTTTGGATCCTCGCTGTCTTCAGGGGATGTCCCGGAGGACTGGAGAATAGCCAATATTGTTCCTCTGTTTAAGAAGGGTAGCAAGGATAATCCCGGGAACTACAGGCCGGTGAGCCTTACTTCAGTGGTAGGGAAATTACTGGAGAGAATTCTTCGAGACAGGATCTACTCCCATTTGGAAGCAAATGGACGTATTAGTGAGAGGCAGCACGGTTTTGTGAAGGGGAGGTCGTGTCTCACTAACTTGATAGAGTTTTTCGAGGAGGTCACTAAGATGATTGATGCAGGTAGGGCAGTAGATGTTGTCTATATGGACTTCAGTAAGGCCTTTGACAAGGTCCCTCATGGTAGACTATTACAAAAGGTGAAGTCACACGGGATCAGGGGTGAGCTGGCAAGGTGGATACAGAACTGGCTAGGCCATAGAAGGCAGAGAGTAGCAATGGAGGGATGCTTTTCTAATTGGAGGGCTGTGACCAGTGGTGTTCCACAGGGATCAGTGCTGGGACCTTTGCTCTTTGTAGTATATATAAATGATTTGGAGGAAAATGTAACTGGTCTGATTAGTAAGTTTGCAGACGACACAAAGGTTGGTGGAATTGCGGATAGCGATGAGGACTGTCTGAGGATACAGCAGGATTTAGATTGTCTGGAGACTTGGGCGGAGAGATGGCAGATGGAGTTTAATCCGGACAAATGTGAGGTAATGCATTTTGGAAGGGCTAATGCAGGTAGGGAATATACAGTGAATGGTAGAACCCTCAAGAGTATTGAAAGTCCAAGAGATCTAGGAGTACAGGTTCACAGGTCATTGAAAGGGGCAACACAGGTGGAGAAGGTAGTCAAGAAGGCATACGGCATGCTTGCCTTCATTGGCCGGGGCATTGAGTATAAGAATTGGCAAGTCATGTTGCAGCTGTGTAGAACCTTAGTTAGGCCACACTTGGAGTATAGTGTTCAATTCTGGTCGCCACACTACCAGAAGGATGTGGAGGCTTTAGAGAGGGTGCAGAAGAGATTTACCAGAATGTTGCCTGGTATGGAGGGCATAAGCTATGAGGAGCGATTGAATAAACTCGGTTTGTTCTCACTGGAACGAAGGAGGTTGAGGGGCGACCTGATAGAGGTATACAAAATTATGAGGGGCATAGACAGAGTGGATAGTCAGAGGCTTTTCCCCAGGGTAGAGGGGTCAATTACTAGGGGGCATAGGTTTAAGGTGAGAGGGGCAAGGTTTAGAGTAGATGTACGAGGCAAGTTTTTTACGCAGAGGGTAGTGGGTGCCTGGAACTCACTACCGGAGGAGGTAGTGGAAGCAGGGACGATAGGGACATTTAAGGGGCATCTTGACAAATACATGAATAGGATGGGAATAGAAGGATACGGACCCAGGAAGTGTAGAAGATTGTAGTTTAGTCGGGCAGTATGGTCGGCACGGGCTTGGAGGGACGAAGGGCCTGTTCCTGTGCTGTACATTTCTTTGTTCTTTGTTTGTTCTTTGATCCACGTCACCGGATCCGCGTCACCGGATCCGCGTCACCCTGATCCGCGTCACCCTGATCCGCGTCACCCTGATCCGCGTCACCCTGATCCGCGTCACCCTGATCCGCGTCACCCTGATCCGCGTCACCCTGATCCGCGTCACCCTGATCCCCGTCACCCTGATCCCCGTCACCCTGATCCCCGTCACCCTGATCCCCGTCACCCTGATCCGCGTCACCCTGATCCGCGTCACCCTGATCCGCGTCACCCTGATCCCCGTCACCCTGATCCCCGTCACCCTGATCCCCGTCACCCTGATCCCCGTCACCCTGATCCCCGTCACCCTGATCCGCGTCACCCTGATCCGCGTCACCCTGATCCGCGTCACCCTGATCCGCGTCACCCTGATCCCCGTCACCCTGATCCACGTCACCCTGATCCACGTCACCCTGATCCACGTCACCCTGATCCCCGTCACCCTGATCCCCGTCACCCTGATCCCCGTCACCCTGATCCCCGTCACCCTGATCCCCGTCACCCTGATCCCCGTCACCCTGATCCCCGTCACCCTGATCCCCGTCACCCTGATCCACGTCACCCTGATCCACGTCACCCTGATCCACGTCACCCTGATCCACGTCACCCTGATCCACGTCACCCTGATCCACGTCACCCTGATCCACGTCACCCTGATCCACGTCACCCTGATCCACGTCAGCCTGATCCACGTCACCCTGATATACAGAATCATAGAATCTTCGGGGACAGGAAGTGGATTTGAAACTACATTGTTACACTCTCCCCCTAGGTGAGGTTTCCCAAAGTTGTCGATCCGGGTGAGAACCCGGATTGTTTTAGCCCAGCTGAGGTAGCCCAAAATTGTTACAATCCCGAGTGGAGAGGGATGAGCTTGCTCCCTGTCTTTACTCAAACCCCTCTATTCGCCCTAATTATTTTTAATCTAAAAAGGATCTCTGTTTTGCAGATAATTACCCAGACGCAATAATTATGTTTTAAAAGGAGCTAATTTAACCAGGCTCCTTTGAGTTATAGAGTCAGTTTATTATCTGCTAAAGGCAAGAAATTGGTAAAAACCCATGCATATGCATTCATTCGATGGAGAATTGTGCTCAAAGTAACTAAATGTTTTTGAAGGAAGTTAGTCAGAACAGTTGTTGACTCATAGGAAGTAGATGTTTGACTGTTGCGACTCAAGGTTCCAGTAGCATTAACTTCAGCAGGCGAATAGTCGGTTTGCAATTCCAGGTTCTGTAGTTTGGCGGAGAGCTTTCCGAGTTCTCTTTTCAGCTGCAGACTTTTTCTGACTTGGCTGACTTCCACAGTCAGAGAGAGGGAGAGAGGGATACCTGAAAATGGGTATTGGCGGGCAGCACGGTAGCATTGTGGATAGCACAATTGCTTCACAGCTCCAGGGTCCCAGGTTCGATTCCTGGCTTGGGTCACTGTCTGTGTGGAGTCTGCACATCCTCCCCGTGTGTGCGTGGGTTTCCTCCGGGTGCTCCGGTTTCCTCCCACAGTCCAAAGATGTGCAGGTTAGGTGGATTGGCCATGATAAAATTGCCCTTAGTGTCCAAAATTGCCCTTAGTGTTGGGTGGGGTTACTGGGTTATGGGGATAGGGTGGAGGTGTTGAATATGGGTAGGGTGCTCTTTCCAAGAGCCGGTGCAGACTCGATGGGCCGAATGGCCTCCTTCTGCACTGTAAATTCTATGAAACACTATGACGAGTGTAGAAATTGTTATACATTGTCCATTATATCTGTCTCAGTAAAGTTTTTAAAAGCCTGGGTTACGGTATACGTTTGTTGCAGTAATATTATTAAAGAACCTAGGTTATAATACCCATACAGTGTGTGTGCTAAAGCTGCAATTAAGGAGTTGTAAAAGAGTGAGTTAATTATTGATTTTAACCACTTATTTGGTTATAGATAAAGGACTAATGGAATCATGTTTTGATTGCTGAGGTGTAGATAATTTATGGGGTGGGGCAAGGGGGAGTGATGTTTAGTCCTCGCTAAGCAGGCCATGGAACTTTGTGGGATACAGATGATGTAATTAATAGTAGGAGCCAGGTTTATCTGTAGTTTTTCAGTATGTTATAGGATTTGAGGTTGAACAATAGTTTTTGCCAAATACGGTTAGGTTGAGCAGAAGTGTACTGGATCTACCTTTCCAAGGATCTCCCTCCAAACATCTCTGCACAGCTAAGCAAGTAAACATGTTTGGTTAACTTTATTCATAAGTGGCATTTGAACTGTATGGGGTTGCTTAATTGGAGTTAGTAGCAGGTGTAAATAGTAAGTTTAAGTTTTTCCTTGTGTTTAAGAACTGTTTAACTGATAATTGTAAAGCTATTTCTTTAATGCAAATGTGGTAAATTCTGTGTTTAAAATTAAAGTTGGATTGGATTTGTTTATTGTCACGTGAACCGAGGTACAGTGAAAGTATTTTTCTGTGAGCAGCTCAACAGATCATTAAGTACATGAAAAGAAAAGGGAATAAAAGAAAATACATAATAGGGCAACACAAGGTATACAATGTAACTACATAAGCACTGGCATCGGATGAAGCATACAGGGTGTAGTGTTAATGAGGTCAGTCCATATAAGGGTCATTTAGGAGTCTGGTGACAGTGGGGAAGAAGCTGTTTCTGAGTCTGTTAGTGTGTGTTCTCAGACTTCTGTATCTCCTGCCCGATGGAAGAAGTTGGAAGAGTGAGTAAGCCGGGTGGGAGGGATCTTTGATTATGCTGCCCGCTTTCCCCAGGCAGCGGGAGGTGTAGATGGAGTCAATGGTTGGGAGGCAGGTCCGTGTGATGGACTGGGCGGTGTTCACGACTCTCTGAAGTTTCTTGCGGTCCTGGGCCGAGCAGTTGCCATACCAGGCTGTGATGCAGCCAGATAGGATGCTTTCTAAAAGTTTGTTTTAACATAAAAGATACCTATTTATCAGAGTCATCACTCCTGGGGTGAAGTATAATTTCCTCACAGCTTTACCAATGAAAATAATTGTTTGGGGTTGTGGCCCGGTATCCTAACAGACATTGGGATCTGGTCTGTTATCCTAATTAACTGTAAATGTGCCTTTTGGCTTTTTGCTTCTGTGTCAAACTTCCAACACTTGTTCTCACAGAACAGGTATACCAACAGACAACCTGTGTCAGCTTTCATTTGGCTGTTAACCCATTCTTTGTATGTTCCAAATGACGAGGTGAATCCACAAAAATCCATCTGGGCATTACACAGGAAATCCGCTTGATGAGATGACTATTATGTTCCATTGTCTCCATCAGAGATGGCAATTAGGCCCTCGATGCTCTTTGAAACATCTCGTCTTGTCTTACAGGAAGGTGGAGGTTCCATTGTCTCTTAGAGAATCGCGCTGCAACAATTCAGTCAGTGGCTTGTGTCCCACTTAAAATTTGGTGTCTTTTCTTTCATTATTCTGCCAACATCCAGATCCCCATGATCTTCTCAAATGGTGGAGCAGGTTTGAAAGACTGAATGACTCCATCCTCCTTTTCAGAAAGAAGCTATTCAGCTGAATGTGTCTGTGCTGGCAAAAAAGAGCTTCATCCGCTTTCAACATCATGGATCTTGTGCCTTTGAGTGCAGAACCAAGAACCTTTTCAATGTGACGAGGGTTTCTGCCTCAACCACCCTTTCAGTTGGTGCGTTTCAGATCGCCACCACTCTCTCTGTCTGATTATCGCAACAAGTCACAAAATCACAAATCCCTCAAATATTTTCAAATAAGATCTTAATACAATAATAGGATCTCATTAGATCAGCAATCTGCCTACATCGGAAGAACACTGTGCCCCACAAAGGCAGTTTCAGTGGTGGAATCGTTCCCCAACTCATTATTTCTCAGGCCCAATTAACATTGTGAGGTTGCATTTTCCCCCTGTGGAGCCCAGTGTTGTTCTGTTGTCGGCACAGCACCGACCTATAGAAACATACCCAGGGCCCATGTAATAAGATTCATTTGAAAATACCTGAGGTGTTGTTGTCACTTTCAGGAATGAAATTACCAAATGCTTCTGCACACAGAGAGGTTTGGAATTCTCTTCTGTGACCAACAATCAATTATCAATTTTACATCTGAGATTGACGATAATACAGTGGTTAGCACTGCTGCCAGGGTCCCAGGTTCGATTCCCGGCTTGGGTCACTGTCTGTGCAGAGTCTGCACGTCCTCCCCGTGTCTGCGTGGGTTTCCTCCGGGTGCTCCGGTTCCCTCCCACAACTCCCGAAAGACGTGCTGTTAGGCGAATTGAACATTCTGAATTCTCCCTCTGTGTGCACGAACAGGCGCCGTAGTGAGGCGACTAGGGGATTTTAATAATAATAATCTTTATTAGTGTCACAAGTAGGCTTACATTAACACTACAATGAAGTTACTGTGAAAAGCCCCTAGTCACCACATTCCGGCACCTGTTCGGGTACACGGAGGGAGAATTCAGAATGGCCAATTCATCTAACAAGCACGTCTTTCGGGGGAAACCGGAGCACCCGGAGGAAACCCACGCAGACACGGGGAGAACGTGCAGACTCCGCACTGTGACCCAAGCCGGGAATCGAACCTGGGACCCTGGCTGAGTTTGCACAGTAACTTCATTGCAGTGTTAATGTAAGCTTACTTGCGACACTGATAAAAATGATTATTATATTATGGTGGATTTTTATTTTTCAAAGGGATTAAGGGTTGTGCAGCAAAGCTGCGTCTTTGGAGTTACAATCAGCCTCGTTCACATTGAATGGCAGAAGGGGCCGAATGGGCTGAATAGCCTTCTCCTGTCGCTCTGCTGTTCTCCCCCTCCAAAGGCAAGGTAAATCACTCAGCTGAGCACTCTCACTTCAAACCTGAAAAATGACCGCAGCCACCCACCCGAATGTTGACTGAAAACCTGTGGGCCGTGAGATTCTGACCTGCCCAAAGTTGGCCGTTTGAGGGGGGCAGTTGGCTTTCAGAGTGTAAGTGAGGAGCGGGGGTTGAAATAGTCGGGCCTCAAGCAGATAGCATTGTGTGGTCTGACCCGCCCCCACCCCTCCAAAACCAGATCCCAGTTCAAAGGACCTTCCCCCACCCTCCTCAATCCACCCAGCAATCAGACCGTCCGCCATTCCTGAGTTTGCGGACTTCACCTGGAAGCACTTCTGTCCAGGGAAAGCATTACATAATTTGCGAACCCTGACCAGGCTCTGAGGCCATTGTGCAAACCACACTGCGGGAAGGCAAGTCAATCCCAGCAGGGATTCCTGACTTGTGAAAGGTACAAATTGCTGACGGAACCGGCCGCTTAATGAACACATCTGTGGAAATGAGAATGCTAATCTTAATTTCTCCCTTATCTGAAGCATGTCCAGGTGCTGGTGAATTCAGCCAGGGAAAACATTAACGTTGCTATGGTTTCCAGCCAAACATTTTCTTGTTACCAATAGAATGGGTTTCCATGGAGCTGCCTTGTCCAGGTTGAAAATGAGACTGAACTCTGATACTGAGAGTACAATTTATGTGTGCAGAAAATCCCTTGAGGAGCGCAGCTGCTGCCACATTGTAAACACAACATCTCAAACATGGCACCCATGTTAGTTCAAGACAGAAAAACAATATGGGTAAATGTCAAAGAAGTTCCTTTTGAATTGTACTCACCATTCTCTTATTTGATCATGCAAGCAACAGACTGTAAAAATCACAAGTGTCTCGGTCCCTTCCTTTTGTCCCTTTGCTCAATCTTTCTGGTAATAATTTGTAACAATCCTCCGAAAGAAAGGAATTAAAATCAGGCATTGGAAGCTGGAATAGCTGGAGCGTTCTTTCATTGCAAAGTGAATGCGGCAGCTCCACGGTCTGTGTGGTGATGGTATGTTATTTTAGTTCTCCAAATCCTTACCCGTGGTCATTTTTGGGGTCTCAGCTCTGTGCACCATTCCTGCAAACTTCTCTTAAGGAACCGCACAAACCAGGGTGGCCCACACCCAAATTTTCCCTCCTGACTTTCTAAGATTTGGCCGTCAGGAAGGCGGTTTCATTTTCATGTGCTCCTGACCCATCAGGACACATGGTGTGTTCCAGCGCAGTTTGTCAACACTGTCAGGCAAACCCGCTGTAATTAGGCCAAGCCCAGATTTCCTCTAGGATTTATCACCACCAGAATGGCAATGGAAGGGTTTAGCCTGATGACACTCAATCCCCAGCAGTGAGATTCCCAGTCCGTTCACACCAACGATATTCTCCGTCTGTTCATAGCAGTGGGATTATGGGGAGGGTGAGGGAATAGGGTGGTGGGTGGGGGTAATGGATTGGTATAAGATGGCAAAGGAACTTTAAAAGGCCATGGGGATGTGGAGGGCATAAGGAGTATGAAGGCTATGGGGTGGGGAATGGATGGTGCACGGGGTGTGTGGGACGAGAGTTGGAGAGCTGTTTTTTTTCATATCATTTTTCAATTAAATTCAACAAAGTGTCAAGTACAGGGGACAAGAATTCAGTCCAGTCTGCCTCTGCTCCGGACTGCTCCAGACAGCCTCTGCTCCAGACAGCCTCTGCTCCGGACAGCCTTTGCTCCGGACTGCTCCAGACAACCTCTGCTCCTGACTGCTCCGGACAGCCCATGCTGCCGACTGCTCCAGACAGCCTCTGCCCCGGACAGCCTCTGCCCCGGACTGCTCCGGTCAGCCTCTGCTCCTGACTGCTCCGGACAGCCCATGCTGCCGACTGCTCCAGACAGCCTCTGCCCCGGACAGCCTCTGCTCCGGACTGCTCCGGACAGCCTCTGCTCCTGACTGCTCCGGACAGCCCATGCTGCCGACTGCTCCAGACAGCCTCTGCCCCGGACAGCCTCTGCTCCGGACTGCTCCGGACAGCCTCTGCCCCGGACAGCCTCTGCCCCGGACTGCTCCGGTCAGCCTCTGCTCCTGACTGCTCCGGACAGCCCATGCTGCCGACTGCTCCAGACAGCCTCTGCCCCGGACAGCCTCTGCTCCGGACTGCTCCGGACAGCCTCTGCTCCGGACTGCTCCAGACAACCTCTGCTCCTGACTGCTCCGGACAGCCTATGCTGCCGACTGCTCCAGACAGCCTCTGCCCCGGACAGCCTCTGCCCCGGACTGCTCCGGTCAGCCTCTGCTCCTGACTGCTCCGGACAGCCCATGCTGCCGACTGCTCCAGACAGCCTCTGCCCCGGACAGCCTCTGCTCCGGACTGCTCCGGACAGCCTCTGCTCCGGACTGCTCCAGACAACCTCTGCTCCTGACTGCTCCGGACAGCCTATGCTGCCGACTGCTCCAGACAGCCTCTGCCCCGGACAGCCTCTGCCCCGGACTGCTCCGGTCAGCCTCTGCTCCTGACTGCTCCGGACAGCCCATGCTGCCGACTGCTCCAGACAGCCTCTGCCCCGGACAGCCTCTGCTCCTGACTGCTCCGGACAGCCCATGCTGCCGACTGCTCCAGACAGCCTCTGCCCCGGACTGCTCCGGACAGCCTCTGCTCCGGACAGCCTCCCTCCCCACTGCTCCGGACAGCCTCTGCTCTGGCCAGCCCCTGCTCTGGACTGCTCTGGACAGCCTCTGCTGCGGACAGCCTCTATTCCGGACAGCCTCTGCTCTGGACAGCCCCTGCTCTGGACTGCTCCGGACAGCCTCTGCTGCAGACAGCATCTATTCCGGACAGCCAGGCTCCGGACAGCCTCTGCTCCGGACTGCTCCGGAGAGCCTCTGCTGCGGACAGCTTCCATTCCTGACGGCCTCTACTCCGGACAGCCCCTGCTCCGGACTGCTCCGGACAGCCTCTGCTGCGGACAGCTTCCATTCCTGACGGCCTCTACTACGGACAGCCCCTGCTCCGGACTGCTCCGGACAGCCTCTGCTGCAGACAGCCTCTATTCCGGACAGCCAGGCTCCGGACCGCTCCGGACAGCCTCTGCTGCAGACAGCTTCCATTCCTGACGGCCTCTATTCCGGACAGCCAGGCTCTGGACAGCCCCTGCTCCGGACTGCTCCGGACAGCCTCTGCTCTGGACAGCCCCTGCTCTTGACAGCCTCTGCTGCAAACAGCCTCTATTCTGGACAGCCAGGCTCCAGACAGCCTCTGCTCCTCCGGACTGCTCCGGACAGCCTCTGCTGCAGGCAGCCTCTATTCCGGACAGCCAGGCTCCGGACCGCTCCGGACAGCCTCTGCTGCAGACAGCTTCCATTCCTGACGGCCTCTATTCTGGACAGCCAGGCTCTGGGCAGCCCCTGCTCCGGACTGCTCCGGACAGCCTCTGCTCTGGACAGCCCCTGCTCTTGACAGCCTCTGCTGCAAACAGCCTCTATTCTGGACAGCCAGGCTCCAGACAGCCTCTGCTCCTCCGGACTGCTCCGGACAGCCTCTGCTGCGGACAGCTTCCATTCCGGACAGCCAGGCTCTGGACAGCCCCTGCTCTGGACTGCTCCGGACAGCCTCTGCTCTGGACAGCCCCTGCTCTTGACAGCCTCTGCTGCAAACAGCCTCTATTCTGGACAGCCAGGCTCCAGACAGCCTCTGCTCCTCCGGACTGCTCCGGACAGCCTCTGCTGCAAACAGCCTCTATTCTGGACAGCCAGGCTCCGGACAGCCTCTGATGCGGACAGCTACCATTCCGGACAGCCTCTGCTCCGGACAGCCTCTGCTCCGGGCTGCTCAGAACAGTCTCTGCTCCTCCGGACTGCTCCGGACAGCCTCTGCTGCAGACAGCCTCTATTCCGGACAGCCAGGCTCCGGACCGCTCCGGACAGCCTCTGCTGCGGACAGCCCCTGCTCTGGACTGCTCCGGACAGCCTCTGCTGCAGACAGCCTCTATTCCGGACAGCCAGGCTCCGGACCGCTCCAGACAGCCTCTGCTGCGGACAGCTTCCATTCCGGACAGCCTCTGCTCCGGACAGCCCCTGCTCTGGACTGCTCCGGACAGCCTCTGCTCCGGACTGTACCGGACAGCCTCTGCTGCAGACAGCCTCTATTCCGGACAGCCTCTGCTCCGGACTGCTCCAGACAGCCTCTGCTCCCCCTGACTGCTCCGGACAGCCTCTGCTGCAGACAGCCTCTATTCCGGACAGCCTCTGTTGCCAACTGCTCCCCACAGCCTCTGCACTCACTGCGGGGCAGCTGGCCTGACTTCTAACCCAGGCTGTGCCCTGCCCCAACTTCCCACCCCACTGCCCCCCATCTCCAAAACATCATTTGTAAAGGTTGGGTTTGCCGAGGAGGAAATTCCTTTGGCTTTACGCATGCAGCCATGAGTGAAAATCTGGGCCAAAGGTTTGAGGGTCCAAGTGATTGTTACTAACTTCACACATAAACTTCCTGTTGTAACAAATATTTCCAGCAAAGTTAAACAGGATGAAATCTCCCTGATGGACCAACCAGAGGGTAACCTGGGCTTTATCTAACTGTGTAACATGGCTGGGAGTCAGCAACTAAGACCTTTCTTGATCTTGGTTCCATTGAAATCGGGAGGGATTAAATCAGCTGCAGATTTATCATCCCCAGTTTTATTCTCTAACACCAATTCAAAATGAGTCCCTCTCACACCTCGGACCCACATGCTGTTTGCCGGCCATGTCACAGCACGTGGCACAGCACAGAGACAGCCGGCCTTGAGAGGCACTAAATTCCAGCCCATTACTCCCCTGTTCCAGGCTGGAGGGATTAGCAGGACCTGGGCTGATGACAAGAGTGGCCTCAGCACCCCACATGTCGCTCACCTGTAATTGTTGGTCATTTGCAAGCTGCTCTTTGCCAGATCCAAGGGTAGTAAAAGGCATGGGAGGAGTCAAAGACCTAAAAATGCAAAACAAACCAACACATGGAGAAAAATCCAGCAATGGGTGCACAGAAGCACAAACTGCATCTTCCCACTTCCCTCCATCCCGGCCACCAAAATACTTCATCAAAAGCGAACCTGCACAGTCCCAGAGGTTTACAGCATGGAAACAGGCCCTTCGGCCCAGCTTGTCCATGCCACCCAGTTTCTATCACTAAGCTAGTCCCAATTGCCCACATTTGGCCCAGATCCCTCTGTACCCATCTTATCCATATGACTGTCTAAACGCTTCTTAAAAGACAAAATTGTATCCGTCTCTACCACTGCCTCTGGCAGCTCGTTCCAGACACTCACCACCCTGTGTGAAACAATTGCCCCTCTGGACTCTTTTGTATCTCTCCTTAAACCTATGCCCTCTAGTTTTAAACACCCCTACCTTTGGGAAAAGATGTTGACTATCTACCTTATCTATGCACCACATTATTTTATAGACCTCTATAAGATCACCCCTAAGCCTCCTACGCTCCAGGGAAAAAAGTCCCAGCCTATCCAGCCTCTCCTTATAGCTCAGACCATCAAGTCCCGATAGCATCCTCGTAAATCTCTCCTGCACTCTTAATAGTTTAACAATATCCTTCCTGTAATAGGGTGACCAGAACTGTCCACAGTATTCATTGTGTGGTCTTACCAATGTCTTGTACAACTTCAACAAGACGTCCCAACTCCTGTATTCAATGTTCTGACCAATGAAACCAAGCATGCCGAATGCCTTCTTCACCACCCTGTCCACCTGCGACTCCACCTTCAAGGAGCTATGAACCTGTACCCCTAGATCTCTTTGTTCTGTAACTCTCCCCAACTCCCTATCATTAACTGAGTAGGTCCTGCCCCGATTCGATCGACCAAAATGCATCACCTCACATTTATCTAAATTAATCTCCATCTGCCATTCATCGGCCCACTGGCCCAATTAATGAAGGTCCCGTTGCAATCCTAGACAACCTTCTTCACTGTCCACTATGCCACCAGATCATCATGGACATTGTAGCGGCACTCCAGAGTTTAGCCCAGTCACAATGGGTCATGGCTGCGGGCGTCGAGGGCATTGGCCTGGCGCTGGCAGGCACGAGCCAGTCGCTGAGGGACATGGCATAGACCCTGTGCTCCAGGGATGTGGGCATTGAGACCCTGGTCAAGACGGGAGTGGGTCTCCAGGACTGGTAGCCAGGTGGTAGGTGGTGGAGCTCATTCCAGCCACACCCCCGTACCAAGGAGTCACCTGGGGCCATCAGGTACCCCGAGGGAGGAGGAGATGATGCGATCCGTGCTGGCGAGGTGTTGGAAGGGCTCAGCACCTGTAAATCCCTCCCCCGTCACCCCCGTCCCTTTGCATCCAATGGGCAGTGGGCAGAACAGGTTGCCCACGCCACCTATGACCCCCGGTAGGCCGCCGGGCCCATCCAGACCTGATCGCTCCAGAGGACGGCCGCCAAAGGGAATCTAGGTCACAGTCCGAGATCTGCAGCAGGCTATCTCCATCCGATGTACCAACTGGGGGACCACCTGGTTGGAGCGCTAGGACACACAAGATTGGAACGGTAGTCACCAGTCAAGTTGGCACAGGTGAGACAGCACGGTGGCACAGTGGGTTAGCCCTGCTGCCTCACGGCGCCGAGGTCCCAGGTTCGATCCCGGCTCTGGGTCACTGTCCGTGTGGAGTTTGCACATTCTCCCCGTGTTTGCGTGGGTCTCACCCCCACAACCCAAAGATGTGCCACCGATAAACTCTGCAGCCCCTGTTCCGCGCCCTCCTATGGGGTCTACTGTGGGGGTCCTCCTTGAGTGGTCTGTGTGGTACCCCACCAGCAGGATGGCACCACGTTGTTGGGGGGGGGGGGGGGGGGAATGGTCCACCAATCAGTGCCATTCTTGGTCGCATGTGTGTGGGCAGGCCCCACGGGCGGACTCGGCCAGGGGGGGAATTGGACACTTGTTGGGACCGTAGCTGCGGTGTGGTGTGGGTTCTTTGTGCTGCGCACTGATTGTGCCTACGTGTCTTGAATGGCAGAATGGATAGGGGCAGGGGCGCAGTGGACAGGCAGAGCTTGGCAACAGCCGGTGGTCCTGTGGGGTGAGCTGGCTGATGGTGTCACTGGTGGGATGTCTGGCCTGCGAGGGGCAGTTGCCAGGGTGGGTGCCAATGGCCATGGAGCAAGCGTCCACTGGTCTCCTGCAGTGGGGCACGCCTCGGATGGGTGCACTGGGGCATGCCAACAGTTTGTGGGCACAGGATGTGCTGGTCCACGCCCATCCCATTGTTGGGCTGGCTGGGATCTGTGCCCTCCTGGGGGGGGTCTGTGCCCTCCTGGGGGGGGGTCTGTGCCCTCCTGGGGGGGGTCTGTGCCCTCCTGGGGGGGGTCTGTGCCCTCCTGGGGGGGGGGGGTGATGGCCAGGGGTACCCATAAGGCTGGTAACGTTGCCCACAGTGGGCAACCTAGTGCGGAGCCAGATGGCTGATTTGCAGGTCACAGCACTGGAAGTCTGTGGCTGGACACCCTAGTCCGGGAGGCAGCCCACCCCACGGCCCATCCCCTGGCCGCCCCCCCGCTACTCGCCCCGCCCCTGGCAGACAGCCCCAGCCAGGCGCACAATTGTCAGCCCACCATTGCACTTGGGGACAGTACCCACCCCGTCTCTCAATGAATGCCCTCCACTTCCTCTTCTCCACGATTCCACAAACTCCCTCTGTGATTCACAAATAAGAGGCGGCATTCTCCCGTCACCCAGCTGCACGTTTCCCGCCGGGCGTGTTCGCTGGTGGCAGGATTCCAGCTTCCCGCCGCTTGTCAACGGCATTTTCCATTGTAAACACACCGCCGGTAAACCTGCTGCCAGGTGTGAGCTGCCAGCGGGAAAAGTGAATCCCATCGACTGGAAAACTCCAGCCCTGGTACCATGAACCCGTTCATTTTCCTTGCTCCAAATTCAGCTCTGATTTTCAGTTGTACAGGCACTATGTCAGGAAGCGAGAGTCGTTTCATGTAATCTGTATTATATTTGTGGGTATTAGAAGCAAGGTATGGCTTTAAGTAAGTTTAATTCCAGATAATTTCATGATGGAAAAAGTATTAATAAGGGATATTATTGGAAGGAATTTAATTATTTGTTGTGTGAAGTCAATTTGAAAAGTGACTTCAGAAATTGAATTGTTACAGTGGGAATTATTCCTAAATCACCTATTGGAGGGTTAGATTTCATTCTAGTTAATGATCTGGCTTATGTAAACAGTAGTGCAGTGACAACATGTTGCAGCAGGTGGTTTATTTTAACAAATTCTAGAAAACTACTTTGGACAAAAATGAGACACTTATTGCAGATAATAAGCAAGTGAAGGAAAGCCTGATTGACATGAAAATCAACTCTCACGTACGAAAAAGGAGTTTGCTAATAAGAAAAAAATAATTGGTGAGGATAATTGAGAATCAATCATGGAAAGTGGAATACATGACTGCTAACTTGAACTCTCCACATGATAAACTTGAAAAAGCAACCTTAGCAAACGTTGATCTTCACGTAAAATTTGATGAACTTCAAGTCTCAGAACTGTCTATGAAGTATTGGGGGAAATGCCTTGAACAGGAACAGGTATTGCTAGTAAATCAGAATAATTGCGAAATGCAAAATTCAAAAGAAAAATCAATGCACTGTTCAAACTTTGTTGCGAAAAGAGAAACGAGGGGTGTCACTCTCCGACCCCCCCAGCGGGTCGGAGAATGGCCATTGGCCGCCATGAATCCCGCCCCCGCCGGTTGCCGAAGTCTCCGCTACCGGATATTCGGCGGGGGCGGGAATCGGGCCGCGCCGGTTGGCGGGCCCCCCCGCTGGATTCTCCGGCCCGGATGGGCCGAAGTCCCGCCGATAAATTGCCTGTCCCGCCGGCGTAAATTAGAGTACCTATTTACCGGCGGGACAAGGCGGCGTGGGCGGGCTCCGGGGTCCTGGGGGGGGCACAGGGCGATCTGACCCCTGGGGGTGTCCCCACGGTGGCCTGGCCCGCGATCGGGGTCCACCGATCCGCGGGCGGGCCTGTGCCGTGGGGGCACTCTTTCCCTTCCGCCTCTGCCACGGTCTCCACCATGGCGGAGGCGGAAGAGACTCTCCCCCACTGCGCATGCGCGGGAAACTGTCAGCGGCCGCTGACGCTCCCGCGCATGCGCCGCCCCGACATGTCATTTCCGCGCCAGCTGGCGGGGCAACAAACGCCGTTTCTGCCAGCTGGCGGGGCGGAAATCCCTCCGGCGCCGGCCTAGCCCCTCAATGTTGGGGCTCGGCCCCCAAAGATGCGAAGCATTCCGCACCTTTGGGGTGGCGCGATGCCCGTCTGATTGGCGCCAGTCGGCGGACATCGCGCCGTTTGGGGAGAATTTCGCCCGAGGTTCTTGAACTTGGAAGCAAACTGGAGAAAATGAAGTAGAAGATGTGTGGTTAGGGTTGCACGATTCTAAAATTGTTCCTGTGAATGAAAACTCATTCCCGGATAGTGCTGCAGTTGATCCTCTGCAAAGAAATGATCCTTGTGATATTACTGATGTATCAAAGTTAATAATGGACAATAGGAAAGCAACTGAAGTACCTGCAAAATTGGAAATTACAAATTGTCAGCAAAAAGGACTGAAATTGCAAAATGATCTTTCTGGGTCAAGGACAAGAGACATTGATTTAAAAGTACCTATCTGTACTAAAACACAAGATGTAACATTTGGAACTCAGGCCTGTGGTCAGTTTGCAAAAGATCACTCAAAAACTGCTGAGGACTAGACTGAGATATTCCATAAACTGTGCAATGGAGTTGAAGGGTTTCAAACTATGAAACTTCAGAGAGAGGAATTGGTTGACATGGCTGAGACAGAATTGAAAAGGACCCATTTGAGAAATGGGACTGGGGGAAATGACAAGATCACAAAAAGCTGAAAGAACAAACAAAACAAGAATACAAGATCATTTTGACTGAACGTAAGAAGCATCTTAAGAACATCCTTGAAACAGCTAAAAAAGATTTTGACAAGAGAAGAAATGAGATCCTAATGATCAAAAATGTCATTTGGACTTTAAATTGAAATGAAAATTTACCACATCTGAATTTGGGAAATAGGTTTGGGAATGGAATATGCTACAAGTACAAAAAGGACAATTAGAATGTAGATTTCAATAAAACATCATTTGCTGAGTTTAAAACTGGAAACCAGAAGAAAACGAAGCACAAGACTTGATTCTGGTAAAGTAATGCTGTGACATCATTGGGCTGCATTCGCCAATTCTGAGGCTATGTCCGGAGTAAGCGTCTGGTCCTACGACCGAAAGGTCGGCGCCGCCCCCATACCGATGCTCCGCCTGGCTTTACCGGACACTGGAAGTCTGCAGAGGGATTTGGATAGGTTAGGTGAATGGGCTAGGGTCTGGCAGATGGAATTCAATGTTGCCAAGTGTGAGGCTATCCATTTTGGGAGGAATAACAGCAGAATGGATTATTATTTAAACGGTAAGATGTTAAAACATGCTGCTGTGCAGAGGGACCTGGGTGTGCTGGTGCACGAGTCGCAAAAAGTTGGTGTGCAGGTGCAACAGGTGATTAAGAAGGCTAATCGAGTTTTGTCCTTCATTGCTAGAGGGATGGAGTTCAAGACTAGTGAGGTTATGCTGCAATTGTATAGGGTGTTGGTGAGGCCACACCTGGAGTATTGTGTTCAGTTTTGGTCTCCTTACCTGAGAAAGGACATATTGGCACTGGAGGGTGTGCAGAGGAGATTCACTAGGTTGATCCCAGAGTTGAGGGGATTAGATTATGATGAGAGGTTGAGTAGACTGGGACTGTACTCATTGGAGTTTAGAAGGATGCGGGGGGATCTTATTGACACATATAAAATTATGAAGGGAATAGATAGGATAGATGCGGGCAGGTTGTTTCCACTGGTCGGGGAAAGCAGAACTAGGGGGCATAGCCTCAAAATAAGGGGAGGTAGATTTAGGACGGAGTGTAGGAGGAACTTCTTCACCCAAAGGGTTGTGAATCTCTGGAATTCCTTATCCAGTGAAGCAGTTGAGGCTCCTTCTTTAAACGTTTTTAAGAAAAAGATAGATACCTTTCTAAAGAATAAAGGGATTCGGGGACATGGTGTACGGGCCGGAGAGTGGAGCTGAGTCCACAAAGATCAGCCATGATCTCATTAAATGGCGGAGCAGGCTCGAGGGGCCTGATGGCCTACTCCTGCTCCTAGTTCTTATGTTCTTATGTTTACCTGCAGATACGAACGCAGAATGGCTGGGTCCTAGGCTGCGCATGCGCACGGTGGAGACCTGCGGCGGCCGTGCCATACAACATGATACCGGCCATGCACAGACCTGGCCTGCCAGATAGCGCTCCCCTGAAATCCTTCTCGCCACCCTCGGACCATCCCCCAACAGTCCCCTTAGCCCCCACCGGAGCCCCCCCTGCTAGCGGAACGGCCCCCCCCCCGACTGTGGCGCCGCTGGACACAGTCCGCAGCCACCACTTCAGGTTGATGAAAGTTGAGAGGACACATGTCCTGCGCCGTCGGGAAGTCAGCCCATTGGGGGCGGAGCATCGGGGGAGAGCCTCAGGGTGACGTCCTGGCGTGCGGCGTACTCCTTGCGTATGTCATTTTTGAGGAGGCGGAGCATCCAAAAAACAGCGGCGCCCCCGATTCCAGCGTAAAAACAGATTCTCTGGCCGATCGCCGAGCGCGATTTTGCTGTCGGCAATCGGAGAATACCGCCCAAGGCCTTTGGTAAAATCATTGTAATTATACAATACAACCCGTGTAGTTGTAAAATAAGATCAGTTTACTTGTACAAAGCAATAAGTTATTTTGTTTGATATGTTTGATGTTCAGTTTGCATGAAGTATTTGTGGAACCAGTGTTAAGAAATCTTTATGGTTATCGAGCTTTCTATCAAAGGGGGAGATGTCAGGAAACTTTGGTAGATTCAAGTAATCTCTATTTTTATTGGTGGGTATTAGAAACAATATATAACTTCAAGTAAGTTTAGCTTTGTGTTTCTGTGGAAGAAAGGGTTAAAACATTTGTTCGCTTCATATTAAACAAAGGTGCCTGTCTGTCTGTGGGTTTCAGTTTCACCTTAAACTATGATTGCATTGTAACTAAAGAGCTAATGATGGGAAAACAAACAAGATTTAAAGAAAGACGAGGCTATTTTTTAGCAACTTGGGGCTTAGACTGAAAAGCCCTTGTCGATCAGTTCCTTATAAGTAAGCAATTCTTACAGAAACTGCCAGCAGAGAGTAAGGGCAATGGCGTAAGGGGCAGAAAGGAAATCACAGAAGCTAAAGAACAAATAATTCTGGACACCCGGGGATAAAAAGAGAAGTTTCAGGGAGACTGACGTCAAAGGGATAAAGAACTGGAATCTGAGAAAGGGGCAGAGAGATACTACCAGTTAAATACAGAGTTGCAAGGTGCAGGCAGACCTGGTGAAGCTGGCTAGCGAGAAGCCAGGCATTTGAAGTGATCCTAAAGTTGGTGAAACTTTCATACAGTCTGAGAATCAGTAGCATTCTGTTGGTGTGGCTGGGTACCTGAGAGATTGCGTGGAAGCTTGGAAATCCAAGATAGAGGAATACTATAAGGAAAGATAGAAATCCTGGAAGTGGATCCTTGGTAAAGGCATTGAAGAGAGAGAGCATTGTTTGGGAGAAGATCCCAAGGCATGTAATTTTTGAGAGAGGGGTTTGGAAACACTCGGTGGAGGTCAGCGTTCCAATGAGACCAGTTAGCTCACCGTGTGACAAACAACTGGGGGATTTGATGAGAAATCCACCGACGTTGTTTTGGGTGGCATCTGCCACGTGGTTTCAGGTGGGTCTGTGGTGGGTCTGACCACAGTTGGCCTGTATGTTGACATGGACTGTGTACTTACCAAGATCATTATAGTATGTTAGCTTCTGGCTGCTGTTGAGTAAAGAGTCAAGACTTCTGTTCCTTTCCCAAGACACCTTTACCTTCCTTGAACACACTCTGTACAAAACCCTATCACCACACCACAAGTGCTACCTGCAACCCCTTTACATATCAGTGTCAATTATTGGATACTTAACATCAATTTGACATGTAATTGGAATGTCTCTTAACCCATTCCTAACATAGTATAAGATATATTTTGTAACTTGAGTTATCGTTAGAAATCTGTGCACATCTGTGAACATATAAGTGGGGCGAAGGAGTATTATATTGAAGTCAATCTTTTCTTGTTTAATAAATGCTTAATTTTTTAGTGAAAAGTTAATTGGTCGTCCTGTTCAACGACATCTCTAAACAAAAAATACAAGTCAATGTCTACTGTGTTATATTCTGGGACCTGACTATCCAGTAATAATATCAGCTGGGACCATAGCAATAAGAATCTAAGAAATAGGAGCAAAGACCATTCAGCCCCTCAAGCATGCTCCACACTCAGAAAGATAATGGGCGGGATTCTCCTATCTTATCCAGGACGGATCCTGTTGCAAGCCACAATCAGTAAGGATAGGCAACAACACCACCTCCACGATCATCCTTAACACCGGTGCCCCACAAGGCTGTGTCCTCAGCCCCCTACTGTACTCCTTATACACCTATGACTGTGTGGCCAAATTCCCCTCCAACCCGATTTTCAAATTTGCTGATGACACCACCGTAGTGGGTCGGATTTCAAACTATGACGAGACAGAAAACAGGAATGAGACAGAGAATCTGGTGAACTGGTGCGACGACAATAGTCTCTCCCTCAATGTCAACAAAATGAAGGAGATTATCATTGACTTCAGGAAGCGTAGTGGAGAACATGCCCCGTCTACATCAATGGGAACGAAGTAGAAAGGGTCGAGAGCTTCAAGTTTTTAGGTGTCCAGATCACCAACAAGGACTGAGATTTCCAGCCCATATCTGATGCTCGATTGTATGGGTCCCTCCTGATCATTCCCTTATTTCCCCTTCCTTTCTTTTTTCTCCCGTTATAATTTTTGATCTGTTGATGCTTAATGCACATGTATCTTTAAGTAAAGCAGCAAAGAGAACGAGGAATTCAAAACATTGCAACATTGTACATAAGGCTATTTTTCGAGCAGCGGAACTCAGACTTTGTGGCACCCGAGAAATCGGGTGGGACTAGGTTCGAATGGTTGGCTGGTGGCCAATGAATAGGGCAAAAGGCCATATTCTGCCCGGTAACAGGTGGTGATTGGACCCCCGAGTGGGATGATTTCCAGAGTCACAAGGAAAGCAGAGCTGGGTCGTGGACACTCGAGGAAGAAGGAGCTGTGAGTGCCTGCTCTCCCTCTCTTCTATCCCTATTTCTCTCTCTCTCACGCTCTCTCTCCAGAAATGCTGGGAGCTGCTGTATTTTGAACCTACAGAGAACCAGAATGAATGCATCTCCAGTGAAAACCATTACAGACTGAAGACAGAGACAATCACCCTGAAAACCTGGTTTGAAGGAAAGTGTGCTTAAAGACCAGCATCTGAAACAACGACTCTTCATCCTTTTACTTATTATTTTAACCCCTCTCTCCCCCTCTGTGTTCAGTTGTCTTGCGTGTGTGTGTGTGTGTAGAGGGTGGGGGAAAGTTAAATTGGGGGTTAGGAATTAGTTAATAGTTAACCAGTTGTATTTACTGCATATTTCATTATAGTTCCCGTTATAAATAAACAGTAATTGTGTTTACATTTACAAACCCTGTGACTGTAATTAATGGAAGCCAAGGGCCAAAGACTTTGGGTATTTCTAGAAGAATTATTGGTAAATTCGATTCTGTTGTGACTCCGGGTCACGTTGGGGGGGGTGGTGCTGGAATTGACCACGCCCTGTTCAGGGTGTCGTTACACTATCCCAACTCCATTTTCCTGCACTTCCCCCACATTAATTCCCATTTCACCCCAAAAATGATCAACCTCTCTGGCACCCACTCACTGACTGAACATTGGCAGCTTTCTGGTATCGAGAATTCCCAAGCTTTTGAAAAGTTGTCGTTTGGTTTGGGATTTGGGCCTGGGCATATCAGACTTCCGATGGAAGGAAAAAGGTAAAACTTGCAATTCATGCTTTTCTCAGGAATATTCAATCCTCCTTGTCTGTTGTTAAGATCAGTTGTACGGCCATTGGGATCCCACCATATAGTAGATTATAGGCTAGAATCTCTGCTGTGATCACTATTCCAGTCACAGGTTGGGTTGGAGTGACTCACTCTGAGCTCAGTTGAATGGATAGCTCTGATTGTGGTATGAATGTAACTTCAAAGACCTGGCCTCATTTATTGTGCATCATCTATATTTAGCAAAATGTTTCCACACACACGCTAACCAAAGTGGATTTAAAGCAAAAGAACATTTATTTCTGGGCACAGAGGTGACATTTCAGAGGGTTGTTTAAAGCGAGTTGCTTGTGGATTTTATTGTATGAGAAACATCAGTCCCACTAAATGATCCAACATCTTTCCTCCGATTTCTTTTCCTGGTGCCAGATCTGCTTTGACTGGCAGGATGGGTGAATGTGGAAAATTGTGCCCCCCCACCCCCGCATCTTGACAAAAGCTAAACAAGAGTGTGGCTCACACTCCAAATGTGAGAAAATGATGAGAGAGGTGCAGTTACACAGTGCTCGTCACAAACACTGCATATTTCTAAATGCATTTCAGCAAAGACGTACTTTTTGAAGTACACTCACTGTTTGAATGCAGAAAATTGTGACTGTGTTTTTGCGCTCAACAAACAACCAATCGATTGATAATCACCAAAAAAACTGCACTTTTTTGTATGATATTGATTGAGGGATGAATTTAGGGCAGGGCACTGGAGCGAACTCTGAAGATCCTGACTATACATCCTCCGCATTCTCCTGCAAGACAAGTCAAGGAACTCTGTGTCAGAGCGGAACTTTGTGTCTTTCCACCCTGCACCTCATCAATGCTTTCTCACATTAAACACAGAGAAGCAATCTCTCAGGGCAAACCATAGGCAATGTTTACAGAAATACCTCCTTCAGTTATGAGGAATTTTAATTAAACTCCATTAACCAGCTGGACACTGAACCCATGGAATGGGCGTGGTGGACGAAATGGCCTCCGTCTTTGCTGCAACCTCTCTGGGATTCGATGACTTATCTTACTGCACCCCTTGGCCATATGGGTAGAACTTGGAATCAAAAAGGGGGCAATCATGTTGCTGGGAGTGTAGTATAGGCCCCCAAACAGTCAGGAAGAGAGAGAAGGGCGTCTGAGAAATATAAGAATAATATGGTAATAATATTAGGGGATTCCAACTTCCCCAACTGGGATAGTCGAAGTGTGAAAGGCCTAGAGGGGGCAGAATTCTTCAAATGCATCCATGAGAGCTTTTGATGCCAACTCATAGAGAGTCCGACAAGAAGTGCTCGACCTAGTTTTAGGGGATTTGGATTTATTGTCACGTGTACTAAGGGTTAGGGTTAATGAACCCTGAAAGTGAACTCTCGGAAGGCGACGGGTCCTGATCGAGTCCCTGGTCATGCACTCAAAGCCTGCGCGGACCAGCTGGCGGGTGTGTTCGTGGACATCTTTAACCTGTCCCTACTCCACTCCGAGGTCCCCACCTGCTTCAAGAAGACCACCATCATACTGGTGCCAAAGAAGAACCAGGCAACGTGCCTCAATGACTACGGTCCGGAAGTGCTTCGAGAGGTTGATCATGAAGCGCATCACCTCCATACTCCCAGAACGCCTTGATCCACTGCAATTCGCACACCGCCGCAACCGGTCCACATCAGACACCATTTCCCTGGCCCTACACTCATCCCTAGAGCATGTTGACAACAAGGACTCCTACACCAGACTCCTATTTATTGACTACAGCTCCGCCTTCAACACCATAATCCCAGCCAAGCTCATATCAAAGCTCCAAAACCTAGGACTTGGCTCCTCACTCTGCAACTGGAACCTCGACTTTCTGACCCACAGACCACAGTCAGTAAGGAAAAATAACAACACCTCCTCCATGATAGTCCTCAATACCGGGGCCCCGTAAGAGCTGCGTACTTAGCCCCTTACTATACTCCTTGTACACACACGACTGCATGGCAAAATTTGACTCCAACTCCATCTACATGTTTGCTGACGATACGACCATAGTGGGCCGGATCTCGAATAACGATGAGTCCGAATACAGGAGGGAGATAGAGAACCTAGTGGAGTGGTGTAGCGACAACAATCTCTCCCTCAATGCCAGCAAAACTAAAGAGCTGGTAATTGACTTCAGGAAGCAAAGTACTGCACACACCCCTGTCAGCATCAACGGGGCCGAGGTGGAGATGGTTGACAGCTTCAAATTCCTTGGTGTGCACATCTCCAAAAATCTGTCCTAGTCCACCCACGTTGATGCAATGACCAAGAAAGCACAACAGCGCCTATACTTCCTCAAGAAACTGGAAATTCGGATTGTCCATATTGACCCGTACCAATTTCTACAGATGCACCATAGAAAGCATCCTATCGGGCTGCAACACAGCCTGGTATGGCAACTGCTCGACCCAAGACCATAAGAAACTACAAAGAGTCGTTAACACCGCCCAATCCATCACGCAAACCTGCCTCCCATCCACTGACTCCATCTACACCTCCCGCTGCCTGGGGAAAGCGGGCAGCATAATCAAAGATCCCTCCCACCCGGCTTACTCACTCTTCCAACTTCTTCCATCGGGCAGGAGATACAAAAGTCTGAGAACACATACGAAGAGACTCAAAAACAGCTTCTTCCCCACTGTCACCAGATTCCTAAATGACCCACATATGGACTGAACTGATCTCTCCACACATCTTCTCTACTGAGTAGTAATACACTCCTGTATGCTTCACCCTGTGTCTATGTACTTCATAGCAGAAAGAGTGGGGTCCAACATGGCAATCTGTGTGTGGAGCCAGAAGACATAAGGGAGGTTTTAAATGAGTATTTTACATCTGTTTTCACTATGGAGAAGGACGCTGTAGGTACAGAAATCAGAGAAGGAGACTGTGATGTACTTGAACAAATTAACATTGAGAGAGAGGAAGTATTAATGATTTTAGTAGAATTGAAATTGGATAAACCCCCAGGCCCAGATGAGATATATCCCAGGTTCCTGAAGGAAACAAGGGAGGAGATTGCAGAGGCTCTGACAATAATTTTCATCCTCTCTAGCCAGAGGAGAGGTGCCAGAGGACTGGAGGACAGCGAATGTGGTACCGTTATTCAAGAAGGGGATAAAACAGGTAATTACAGGCCAGTGAGTCGAACATCAGTGGTAGGGAAACCACTGGAAAAGTTCTGAGGACAAAGAACAAAGAAATGTACAGCACAGGAACAGGCCCTTCGGCCCTCCAAGCCCGTGCCGACCATGCTGCCCGACTAAACTACAATCTTCTACACTTCCTGGGTCTGTATCCTTCTATTCCCATCCTATTCATATATTTGTCAAGATGCCCCTTAAATGTCCCTATCGTCCCTGCTTCCACTACCTCCTCCGGTAGCGAGTTCCAGGCACCCACTACCCTCTGCGTAAAAAACTTGCCTCGTACATCTACTCTAAACCTTGCCCCTCTCACCTTAAACCTATGCCCCCTAGTAATTGACCCCTCTACCCTGGGGAAAAGCCTCTGACTATCCACTCTGTCTATGCCCCTCATAATTTTGTATACCTCTATCAGGTCTCCCCTCAACCTCCTTCGTTCCAGTGAGAACAAACCGAGTTTATTCAATCGCTCCTCATAGCTAATGCCCTCCATACCAGGCAACATTCTGGTAAATCTTTTCTGCACCCTCTCTAAAGCCTCCACATCCTTCTGGTAGTGTGGCGACCAGAATTGAACACTATACTCCAAGTGTGGCCGAACTAAGGTTCTATACAGCTGCAACATGACTTGCCAATTCTTATACTCAATGCCCCGGCCAATGAAGGCAAGCATGCCGTATGCCTTCTTGACTACCTTCTCCACCTGTGTTGCCCCTTTCAATGACCTGTGGACCTGTACTCCTAGATCTCTTTGACTTTCAATACTCTTGAGGGTTCTACCATTCACTGTATATTCCCTACCTGCATTAGACCTTCCAAAATGCATTACCTCACATTTGTCCGGATTAAACTCCATCTGCCATCTCTCCGCCCAAGTCTCCAGACAATCTAAATCCTGCTGTATCCTCCGACAGTCCTCATCGCTATCCGCAATTCCACCAACCTTTGTGTCGTCTGCAAACTTACTAATCAGACCAGTTACATTTTCCTCCAAATCATTTATATATACTACAAAGAGCAAAGGTCCCAGCACTGATCCCTGTGGAACACCACTGGTCACAGCCCTCCAATTAGAAAAGCATCCCTCCATTGCTACCCTCTGCCTTCTATGGCCTAGCCAGTTCTGTATCCACCTTGCCAGCTCACCCCTGATCCCGTGTGACTTCACCTTTTGTACTAGTCTACCATGAGGGACCTTGTCAAAGGCCTTACTGAAGTCCATATAGACAACATCTACCTGCATCAATCATCTTAGTGACCTCCTCGAAAAACTCTATCAAGTTAGTGAGACACGACCTCCCCTTCACAAAACCATGCTGCCTCTCACTAATACGTCCATTTGCTTCCAAATGGGAGTAGATCCTGTCTCGAAGAATTCTCTCCAGTAATTTCCCTACCACTGAAGTAAGGCTCACCGGCCTGTAGTTCCCGGGATTATCCTTGCTACCCTTCTTAAACAGAGGAACAACATTGGCTATTGGAACTGAATTAATCTCCACTTGGGGAGGCAAGGATTAATCAAGAATAGTCAGCATGGCTTTCTCATGGCCGGGATTCTCCGAAAATGGGGCTATGCCCCCACATCCGCCGGAAAACTGGCACGAATCATGCCAGACTTTAAAAAAAAACACAGCGAGACAACACAGCGAGAAAACACAGCGAGAAAGACAGCGAGAAAACACAGCGAGAAAACACAGCGAGAAAACACAGCGAGAAAACACAGTGAGAAAACACAGTGAGAAAACACAGTGAGAAAACACAGTGAGAAAACACAGTGAGAAAACACAGTGAGAAAACACAGCGAGAAAACACAGCGAGAAAACACAGCGAGAAAACACAGCGAGAAAACACAGTGAGAAAACACAGTGAGAAAACACAGTGAGAAAACACAGTGAGAAAACACGGCAAGAAAACACGGCGAGAAAACAAAGTGAGAAAACACAGCAAGATAACACAGAACGAAAACACAGCGAGACAACATAGCGAGAAAACACAGCGAGAAAACACAGTGAGACAACATAGCGAGAAAACACAGCGAGAAAACACAGTGAGAAAATCCAGTGAGAAAACACAGCGATAAAACACAGCGGGAAAACAGTGAGAATACACAGTGAGAAAACATAACGAGGAAACACAGCGAGGAACTACAGCGAGGAACTACAGCGAGAAAACACAGCGAGAAAACACGAGAAAACACAGCGAGAAAACACAGAGAAAAGACAGCGAGAAAAGACAGCGAGAAAAGACAGCGAGAAAAGACAGCGAGAAAACACAGTGAGAAAACACAGCGAGAAAACGCAGCGAGAAAACGCAGCGAGAAAACACAGCGAGGAAACACAGCGAGAAAACACAGCGAGAAAACACGGAGACAACACAGTGAGAAAACACAGGGAGACAACACAGTGAGAAAACACAGCGATAAAACACAGTGAGAAAACACAGCGAGAAAACACAGTCAGAAAACACAGCGAGAAAACACAGCGAGAAAACACAGCGAGAAAACACAGCGAGAAAACACGAGAAAAGACAGCGAGAAAAGACAGCGAGAAAAGACAGCGAGAAAACACAACGAGAAAACACAGCGAGAAAACAGTGTGAGAAAACACAGTGAGAAAACAGTGTGAGAAAACAGTGTGAAAACACAGCGAGAAAACACTGAGAAAACAGTGAGAAAATACAGCGAGAAAACGCAGTGGGAACAGTGAGAAAACAGTGAGTAAACACAGCAAGAAAACAGTGAAAAACACAGCAAGAAAACACAGAGAATACACAGCGAGAAAAGGCAGTGAGAAAATACAGCGTGAAAACACAGCGCGAAAACACAGTGAGAAAACACAGCGAGAAAATACAGCAAGACAACACAGTGATAAAACACAGTGAGAAAACACAGTGAGACAACACAGCGAGAAACCACAGCGAGAAAACACAGCGAGAAAACTCAGCGAGACAACACAGCGAGACAACACAGCGAGAAAACACGGCGAGAAAACACGGCGAGAAAACACGGCGAGAAAACACAGCGAGACAACACAGTGAGAAAACACAGCGAGAAAACAGTGTGAAAACACAGTGAGAAAACAGTGTGAGAAAACAGTGAGCAAACACAGCAAGAAAACACAAATGGAACAATGAGAAAACAGTGAGAAAATACAGCGAGAAAACACAGTGGGAACAGTGAGAAAACACAGTGAGAAAATACAGCGAGAAAACAGTGTGAAAACACAGTGAGAAAACACAGCAAGAAAACACAGTGGGAACAGTGAGAAAACACAGTGAGAAAACACAGCGATAAAACAGTGAGAAAACACAGCGAGAAAACAGTGTGAGAAAACAGTGAGAAAACACAGTGAGAAAACACAGTGAGAAAACACAGTGAGAAAACACAGTGAGAAAACACAGTGAGAAAACACAGTGAGAAAACACAGCGAGAAAACACAGCGAGAAAACACAGCGAGAAAACACAGCGAGAAAACACAGCGAGAAAACACAGTGAGAAAACACAGTGAGAAAACACAGTGAGAAAACACGGCAAGAAAACACGGCGAGAAAACAAAGTGAGAAAACACAGCAAGATAACACAGAACGAAAACACAGCGAGACAACATAGCGAGAAAACACAGCGAGAAAACACAGTGAGACAACATAGCGAGAAAACACAGCGAGAAAACACAGTGAGAAAATCCAGTGAGAAAACACAGCGATAAAACACAGCGAGAAAACAGTGAGAATACACAGTGAGAAAACATAGCGAGGAAACACAGCGAGGAACTACAGCGAGGAACTACAGCGAGAAAACACAGCGAGAAAACACGAGAAAACACAGCGAGAAAACACAAATGGAACAATGAGAAAACAGTGAGAAAATACAGCGAGAAAACACAGTGGGAACAGTGAGAAAACACAGTGAGAAAATACAGCGAGAAAACAGTGTGAAAACACAGTGAGAAAACACAGCAAGAAAACACAGTGGGAACAGTGAGAAAACACAGTGAGAAAACACAGCGATAAAACAGTGAGAAAACACAGCGAGAAAACAGTGTGAGAAAACACAGTGAGAAAACAGTGAGAAAACACAGTGAAAAAACACAGTGAGAAAACAGTGTGAGAAAACAGTGTGAAAACACAGCGAGAAAACAGTGAGAATACACAGTGAGAAAACAGTGAGGGAGAAAACACAGTGGGAACAGTGAGAAAACACAGTGAGTAAACACAGCAAGAAAACACAGTAGGAACAGTGAGAAGACACAGTGAGTAAACACAGCAAGAAAACAGTGTGAAAACACAGTGAGAAAACACAGCAAGAAAACACTGTGGGAACGGTGAGAAAACACAGTGAGTAAACACAGCAAGAAAACACAGTTGGAACAGTGAGAAGACACAGTGAGTAAACACAGCGAGAAAACAGTGTGAAAACACAGTGAGAAAACAGTGAGAAAACACAGCAAGAGAACAGTGAGAAAACACAGTGAGGAAACACAGCGCGAAAACAGTGTGAGAAAACAGTGTGAGAAAACAGTGTGAGAAAACAGTGTGAAAACACAGTGAGAAAATACAGTGAGAAAACAGTGAGAAAACACAGCAAGAAAACACAGTGGGAACAGTGAGAAAACAGTGTGAAAACACAGTGTGAAAACACAATGAGGAAACACAGTGAGAAAATACAGCGAGAAAACACAGCAACAAACACAGTGGGAACAGTGAGAAGACACTGAGTAAATACAGCGAGAAAACAGTGAGAAAACACAGCAAGAAAACACAGTGAGAAAACAGTGTGAAAACACAGTGAGAAAACACATCAAGAAAACACTGTCAGAACAGTGAGAAAACACAGTGAGAAAATACAGCGAGAAAACAGTGAGAAAACACAGCAAGGAAACACAGTGGGAACAGTGAGAAAACACAGTGAGTAAACACAGTGAGAAAAGAGTGAGAAAACACAGCAAGAAAACGCAGTGAGAAAATACAGCGAGAAAACAGTGAGAAAACACAGCAAGAAAACACTGTGGGAACAGTGAGAAAACACAGTGGGAACAGTGAGAAGACACAGTGAGTAAACACAGCAAGAAAACAGTGAGAAAACACAGCAAGAAAGCGCAGTGAGAAAACACAGTGAGAAAACAGTGTGAAAACACAGTGAGAAAACACAGCAAGAAAACACTGTGGGAACAGTGAGAAAACACAGCAAGAATACACAGCGATAAAACAGCGATAAAACACAGCGAGAAAACAGTGTGAAAACACAGTGAGAAAACAGTGTGAAAACACAGTGGGAACAGTGAGGAAAAACAGCGCGAAAACAGTGTGAGAAAACAGTGTGAAAACACAGTGACAAAAAACAGTGAGAAAACACAGCAAGAAAACACAGTGGGAACAGTGAGAAAACAGTGTGAAAACACAGTGTGAAAACACAATGAGGAAACACAGTGAGAAAATACAGCGAGAAAACACAGCAACAAACACAGTGGGAACAGTGAGAAGACACTGAGTAAATACAGCGAGAAAACAGTGAGAAAACACATCAAGAAAACACTGTGGGAACAGTGAGAAAACACAGTGGGAACAGTGAGAAGACACAGTGAGTAAACACAGCAAGAAAACAGTGAGAAAACACAGCAAGGAAACACAGTGGGAACAGTGAGAAAACACAGTGAGTAAACACAGTGAGAAAAGAGTGAGAAAACACAGCAAGAAAACGCAGTGAGAAAATACAGCGAGAAAACAGTGAGAAAACACAGCAAGAAAACACTGTGGGAACAGTGAGAAAACACAGTGGGAACAGTGAGAAGACACAGTGAGTAAACACAGCAAGAAAACAGTGAGAAAACACAGCAAGAAAGCGCAGTGAGAAAACACAGTGAGAAAACAGTGTGAAAACACAGTGAGAAAACACAGCAAGAAAACACTGTGGGAACAGTGAGAAAACACAGCAAGAATACACAGCGATAAAACAGCGATAAAACACAGCGAGAAAACAGTGTGAAAACACAGAGAGAAAACAGTGTGAAAACACAGTGGGAACAGTGAGAAAACACAGTGAGAAAATACAGTGAGAAACCACAGCAAGGAAACACAGTGGGAACAGTGAGAAAACAGTGTGAAAACACAGTGTGAAAACACAGTGAGAAATCACAGCAAGAAAACACAGTGAGAAAACACAGTGAGGAAACACAGTGAGAAAACTGTGAGAAAACAGTGTGAAAACACAGCGAGAAAACAGTGAGAAAGCACAGCGAGAAAACACAGTGGGAACAGTGAGAAAACACAGTGAGGAAACACAGCGAGAAAACAGTGTGAGAAAACAGTGTGAGAAAGCAGTGTGAAAACACAGCAAGAAAACACTGAGAAAATACAGCGAGAAAACAGTGAGAAAACACAGCAAGAAAACACAGTGGGAACAGTGAGAAAACAGTGTGAAAACACAGTGTGAAAATACAATGAGAAAACACAGTGAGAAAATACAGTGAGAAAACAGTGAGAAAACACAGCAAGAAAACACAGTGGGAACAGTGAGAAAACAGTGTGAAAACACAGTGTGAAAATACAATGAGAAAACACAGTGAGAAAATACAGTGAGAAAACACAGCAAGAAAACACAGTGGGAACAGTGAGAAAACAGTGTGAAAACACAGTGTGAAAATACAATGAGGAAACACAGTGAGAAAATACAGCGAGAAAACAGTGAGAAAACACAGCAAGAAAACACAGTGGGAACAGTGAGAAAACAGTGTGAAAACACAGTGTGAAAATACAATGAGAAAACACAGTGAGAAAATACAGTGAGAAAACACAGCAAGAAAACACAGTGGGAACAGTGAGAAAACACAGAGTAAACTCAGCGAGAAAAGAGTGAGAAAACACAGCAAGAAAACACAGTGGGAACAGTGAGAAAACGCAGTGAGAAAACACAGCAAGAAAACGCAGTGAGAAAACACAGTGAGAAAACAGTGTGAAAACACAGTGAGAAAACACAGCAAGAAAACACTGTGGGAACAGTGAGAAAACACAGCGCGAATACACAGCGATAAAACAGCGAGAAAACACAGCGAGAAAACACAGTGAGAAAACAGTGTGAAAACACAGTGGGAACAGTGAGAAAACACAGTGAGAAAACACAGTGAGAAAACACAGTGAGAAAACAGTGAGAAACCACAGCAAGGAAACACAGTGGGAACAGTGAGAAAACAGTGTGAAAACACAGTGTGAAAACACAGTGAGAAATCACAGCAAGAAAACACAGTGGGAACAGTGAGAAAACACAGTGAGGAAACACAGCAAGAAAACAGTGTGAGAAAACAGTGTGAAAACACAGCAAGAAAACACTGAGAAAATACAGCGAGAAAACAGTGAGAAAACACAGCAAGAAAACACAGTGAGAAAATACCGCGAGAAAACAGTGAGAAAACACAGTGAGGAAACACAGTGGGAACAGTGAGAAAACAGTGTGAAAACACAGTGAGGAAACACAGCGAGAAAACAGTGTGAGAAAACAGTGTGAGAAAACACAGTGAGGAAACACAGCGAGAAAACAGTGTGAGAAAACTGTGAAAACACAGCGAGAAAACACAGTGGGAACAGTGAGAAAACACAGTGAGAAAACACAGTGAGAAAACACAGTGAGAAAACACAGTGAGAAAACAGTGAGAAACCACAGCAAGGAAACACAGTGGGAACAGTGAGAAAACAGTGTGAAAACACAGTGTGAAAACACAGTGAGAAATCACAGCAAGAAAACACAGTGGGAACAGTGAGAAAACACAGTGAGAAAACACAGTGAGGAAACACAGCAAGAAAACAGTGTGAGAAAACTGTGAAAACACAGCGAGAAAACACAGTGGGAACAGTGTGAAAACACAGCGAGAAAACACAGTGAGAAAATACCGCGAGAAAACAGTGAGAAAACACAGTGAGAAAACACAGTGGGAACAGTGAGAAAACAGTGTGAAAACACAGTGAGGAAACACAGCGAGAAAACAGTGTGAGAAAACTGTGAAAACACAGCGAGAAAACACAGTGGGAACAGTGTGAAAACACAGTGAGAAAATACAGTGTGGAAACACAGCGAGAAAACAATGTGAGAAAAGTGTGAGAAAACAGTGTGAAAACACAGCAAGAAAACAGTGAGAAAACACAGCAAGCAAACACAGTGAGAAAACACAGTGAGAAAACACAGTGAGAAAACACAGCGAGAAAACACAGCGAGAAAACACGGCGAGAAAATACAGCGAGAAAACACAGCGAGAAAACACAGCGAGAAAACACAGCGAGAAAACACAGTGAGAAAACAGCGAGAAAACACTCTTCGAAAAAGACAGTCCAGGGATGACATTCAGGCTGCAAGTCCAGAGAGGGATGACTGAATTCTGTGTGGAACTACAAAAATGCCACGGCAAATGTCTACCTGCTACACCTTTGTGTAAATTATCATCTGAGTGTACTGTGGAAATGATAAAGTCAGCAGAAACATTTGTCTGCCCACCCAAACATTCATTTAAGGGGAGGGATGTGCAGAGTCAGAAGATATCAATTACAATTATGTAAACTTAGAGCTACAAAACTACAGAATTCCTGCAGTGCTGAAGGAGGCCATTCAGCCCATCGAGTCTGCACCGTCCCAACTGGGCCCACTCCCCCTCACCCTAGCCCCATAACTCCACCTAGCCTGCACATCTCTGAACACTAAGGGGCAATTTATCATGGCCAATCCACCTAATCTGCCCATCTTTGGACTGTGGGAGGAAACCGCAGCACCCGGAGGAAACCCACGCACACACGGGGAGGACGTGCAGACTCCACACAGTCACCCAAGGCTGGTATTAAATCCAGGTCCGTGGCCCTGTGAGGCAGCAGTGCTAACTACTGTGCCACTTGGCCGCCCAACATTGGGCAACTCACCACCACCTTCCCAAGGGCAACCAGGAAAATTAATGCTGGCCTCGAACAAATTTTAGAAACCCAGCCTGCCCAATGTTGCCCAAGCCAATCTGGATGCAGAATCCGGGACAGAGAGAATTCCGCTGTTTTACTTAACCGTGGAAGCTTTAGAAACTTTCCAGGGTCTTTTCTCATGAGGTTGAATGAAGAACTTGTCCTCAGTACTGGAGATTGTACATGGTTTTCAAACTGAATGGGCTTGATGGATAAAAATGGCCTTCTCCCAATCCTTTGCATAGTTTTTGCATATTCTGATCAGTTAACAGTGCGCCTTTAAATTATAATTTAGACAGTCAGGCAAAAGATAATATTTCTGATGTATCTTAGTAATAGATCTAATGATATTGTTGTGTGACTTGGGGGGTACAGTTAATGCATTTGCAATTCTCTCACCTCAGACAGAGTTCAGATTAAACTGTGATAGATCTTTCTCCGAGGACATTGAGTGAGTTTGTTCAGTCTTAACCCAGTTCCCAAGTCGCCAGCACCAGCCCTCTGCAAACATCAGCTTTCATTTTGAGTTTCTTGTTCTGAGAAGTATTGGAAGGGCAGTGGGTGGAGCGGTGGTTTGTGCACTTAACCGAGTAAAGACAGAGGGGTGCGACTTCAGATTAGAGCAGCTAATCGTGAACTTGCAACAGCTTAAAATAATAATGTTGGCCAATGTGCGACTCTTAAATATCCTGAGTGAGCCAGCAAACCAAGGATGGAATGAGAGACATGCAACACATGTAATCATATCATATCCTAAAAATGAATAATGTTCTTTGAAAACAGCAAAAGGCAAGTGGAATGATGTGAGGAAATGTGTCTTCTCAAAGGGTAATTAATACCTGGAATATTATCAGGATGGATGGAGCAGGCAGTACGCCTCTGGAGTATTCAAGAGAAAATTGGAGAATTGTAGAGTGGTCTTTTACAACCTTACTTATCTTTGTAAGAGTAAGTGCTTCGGTTATTGAGTTGGATGATCAGCCATGATCATAATGAATGGCGGAGCGGGCTCGAAGGGCCGAATGGCCTCCGCCTGTTCCTAGTTTCTATATTTCTACGCACTGGTAGAGTCACAGACCATCTTCAGAAGCTGGACTGTGCCTGACTCTGACAATGTCAGTGAAAGGGAAGAGCGATGGAGAGAGAGTGGCAGTGGTGACGGTGGATAAGAGTGAGGGTGGGAGTGAGAATGGTGTGGGGGTGGAAGTGGCTGTGAGTGGTTGGGGCGTGTTTGGGAGTGAGGATGGGAGTTAGAGTCATCACTTGATGCTGACACAGAATGAAAAGTAAAATGCACCATAATCCTTCAAAATGCCCACGATACCAATAAAGGAAAGCATAAAATGTGGCCCAGAAAATCACAACTTAATCAGTGCTCCCTGTTCTTTTAAGCAATTAACATTTTAGTCCAAATGATGTAATTATTGCAACATTATCACAGCCTGAAAAATAGACCCCTTCCTGTTATTATCTTATCAGTGAGCTGTTTTAACAAAACATATCCGCAACGCAAAAACAGCAGAGTCAGCGCCGCATTGAAATCTCCAGTTTCTGGACAGACAATACCGTCACTATCTTTCCGTCTCTGGTAAGAGCTACCTCCAGGACAATGTCAGAAATATTTAGCTATGCTTCACTGGACATAATTACTGGCACAGCAGCCTCACTCTGCACTGCTGCTAATGGCTCGTTGCTGTTGGCGGAAATCCATTTACCAGAATGTTTCCTCAGCCATTGATCTAATTTGTTGAATCAAATATTTATGTTGCCTCAATGAAAGGGTAATATTTTCCTTACAAATGTCTTCTTTTCATGTTTTTGTGCTCATCTATAGTTCTTTCTATTTGAACAGTAACTCAATACCAGTGAATATTCCTGGGTCAAATGCGTTGCACAAGCTAGTTGCTGATGATATCCATCACATTTTTATTGAGTGCATCTCTTAATTATAGGGAACATTCTCAGGGGAATCATCATTAAAGTTA
Organism: Scyliorhinus torazame; assembly: GCF_047496885.1. Taxonomy (NCBI): domain Eukaryota; kingdom Metazoa; phylum Chordata; class Chondrichthyes; order Carcharhiniformes; family Scyliorhinidae; genus Scyliorhinus; species Scyliorhinus torazame. The sequence continues at coordinate 275,355,696 of NC_092714.1, read as the reverse complement.
AGATTTCATTCTTTTACCTGAAAGGGACACTGTTGTGGGGGTCGGTCTGGTGGATCTTTGTAAGCGCGGATGCATTCTGGTCTCTGAGGTGGTGGCTTTCTTGGGCAAGGTTCTCCGTTTGGGAGACTTGTCTCTGAATCAGAAGATTGTGTCTGTAAGTCCCACCCCAGGACTCGCACTGAAATCAGCAATAACCTTTGCAAGTACTAAAGGAGTGCTGCACTGTCAGAGGCCCTGCCTTTTGGATGAGGGCTGTAATAGGTGCTATCCTATCTGTACACTCGGGAGGGTGTGAAAGATGCCATGGTGCTATTTGAAAGAAGATCAGAGGAGTTATCCCTCAATCAACACCACTCAACCAGGTTATCACATTTCTGTTTCTGGGATCTTGCTGTGCACCAGTTGGCCGCTGCAGATCCTGCAGTCCAATAGTGTCTGCATTTCATTGGCCATTGAACACTGGAATGTTCACTGAAATGCACAGAAATTCCAGCCATTGTTTCAAACGAGTTAAAATAAACCAGGTGGAAAATGTGCATCACGTGAAGGTAACAATAATCCGTTCAGCCGCTCCTTCCCAAAACAGTGGGAGTAAAGGGTATTTGCCAATCACTGTCTGGCCAACAGCCTGCCTTTTATTAATATTTGCATCGAGACCAAACTCAAACCAAACAGAGTCCGATGTGACGCTGCCAGATCTTCGACCTTCATCGCTACCAGTTTCTAGAGCACGATGAAACTGCTCAGTGATACATTCCCACGTCTCGGTCTCCTTGCTCTCATTTCCTGCTGCAACCGGCCTGGTGACGGTTCTATGTTGAGCCGTATCTATTCCAATTGGATGCAAATCAGGAAGACACAAACCAACCATCACGCCCCTTGTTTTTCAGACTTCGAATGAAAGTGATGCCCATAAGGCTCATGCACCCAGCCTTCTGCAGGTTGTCATGGGGCCTATTGTAATATGTCTTCAAGGTATATCAGCATGGCATCACTAGAAGGGAATTGTGTCATGTGATCCCTTTCTAGTTTCACTTTTGCTTTGAGCAGAGCACACGTGCACAGCTCTGATGTCTTTGAGCTTTACACAAATTAGAACTGTTCCCAGGTGCCTCGTCATAAGAAATGAACCCACAACATGTTTGCCCAATCCCTTATGAGTGATTGGCACCTCTGTATCATTAAAACAAACAACAGAGCCCAGAATTTATTTTGGGCACCAGGACCCTAGCAATCACTCACAACATACGTTTGTATTTGTGCGAAAGGCTGAAAGATCGATGACTGTATTCAAGGCTGAGATAGACAGATTCCCGGTTGAAAGGGGAGTCATTAAATGGCGGAGCAGACTCGATGGGCCGAGTGGCCTAATTCTGCTCCTATGGCTTATGGTTTTATGGAGGATTACGGGGAGCGGACAGGAAGGTAGAGCTGAGGCGAATACTAAGTCAGCCCTGATCTTAATGAATGATGGAGCAGACTCTGTGCGGGTGATGAGAGGCAGTGTGGACATCTAGGCTGTACAGATCTCCAGGGGAAAAACTCCTCTCAGCCTCCTGATTAAGGAACCAGAATGTGATGAGCAGTGAGTGACGGCAAAACCCTGCTCCAGGATGGAACAGTGCCTTCAGAAGAGCGGAAGCAAAGCGTGGAAGGAAAAACAAAGACATCTCCAAATTAATGGAAGCCAAGTTGTATTTTTGTTTCTCACAAGTTTGAGTTTCTACCCCGCAGATTAGTAATATTGCTACAATAAACTTATCATTGTTGCGTATTAATGTGAAATGTAGGAATGGAAATTTCCACTTGGCAATTCACCGAAAACAGGTTACTTTGCAGTTTGGGTGTGGTGAGGAATGGCGAATTTCTGGTGAGATTTCCGCTGCTCTGTGACGTGCTCATTAACTCCGTACTGATTGGGAGATTGGGTGTTGTGGGGTTGCTCAATTAATTACTCAGCGATAACCAGGCTGAAATGTTCCACACCACAGTGACCTCAGAAACTGTGAACAGAGAAGAAAGGCATTTTGCATAGAGTGGCATCCTCGCAAAATCAGGCCATATAATTTGTGAGTCATTTCTACACAAAAACCAAGAGGATGTGAGTAACTATTTAAAAAAATATTCCATCAGCGTTGGAAACGCCATCACCTGCAGCAATTGCCCTTCATCCTGGAAGTTGACAGAACTTAACTATCTGCGTCGCGAAATCATTGGCATTCATTTCAGATGAGGCATTGGACCCCAAGCTCTTCTGTCCATTCAGCGAAATGAAGAAGCTCCCACTCTTTCTCGACAGGCAGTTCTCCCAGTGGTCTGGCCAACATTTATTCTTCAGCCAAATTCACTAAAACAGCTCTCTAACCTCATTACTGTTTTACTCGAGCATAAAATCTAAAATATTGAGTAAGGAAAAGAAAACCGGGTGACTTAAAAACCCCCCACCCAGAATTAGAAAAACGTATTCAGGGTCAAGTTGGCTACTGTATAGAAATAAGAAATAATTCATTATCTGGATCGCGCTGTGCACCATGTTGTGCAGCGTATAATGACAGCGTTTCATCGAACGCATAGGAAGCGTTGTGGGATTTCTTGAAGGCATGAAAGTTGCTATATAAATGTACCTTTCAAATCTTTTCTTTGTTTGTTTTTAAAGTCCTGTCCATATCTCTCCGCCTACTGAACTTCACACCAATCCCTAAGTGGACCACCAGGACATTCCATCCACTGCCAGGTCCCCAACATGGCTGCACTGAATTTTCTGCCTCAGACCTCCTGTAAAGTTTATGGGTTGTATAGGAAGGATGACAATGAACAACAGCTGAAAAGGTTTTATTATAAGATCGTCAGCAGCTCTTTCAGAATATTCAAATTGCACCGAGCATGAGTTTGGGCCACAAAACTACACATCTCAAGCGTACCCCTTTCTCCCCCGTCGACTTTGTAAAAAGACGGCACATATACACACCTAAGTCAGTGCGTAGTCTTTGAGCTTGGTGTTTGATCTGTGCAATCGCCCTGAGTGTGTGATGACACCAGTTGGCAATGCTTGGGATGCACCCCGGTTATTGTCCATGTGACGACTGGCATCAGACACGACTGGGGTATGAACAGTGGCTGCTGGACTTGCTGGATTGGTAACAGGATAGGACTCCACCTCCCCCGGTGCCGGCTTCGCAGCTTGTGGACCCGGTATGTCAACCAGTTGCCGGTGCTGGTTCGGGTCCCTTGAACAGATGCCACCGGTTCCTAACGTACAGGGCGCCACCTGAGGCGGCCACATAACTATTTGGATAGAGGGCTGTGAACCACTGCCAGTCTGTCACAGCCAGGTGTGGTTTGCATTTTGACTGTCTGACCCGGCTCCAGAGTGCAGAGTCTTTTCCCTCTTTCTCACTATTTAATGTCGGTTTCACTCAAGTCATTTCCACTTTGGGTTGGAACAGGGTCGTGGCCATAGGGATCAGGGTTCCGTTGCATCTGGAGATCATTCTCTGTGCTGGCGAGAGCAGATCCTCTCTGGACAGGTTACTCAGACTACGTAGTGAGGAGAGGAAGTCTGTCTTGTCACGGAGGCATTTTTCGAGGAGGTGTTTTGCTGTAGGTACTACACGCTCCACCCAGCAGTTTGCATGCTGAGATAGGGGGCTGTTTGTCACCTGTTCAAAGTTCCACGTGTGTGGAAAGCCTTTGACCTGCCAGGAGAGAAACCGCCAGCCATTGTCCATCATTAGATTTTGTGGAGTGGCATGTGCAATAAAGTGTCTCTTCAGCTTTCCATTCACTGGGATGTCCTTCATGTCGGGAAAGTCATCAACTTCATTCCACCATGAGAATCAGTCGACAAGAACCAAATGTTGTCTCCCATTCCACCAAAACACCTGCAGTGGTGAGTGAGCTTTGCGCACGAGCAGTGGGATGGACCATATCCAGAGTGAGACACAGCAGAGTAAGTGTGGTCATCAGGAATTTCAAACAGAGTGGGAATTGAATTGGTAGGTTTTTCCTTTTTTGTAAGTTCGGCGTCCAGTTCAAAGGTTAATAAGGAGTTGACCCACCCAAATAACTCAGTGGTATATCCCTGTCAATCACCTGAAGCTTTAATAGGAGTCAGTACGTGTTGATGACATTGTTTTGAAGTTTAACTGGTGTGCGGGTAATCGGGTTCATCTCAGCTCAGCACTGGTCCATTTCAGAAAGGGGCTTCAAAGGGCATTCAACAATGTGCTTTGCACAGGAGCAGAGGGAGACGCACATCCAGAGTGACGCACAGCAGGAGTCAGTGTGGGTATCGGGAATTCCCAGAGTGGGAATTCAGTGTGGAGCAGGAACAGGTGCTCTTTGCTTTTTCTCCTTGCTTTGTTACTTTTTAAATCTTCAGAGAGGGTTCGTGCCCTGCAGCAGCAGCTGAGGCAACAAGGGATAGAGCTGATTAGTAATTTGTCGGTTAAGGTCGGGTAGGACATTACCACTATTATCACTTATCACGCGAAGACATAAAAAGTGCGCGAGCTGAGAGTCAGAGCGGGAGCGGAGAGTCAGAGCGGGAGGGGAGAGTCAGAGCGGGAGGGGAGAGTCAGAGCGGGAGGGGAGAGTCAGAGCGGGAGGGGAGCATCAGAGCGGGAGGGGAGAGTCAGAGCAGGAGGGGAGCATCAGAGAGGGAGGGGAGAGTCAGAGCGGGAGCTGAGAGTCAGGGCGGGAGGGGAGAGTCAGAGCGGGAGGGGAGAGTCAGAGCGGGAGGGGAGAGTCAGAGCGGAAGCGGAGAGTCAGAGCGAGCGGAGAGTCAGAGCGGGAGGGGAGAGTCAGAGCGGGTGGGGAGCGTCAGAGCGGGAGGGGAGAGTCAGAGTGGGAGCTGAGAATCAGAGCGGGAGGGGAGAGTCAGAGCGGGAGGGGAGAGTCAGAGCAGGAGGGGAGAGTCGGAGCGGGAGGGGAGAGTCAGAGCGGGGGGGGGTGTCAGAGCGGACGCGGAGAGTCAGAGCGAGCGGAGAGTCAGAGCGGGAGGGGAGAGTCAGAGCGGGAGGGGAGAGTCAGAGCGGGAGGGGAGAGTCAGAGCGGGAGGGGAGAGTGAGAGCGGGAGGGGAGAGTGAGAGCGGGAGGGGTGAGTCAGAGCGGGAAGGGAGAGTCAGAGCGGGAGCGGAGAGTCAGAGCGGGAGGGGAGAGCCAGAGCGAGAGGGGAGAGTCAAGGCAGTAGGGGAGAGTCAGAGCGGGAGGGGAGTGTCAGAGCGGGAGGGGAGAGTCAGAGCGGGAGGGGAGAGTCAGAGCGGGAGGGGAGAGTCAGAGCGGGAGGGGAGAGTCAGAGCGGGAGGGGAGAGTCAGAGCGGGAGGGGAGAGTCAGAGCGGGAGGGGAGAGTCAGAGCGGGAGGGGAGAGTCAGAGCGGGAGGGGAGAGTCAGAGGGGGAGGGGAGCGTCAGAGCAGGAGCGGAGAGTCAGTGCGGGAGGTGAGAGTCAGAGCGGGAGGGGAGAGTCAGAGCGGGAGGGGAGAGTCAGAGCGGGAGGGGAGAGTCAGAGCGGGAGGGGAGAGTCAGAGCGGGAGCTGAGAGTCGGTGCGGGAGGGGAGAGTCAGAGCAGGAGGGGAGAGTCGGTGCGGGAGGGGAGAGTCAGAGCGGGAGGGGAGAGTCGGTGCGGGAGGGGAGAGACAGAGCGGGAGCTGAGAGTCGGTGCGGGAGGGGAGAGTCAGAGTGGGAGGGGGGAGTCGGAGCCGGAGGGGAGCGTCTGAGCGGGAGGGGAGAGTCAGATCGGGAGGGGAGTGTCAGAGCGGGAGGGGAGTGTCAGAGCGGGAGCGGAGAGTCAGAACGGGAGGGGAGAGTCAGAGCGGGATGGGAGAGTCAGAGCGGGAGGGGAGAGTCAGAGCGGGAGGGGAGAGTCAGAGCGGGTGGGGAGCGTCAGAGCGGAAGGGGAGAGTCAGAGTGGGAGCTGAGCATCAGGCCGGGAGGGGAGAGTCAGAGCGGGAGGGGAGAGTCAGAGCGGGAGGGGAGAGTCAGAGCGGGAGGGGAGAGTCGGAGCGGGAGGGGAGAGTCGGTGCGGGAGGGGAGAGTCGGAGCGGGAGGGGAGAGTCGGAGCAGGAGGGGAGAGTCGGTGCAGGAGCGGAGAGTCGAAGCGGGAGGGGAGAGTCAGAGCGGGAGGGGAAAGTCAGAGCGGGAGGGGAGAGTCAGAGCGGCAGGGGAGAGTCAGAGCGGGAGGGGAGAGTCGGAGCGGGAGGGGAGAGTCGGTGCGGGAGGGGAGAGTCGGTGCGGGAGGGGAGAGTCAGAGCGGGAGGGGAGAGTCAGAGCGGGAGCGGAGAGTCGGAGCGGGAGGGGAGAGTCGGAGCGGGAGGGGAGAGTCGGAGCCGGAGGGGAGAGTCGGAGCGGGAGGGGAGAGTCAGAGCGGGAGGGGTGAGTCAGAGCGGGAGGGGAGAGTCAGAGCGGGAGGGGAGAGTCGGAGCGGGAGGGGAGAGTCAGAGCGGAAGCGGAGAGTCAGAGCGGGAGCGAAGACTCAGAGCGGGAGCGGAGAGTCGAAGCGGGAGGGGAGAGTCAGAGCAGGAGGGGAGAGTCAGAGAGGGAGGGGAGAGTCAGAGCGGGAGGGGAGAGTCAGAGCGGGAGGGGAGAGTCGGAGCGGGATGGGAGAGTCGGTGCGGGAGGGGAGAGTCAGAGCGGGAGGGGAGAGTCAGAGCGGGAGGGGAGAGTCAGAGCGGGAGGGGAGAGTCAGAGAGGGAGCAGAGAGTCAGAACGGGAGGGGAGAGTCAGAGCGGGAGGGGAGAGTTAGAGAGGGAGCAGAGAGTCAGAAAGGGAGGGGAGTGTCAGAGCGGGAGGGGAGAGTCAGAGCGGGAGGGGAGAGTCAGTGTGGGAGCGGAGAGTCAGAGCGGGAGGGGAGAGTCAGAGCGGGAGGGGAGAGTCAGAGCGGGAGGGAAGTTTCAGAGCGGGAGGTGAGAGTCAGATCGGGAGGGGAGAGTCAGAGCGGGAGGGGAGAGTCAGAGCGGGAGGGGAGAGTCAGAGCGGGAGGGGAGAGTCAGAGCGGGAGCGGAGAGTCAGAGCGGGAGGGGAGAGTCAGAGCGGGAGGGGGAGTCGTGGCGGAAGCGGAGAGTCAGAGCGAGCGGAGAGTCAGAGCGGGAGGGGAGAGTCAGAGCGGGTGGGGAGCGTCAGAGTGGGAGGGGAGAGTCAGAGTGGGAGCTGAGAATCAGGCCGGGAGGGGAGAGTCAGAGCGGGAGGGGAGTGTCAGAGCGGGAGGGGAGAGTCAGAGCGGGAGGGGAGAGTCGGAGCGGGAGGGGAGAGTCGGTGCGGGAGGGGAGAGTCGAAGCGGGAGGGGAGAGTCAGAGCGGGAGGGGAGAGTCAGAGCGGGAGGGGAGAGTCAGAGCGGGAGGGGAGAGTCAGAGCGGGAGGGGAGAGACAGAGCGGGAGGGGAGAGTCGGTGCGGGAGGGGAGAGTCGGTGCGGGAGCGGAGAGTCAGAGCGGGAGGGGAGAGTCAGAGCGGGAGGGTAGAGTCAGATCGGGATGGGAGAGTCAGAGCGGGAGGGGAGAGTCAGAGCGGGAATGGAGAGTCGGTGCGGGAGGGGTGAGTCAGAGCGGGAGGGGAGAGTCAGAGCGGGAGCGGAGAGTCAGAGCGGGAGGGGAGAGTCCGAGCGGAAGGGGAGAGTCGGAGCCGGAGGGGAGAGTCAGAGCGGGAGCTGAGAGTCGGTGCGGGAGGGGAGAGTCAGAGCGGGAGCTGAGAGTCGGTGCGGGAGGGGAGAGTCAGAGCGGGAGGGGAGAGACCGAGCGGGAGGGGAGAGACCGAGCGGGAGCTGAGAGACCGAGCGGGAGCTGAGAGTCAGAGCGGAAGGTGAGAGTCAGAGCGGGAGGGGAGAGTCAGAGCGGGAGGGGAGAGTCAGAGCGGGAGGGGAGAGTCAGAGCGGGAGGGGAGTTTCAGAGCGGGAGCGGAGAGTCGGAGCGGGAGGGGAGAGTCAGAGCGGGAGGAGAGAGTCAGAGCGGGAGCGGAGACTCAGATCGGGAGCGGAGAGTCAGGGCGGGAGCTGAGAGTCGGTGCGGGAGGGGAGAGTCAGAGCGGGAGGGGAGAGTCGGTGCGGGAGGGGAGAGTCAGAGCGGGAGCTGAGAGTCGGTGCGGGAGAGGAGAGTCAGAGCGGGAGGGGAGAGTCGGAGCCGGAGGGGAGCGGCTGAGCGGAAGCGGAGAGTCAGAGAGAGCGGAGAGTCAGAGCGGGAGGGGAGAGTCAGAGCGGGAGGGGAGCATCAGAGAGGGAGGGGAGAGTCAGAGCGGGAGGGGAGAGTCAGAGCGGTAGGGGAGCATCAGAGAGGGAGGGGAGAGTCAGAGCGGGAGCTGAGAGTCAGGGCGGGAGGGGAGAGTCAGAGCGGGAGGGGAGAGTCAGAGCGGGAGGGGAGAGTCAGAGCGGAAGCGGAGAGTCAGAGCGAGCGGAGAGTCAGAGCGGGAGGGGAGAGTCAGAGCGGGTGGGGAGCGTCAGAGCGGGAGGGGAGAGTCAGAGTGGGAGCTGAGAATCAGAGCGGGAGGGGAGAGTCAGAGCGGGAGGGGAGAGTCAGAGCAGGAGGGGAGAGTCGGAGCGGGAGGGGAGAGTCAGAGCGGGGGGGGGGGTCAGAGCGGACGCGGAGAGTCAGAGCGAGCGGAGAGTCAGAGCGGGAGGGGAGAGCCAGAGCGGGAGCGGAGAGTCGAAGCGGGAGGGGAGAGTCAGAGCGGGAGGAGAGAGTCAGAGCGTGAGGGGAGAGTCAGAGCGGGAGGGGAGACTCATAGCGGGAGCGGAGAGTCAGATCGGGAGCTGAGAGTCAGAGCGAGAAGGGAGAGTCAGAGCGGGAGGGGAGAGTCAGAGCGGGAGCTGAGAGTCGGTGCGGGAGGGGAGAGTCAGAGCGGGAGGGGAGAGTCGGTGCGGGAGGGGAGAGTCAGAGCGGGAGCTGAGAGTCGGTGCGGGAGAGGAGAGTCAGAGCGGGAGGGGAGAGTCGGAGCCGGAGGGGAGCGGCTGAGCGGAAGCGGAGAGTCAGAGAGAGCGGAGAGTCAGAGCGGGAGGGGAGAGTCAGAGCTGGAGGGGAGCATCAGAGAGGGAGGGAAGAGTCAGAGCGGGAGGGGAGAGTCAGAGCGGTAGGGGAGCATCAGAGAGGGAGGGGAGAGTCAGAGCGGGAGCGGAGAGTCAGGGCGGGAGGGGAGAGTCAGAGCGGGAGGGGAGAGTCAGAGCGGGAGGGGAGAGTCAGAGCGGAAGCGGAGAGTCAGAGCGAGCGGAGAGTCAGAGCGGGAGGGGAGAGTCAGAGCGGGTGGGGAGCGTCAGAGCGGGAGGGGAGAGTCAGAGTGGGAGCTGAGAATCAGAGCGGGAGGGGAGAGTCAGAGCGGGAGGGGAGAGTCAGAGCAGGAGGGGAGAGTCGGAGCGGGAGGGGAGAGTCAGAGCGGGGGGGGGGGGTCAGAGCGGACGCGGAGAGTCAGAGCGAGCGGAGAGTCAGAGCGGGAGGGGAGAGTCAGAGCGGGAGGGGAGAGTCAGAGCGGGAGGGGAGAGTGAGAGCGGGAGGGGAGAGTGAGAGCGGGAGGGGTGAGTCAGAGCGGGAAGGGAGAGTCAGAGCGGGAGCGGAGAGTCAGAGCGGGAGGGGAGAGCCAGAGCGAGAGGGGAGAGTCAAGGCGGTAGGGGAGAGTCAGAGCGGGAGGGGAGTGTCAGAGCGGGAGGGGAGAGTCAGAGCGGGAGGGGAGAGTCAGAGCGGGAGGGGAGAGTCAGAGCGGGAGGGGAGAGTCAGAGCGGGAGGGGAGAGTCAGAGCGGGAGGGGAGAGTCAGAGCGGGAGGGGAGAGTCAGAGCGGGAGGGGAGAGTCAGAGCCGGAGGGGAGAGTCAGTGGGGGAGGGGAGCGTCAGAGCAGGAGCGGAGAGTCAGTGCGGGAGGTGAGAGTCAGAGCGGGAGGGGAGAGTCAGAGCGGGAGGGGAGAGTCAGAGCGGGAGGGGAGAGTCAGAGCGGGAGGGGAGAGTCAGAGCGGGAGGGGAGAGTCAGAGCGGGAGCTGAGAGTCGGTGCGGGAGGGGAGAGTCAGAGCGGGAGGGGAGAATCGGTGCGGGAGGGGAGAGTCAGAGCGGGAGGGGAGAGTCGGTGCGGGAGGGGAGAGTCAGAGCGGGAGCTGAGAGTCGGTGCGGGAGGGGAGAGTCAGAGTGGGAGGGGGGAGTCGGAGCCGGAGGGGAGCGTCTGAGCGGGAGGGGAGTGTCAGAGCGGGAGGGGAGTGTCAGAGCGGGAGCGGAGAGTCAGAACGGGAAGGGAGAGTCAGAGCGGGATGGGAGAGTCAGAGCGGGAGGGGAGAGTCAGAGCGGAAGCGGAGAGTCAGAGCGAGCGGAGAGTCAGAGCGGGAGGGGAGAGTCAGAGCGGGTGGGGAGCGTCAGAGCGGAAGGGGAGAGTCAGAGTGGGAGCTGAGCATCAGGCCGGGAGGGGAGAGTCAGAGTGGGAGGGGAGAGTCAGAGCGGGAGGGGAGAGTCAGAGCGGGAGGGGAGAGTCGGAGCGGGAGGGGAGAGTCGGTGCGGGAGGGGAGAGTCGGAGCGGGAGGGGAGAGTCGGAGCAGGAGGGGAGAGTTGGTGCAGGAGCGGAGAGTCGAAGCGGGAGGGGAGAGTCAGAGCGGGAGGGGAGAGTCAGAGCGGGAGGGGAGAGTCAGAGCGGGAGGGGAGAGTCAGAGCGGGAGGGGAGAGTCAGAGCGGGAGGGGAGAGTCAGAGCAGGAGGGGAGAGTCGGAGCGGGAGGGGAGAGTCAGAGCGGGGGGGGGGTCAGAGCGGACGCGGAGAGTCAGAGCGAGCGGAGAGTCAGAGCGGGAGGGGAGAGTCAGAGCGGGAGGGGAGAGTCAGAGCGGGAGGGGAGAGTGAGAGCGGGAGGGGAGAGTGAGAGCGGGAGGGGTGAGTCAGAGCGGGAAGGGAGAGTCAGAGCGGGAGCGGAGAGTCAGAGCGGGAGGGGAGAGCCAGAGCGAGAGGGGAGAGTCAAGGCGGTAGGGGAGAGTCAGAGCGGGAGGGGAGTGTCAGAGCGGGAGGGGAGAGTCAGAGCGGGAGGGGAGAGTCAGAGCGGGAGGGGAGAGTCAGAGCGGGAGGGGAGAGTCAGAGCGGGAGGGGAGAGTCAGAGCGGGAGGGGAGAGTCAGAGCGGGAGGGGAGAGTCAGAGCGGGAGGGGAGAGTCAGAGCCGGAGGGGAGAGTCAGAGGGGGAGGGGAGCGTCAGAGCAGGAGCGGAGAGTCAGTGCGGGAGGTGAGAGTCAGAGCGGGAGGGGAGAGTCAGAGCGGGAGGGGAGAGTCAGAGCGGGAGGGGAGAGTCAGAGCGGGAGGGGAGAGTCAGAGCGGGAGCTGAGAGTCGGTGCGGGAGGGGAGAGTCAGAGCGGGAGGGGAGAATCGGTGCGGGAGGGGAGAGTCAGAGCGGGAGGGGAGAGTCGGTGCGGGAGGGGAGAGTCAGAGCGGGAGCTGAGAGTCGGTGCGGGAGGGGAGAGTCAGAGTGGGAGGGGGGAGTCGGAGCCGGAGGGGAGCGTCTGAGCGGGAGGGGAGTGTCAGAGCGGGAGGGGAGTGTCAGAGCGGGAGCGGAGAGTCAGAACGGGAGGGGAGAGTCAGAGCGGGATGGGAGAGTCAGAGCGGGAGGGGAGAGTCAGAGCGGAAGCGGAGAGTCAGAGCGAGCGGAGAGTCAGAGCGGGAGGGGAGAGTCAGAGCGGGTGGGGAGCGTCAGAGCGGAAGGGGAGAGTCAGAGTGGGAGCTGAGCATCAGGCCGGGAGGGGAGAGTCAGAGTGGGAGGGGAGAGTCAGAGCGGGAGGGGAGAGTCAGAGCGGGAGGGGAGAGTCGGAGCGGGAGGGGAGAGTCGGTGCGGGAGGGGAGAGTCGGAGCGGGAGGGGAGAGTCGGAGCGGGAGGGGAGAGTTGGTGCAGGAGCGGAGAGTCGAAGCGGGAGGGGAGAGTCAGAGCGGGAGGGGAGAGTCAGAGCGGGAGGGGAGAGTCAGAGCGGGAGGGGAGAGTCAGAGCGGGAGGGGAGAGTCGGTGCGGGAGGGGAGAGTCGGTGCGGGAGGGGAGAGTCGGTGCGGGAGGGGAGAGTCAGAGCGGGAGGGGAGAGTCAGAGCGGGAGCTGAGAGTCGGTGCGGGAGAGGAGAGTCAGAGCGGGAGGGGAGAGTCGGAGCCGGAGGGGAGCGGCTGAGCGGAAGCGGAGAGTCAGAGAGAGCGGAGAGTCAGAGCGGGAGGGGAGAGTCAGAGTGGGAGGGGAGCATCAGAGAGGGAGGGGAGAGTCAGAGCGGGAGGGGAGAGTCAGAGCGGTAGGGGAGCATCAGAGAGGGAGGGGAGAGTCAGAGCGGGAGCTGAGAGTCAGGGCGGGAGGGGAGAGTCAGAGCGGGAGGGGAGAGTCAGAGCGGGAGGGGAGAGTCAGAGCGGAAGCGGAGAGTCAGAGCGAGCGGAGAGTCAGAGCGGGAGGGGAGAGTCAGAGCGGGAGGGGAGAGTCAGAGCAGGAGGGGAGAGTCGGAGCGGGAGGGGAGAGTCAGAGCGGGGGGGGGGGGGTCAGAGCGGACGCGGAGAGTCAGAGCGAGCGGAGAGTCAGAGCGGGAGGGGAGAGCCAGAGCGGGAGCGGAGAGTCGGAGCGGGAGGGGAGAGTCAGAGCGGGAGGAGAGAGTCAGAGCGTGAGGGGAGAGTCAGAGCAGGAGGGGAGAGTCATAGCAGGAGCGGAGAGTCAGATCGGGAGCGGAGAGTCAAGGCGGGAGCTGAGAGTCAGAGCGAGAAGGGAGAGTCAGAGCGGGAGGGGAGAGTCGGTGCGGGAGGGGAGAGTCAGAGCGGGAGCTGAGAGTCGGTGCGGGAGAGGAGAGTCAGAGCGGGAGGGGAGAGTCGGAGCCGGAGGGGAGCGGCTGAGCGGAAGCGGAGAGTCAGAGAGAGCGGAGAGTCAGAGCGGGAGGGGAGCATCAGAGAGGGAGGGGAGAGTCAGAGCGGGAGCTGAGAGTCAGGGCGGGAGGGGAGAGTCAGAGCGGGAGGGGAGAGTCAGAGCGGGAGGGGAGAGTCAGAGCGGAAGCGGAGAGTCAGAGCGAGCGGAGAGTCAGAGCGGGAGGGGAGAGTCAGAGCGGGTGGGGAGCGTCAGAGCGGGAGGGGAGAGTCAGAGTGGGAGCTGAGAATCAGAGCGGGAGGGGAGAGTCAGAGCGGGAGGGGAGAGTCAGAGCAGGAGGGGAGAGTCGGAGCGGGAGGGGAGAGTCAGAGCGGGGGGGGGGGGGTCAGAGCGGACGCGGAGAGTCAGAGCGAGCGGAGAGTCAGAGCGGGAGGGGAGAGCCAGAGCGGGAGCGGAGAGTCGAAGCGGGAGGGGAGAGTCAGAGCGGGAGGAGAGAGTCAGAGCGTGAGGGGAGAGTCAGAGCGGGAGGGGAGAGTCATAGCGGGAGCGGAGAGTCAGATCGGGAGCGGAGAGTCAGGGCGGGAGCTGAGAGTCAGAGCGAGAAGGGAGAGTCAGAGCGGGAGGGGAGAGTCAGAGCGGGAGCTGAGAGTCGGTGCGGGAGGGGAGAGTCAGAGCGGGAGGGGAGAGTCGGTGCGGGAGGGGAGAGTCAGAGCGGGAGCTGAGAGTCGGTGCGGGAGAGGAGAGTCAGAGCGGGAGGGGAGAGTCGGAGCCGGAGGGGAGCGGCTGAGCGGAAGCGGAGAGTCAGAGAGAGCGGAGAGTCAGAGCGGGAGGGGAGAGTCAGAGCTGGAGGGGAGCATCAGAGAGGGAGGGAAGAGTCAGAGCGGGAGGGGAGAGTCAGAGCGGTAGGGGAGCATCAGAGAGGGAGGGGAGAGTCAGAGCGGGAGCTGAGAGTCAGGGCGGGAGGGGAGAGTCAGAGCGGGAGGGGAGAGTCAGAGCGGGAGGGGAGAGTCAGAGCGGAAGCGGAGAGTCAGAGCGAGCGGAGAGTCAGAGCGGGAGGGGAGAGTCAGAGCGGGTGGGGAGCGTCAGAGCGGGAGGGGAGAGTCAGAGTGGGAGCTGAGAATCAGAGCGGGAGGGGAGAGTCAGAGCGGGAGGGGAGAGTCAGAGCAGGAGGGGAGAGTCGGAGCGGGAGGGGAGAGTCAGAGCGGGGGGGGGGGGTCAGAGCGGACGCGGAGAGTCAGAGCGAGCGGAGAGTCAGAGCGGGAGGGGAGAGTCAGAGCGGGAGGGGAGAGTCAGAGCGGGAGGGGAGAGTGAGAGCGGGAGGGGAGAGTGAGAGCGGGAGGGGTGAGTCAGAGCGGGAAGGGAGAGTCAGAGCGGGAGCGGAGAGTCAGAGCGGGAGGGGAGAGCCAGAGCGAGAGGGGAGAGTCAAGGCGGTAGGGGAGAGTCAGAGCGGGAGGGGAGTGTCAGAGCGGGAGGGGAGAGTCAGAGCGGGAGGGGAGAGTCAGAGCGGGAGGGGAGAGTCAGAGCGGGAGGGGAGAGTCAGAGCGGGAGGGGAGAGTCAGAGCGGGAGGGGAGAGTCAGAGCGGGAGGGGAGAGTCAGAGCGGGAGGGGAGAGTCAGAGCGGGAGGGGAGAGTCAGAGCCGGAGGGGAGAGTCAGAGGGGGAGGGGAGCGTCAGAGCAGGAGCGGAGAGTCAGTGCGGGAGGTGAGAGTCAGAGCGGGAGGGGAGAGTCAGAGCGGGAGGGGAGAGTCAGAGCGGGAGGGGAGACTCAGAGCGGGAGGGGAGAGTCAGAGCGGGAGCTGAGAGTCGGTGCGGGAGGGGAGAGTCAGAGCGGGAGGGGAGAGTCGGTGCGGGAGGGGAGAGTCAGAGCGGGAGGGGAGAGTCGGTGCGGGAGGGGAGTGTCAGAGCGGGAGCTGAGAGTCGGTGCGGGAGGGGAGAGTCAGAGTGGGAGGGGGGAGTCGGAGCCGGAGGGGAGCGTCTGAGCGGGAGGGGAGTGTCAGAGCGGGAGGGGAGTGTCAGAGCGGGAGCGGAGAGTCAGAACGGGAGGGGAGAGTCAGAGCGGGATGGGAGAGTCAGAGCGGGAGGGGAGAGTCAGAGCGGAAGCGGAGAGTCAGAGCGAGCGGAGAGTCAGAGCGGGAGGGGAGAGTCAGAGCGGGTGGGGAGCGTCAGAGCGGAAGGGGAGAGTCAGAGTGGGAGCTGAGCATCAGGCCGGGAGGGGAGAGTCAGAGTGGGAGGGGAGAGTCAGAGCGGGAGGGGAGAGTCAGAGCGG
Source organism: Scyliorhinus torazame (assembly GCF_047496885.1). NCBI lineage: Eukaryota > Metazoa > Chordata > Chondrichthyes > Carcharhiniformes > Scyliorhinidae > Scyliorhinus > Scyliorhinus torazame. The sequence continues at coordinate 275,340,689 of NC_092714.1, read as the reverse complement.
GAGGGGAGAGTCGGAGCGGGAGGGGAGAGTCGGTGCGGGAGGGGAGAGTCGGAGCGGGAGGGGAGAGTCGGAGCAGGAGGGGAGAGTCGGTGCAGGAGCGGAGAGTCGAAGCGGGAGGGGAGAGTCAGAGCGGGAGGGGAGAGTCAGAGCGGGAGGGGAGAGTCAGAGCGGGAGGGGAGAGTCAGAGCGGGAGGGGAGAGTCGGTGCGGGAGGGGAGAGTCGGTGCGGGAGGGGAGAGTCGGTGCGGGAGGGGAGAGTCAGAGCGGGAGGGGAGAGTCAGAGCGGGAGCTGAGAGTCGGTGCGGGAGAGGAGAGTCAGAGCGGGAGGGGAGAGTCGGAGCCGGAGGGGAGCGGCTGAGCGGAAGCGGAGAGTCAGAGAGAGCGGAGAGTCAGAGCGGGAGGGGAGAGTCAGAGCGGGAGGGGAGCATCAGAGAGGGAGGGGAGAGTCAGAGCGGGAGGGGAGAGTCAGAGCGGTAGGGGAGCATCAGAGAGGGAGGGGAGAGTCAGAGCGGGAGCTGAGAGTCAGGGCGGGAGGGGAGAGTCAGAGCGGGAGGGGAGAGTCAGAGCGGGAGGGGAGAGTCAGAGCGGAAGCGGAGAGTCAGAGCGAGCGGAGAGTCAGAGAGGGAGGGGAGAGTCAGAGCGGGTGGGGAGCGTCAGAGCGGGAGGGGAGAGTCAGAGTGGGAGCTGAGAATCAGAGCGGGAGGGGAGAGTCAGAGCGGGAGGGGAGAGTCAGAGCAGGAGGGGAGAGTCGGAGCGGGAGGGGAGAGTCAGAGCGGGGGGGGGGGGGTCAGAGCGGACGCGGAGAGTCAGAGCGAGCGGAGAGTCAGAGCGGGAGGGGAGAGAAAGAGCGGGAGCGGAGAGTCGGAGCGGGAGGGGAGAGTCAGAGCGGGAGGAGAGAGTCAGAGCGTGAGGGGAGAGTCAGAGCAGGAGGGGAGAGTCATAGCAGGAGTGGAGAGTCAGATCGGGAGCGGAGAGTCAAGGCGGGAGCTGAGAGTCAGAGCGAGAAGGGAGAGTCAGAGCGGGAGGGGAGAGTCAGAGCGGGAGGGGAAAGTCAGAGCGGGAGGGGAGAGTCAGAGCGGCAGGGGAGAGTCAGAGCGGGAGGGGAGAGTCGGAGCGGGAGGGGAGAGTCGGTGCGGGAGGGGAGAGTCGGTGCGGGAGGGGAGAGTCAGAGCGGGAGCGGGAGGGGAGAGTCAGAGCGGGAGCGGAGAGTCGGAGCGGGAGGGGAGAGTCGGAGCGGGAGGGGAGAGTCGGAGCCGGAGGGGAGAGTCGGAGCGGGAGGGGAGAGTCAGAGCGGGAGGGGTGAGTCAGAGCGGGAGGGGAGAGTCAGAGCGGGAGGGGAGAGTCGGAGCGGGAGGGGAGAGTCAGAGCGGAAGCGGAGAGTCAGAGCGGGAGCGAAGACTCAGAGCGGGAGCGGAGAGTCGAAGCGGGAGGGGAGAGTCAGAGCAGGAGGGGAGAGTCAGAGAGGGAGGGGAGAGTCAGAGCGGGAGGGGAGAGTCAGAGCGGGAGGGGAGAGTCGGAGCGGGATGGGAGAGTCGGTGCGGGAGGGGAGAGTCAGAGCGGGAGGGGAGAGTCAGAGCGGGAGGGGAGAGTCAGAGCGGGAGGGGAGAGTCAGAGAGGGAGCAGAGAGTCAGAACGGGAGGGGAGAGTCAGAGCGGGAGGGGAGAGTTAGAGAGGGAGCAGAGAGTCAGAAAGGGAGGGGAGTGTCAGAGCGGGAGGGGAGAGTCAGAGCGGGAGGGGAGAGTCAGTGTGGGAGCGGAGAGTCAGAGCGGGAGGGGAGAGTCAGAGCGGGAGGGGAGAGTCAGAGCGGGAGGGAAGTTTCAGAGCGGGAGGTGAGAGTCAGATCGGGAGGGGAGAGTCAGAGCGGGAGGGGAGAGTCAGAGCGGGAGGGGAGAGTCAGAGCGGGAGGGGAGAGTCAGAGCGGGAGCGGAGAGTCAGAGCGGGAGGGGAGAGTCAGAGCGGGAGGGGGAGTCGTGGCGGAAGCGGAGAGTCAGAGCGAGCGGAGAGTCAGAGCGGGAGGGGAGAGTCAGAGCGGGTGGGGAGCGTCAGAGTGGGAGGGGAGAGTCAGAGTGGGAGCTGAGAATCAGGCCGGGAGGGGAGAGTCAGAGCGGGAGGGGAGTGTCAGAGCGGGAGGGGAGAGTCAGAGCGGGAGGGGAGAGTCGGAGCGGGAGGGGAGAGTCGGTGCGGGAGGGGAGAGTCGAAGCGGGAGGGGAGAGTCAGAGCGGGAGGGGAGAGTCAGAGCGGGAGGGGAGAGTCAGAGCGGGAGGGGAGAGTCAGAGCGGGAGGGGAGAGACAGAGCGGGAGGGGAGAGTCGGTGCGGGAGGGGAGAGTCGGTGCGGGAGCGGAGAGTCAGAGCGGGAGGGGAGAGTCAGAGCGGGAGGGTAGAGTCAGATCGGGAGGGGAGAGTCAGAGCGGGAGGGGAGAGTCAGAGCGGGAATGGAGAGTCGGTGCGGGAGGGGTGAGTCAGAGCGGGAGGGGAGAGTCAGAGCGGGAGCGGAGAGTCAGAGCGGGAGGGGAGAGTCCGAGCGGAAGGGGAGAGTCGGAGCCGGAGGGGAGAGTCAGAGCGGGAGCTGAGAGTCGGTGCGGGAGGGGAGAGTCAGAGCGGGAGCTGAGAGTCGGTGCGGGAGGGGAGAGTCAGAGCGGGAGGGGAGAGACCGAGCGGGAGGGGAGAGACCGAGCGGGAGCTGAGAGACCGAGCGGGAGCTGAGAGTCAGAGCGGAAGGTGAGAGTCAGAGCGGGAGGGGAGAGTCAGAGCGGGAGGGGAGAGTCAGAGCGGGAGGGGAGAGTCAGAGCGGGAGGGGAGTTTCAGAGCGGGAGCGGAGAGTCGGAGCGGGAGGGGAGAGTCAGAGCGGGAGGAGAGAGTCAGAGCGTGAGGGGAGAGTCAGAGCGGGAGGGGAGAGTCATAGCGGGAGCGGAGACTCAGATCGGGAGCGGAGAGTCAGGGCGGGAGCTGAGAGTCGGTGCGGGAGGGGAGAGTCAGAGCGGGAGGGGAGAGTCGGTGCGGGAGGGGAGAGTCAGAGCGGGAGCTGAGAGTCGGTGCGGGAGAGGAGAGTCAGAGCGGGAGGGGAGAGTCGGAGCCGGAGGGGAGCGGCTGAGCGGAAGCGGAGAGTCAGAGAGAGCGGAGAGTCAGAGCGGGAGGGGAGAGTCAGAGCGGGAGGGGAGCATCAGAGAGGGAGGGGAGAGTCAGAGCGGGAGGGGAGAGTCAGAGCGGTAGGGGAGCATCAGAGAGGGAGGGGAGAGTCAGAGCGGGAGCTGAGAGTCAGGGCGGGAGGGGAGAGTCAGAGCGGGAGGGGAGAGTCAGAGCGGGAGGGGAGAGTCAGAGCGGAAGCGGAGAGTCAGAGCGAGCGGAGAGTCAGAGCGGGAGGGGAGAGTCAGAGCGGGTGGGGAGCGTCAGAGCGGGAGGGGAGAGTCAGAGTGGGAGCTGAGAATCAGAGCGGGAGGGGAGAGTCAGAGCGGGAGGGGAGAGTCAGAGCAGGAGGGGAGAGTCGGAGCGGGAGGGGAGAGTCAGAGCGGGGGGGGGGTCAGAGCGGACGCGGAGAGTCAGAGCGAGCGGAGAGTCAGAGCGGGAGGGGAGAGCCAGAGCGGGAGCGGAGAGTCGAAGCGGGAGGGGAGAGTCAGAGCGGGAGGAGAGAGTCAGAGCGTGAGGGGAGAGTCAGAGCGGGAGGGGAGACTCATAGCGGGAGCGGAGAGTCAGATCGGGAGCTGAGAGTCAGAGCGAGAAGGGAGAGTCAGAGCGGGAGGGGAGAGTCAGAGCGGGAGCTGAGAGTCGGTGCGGGAGGGGAGAGTCAGAGCGGGAGGGGAGAGTCGGTGCGGGAGGGGAGAGTCAGAGCGGGAGCTGAGAGTCGGTGCGGGAGAGGAGAGTCAGAGCGGGAGGGGAGAGTCGGAGCCGGAGGGGAGCGGCTGAGCGGAAGCGGAGAGTCAGAGAGAGCGGAGAGTCAGAGCGGGAGGGGAGAGTCAGAGCTGGAGGGGAGCATCAGAGAGGGAGGGAAGAGTCAGAGCGGGAGGGGAGAGTCAGAGCGGTAGGGGAGCATCAGAGAGGGAGGGGAGAGTCAGAGCGGGAGCGGAGAGTCAGGGCGGGAGGGGAGAGTCAGAGCGGGAGGGGAGAGTCAGAGCGGGAGGGGAGAGTCAGAGCGGAAGCGGAGAGTCAGAGCGAGCGGAGAGTCAGAGCGGGAGGGGAGAGTCAGAGCGGGTGGGGAGCGTCAGAGCGGGAGGGGAGAGTCAGAGTGGGAGCTGAGAATCAGAGCGGGAGGGGAGAGTCAGAGCGGGAGGGGAGAGTCAGAGCAGGAGGGGAGAGTCGGAGCGGGAGGGGAGAGTCAGAGCGGGGGGGGGGGGTCAGAGCGGACGCGGAGAGTCAGAGCGAGCGGAGAGTCAGAGCGGGAGGGGAGAGTCAGAGCGGGAGGGGAGAGTCAGAGCGGGAGGGGAGAGTGAGAGCGGGAGGGGAGAGTGAGAGCGGGAGGGGTGAGTCAGAGCGGGAAGGGAGAGTCAGAGCGGGAGCGGAGAGTCAGAGCGGGAGGGGAGAGCCAGAGCGAGAGGGGAGAGTCAAGGCGGTAGGGGAGAGTCAGAGCGGGAGGGGAGTGTCAGAGCGGGAGGGGAGAGTCAGAGCGGGAGGGGAGAGTCAGAGCGGGAGGGGAGAGTCAGAGCGGGAGGGGAGAGTCAGAGCGGGAGGGGAGAGTCAGAGCGGGAGGGGAGAGTCAGAGCGGGAGGGGAGAGTCAGAGCGGGAGGGGAGAGTCAGAGCCGGAGGGGAGAGTCAGAGGGGGAGGGGAGCGTCAGAGCAGGAGCGGAGAGTCAGTGCGGGAGGTGAGAGTCAGAGCGGGAGGGGAGAGTCAGAGCGGGAGGGGAGAGTCAGAGCGGGAGGGGAGAGTCAGAGCGGGAGGGGAGAGTCAGAGCGGGAGGGGAGAGTCAGAGCGGGAGCTGAGAGTCGGTGCGGGAGGGGAGAGTCAGAGCGGGAGGGGAGAATCGGTGCGGGAGGGGAGAGTCAGAGCGGGAGGGGAGAGTCGGTGCGGGAGGGGAGAGTCAGAGCGGGAGCTGAGAGTCGGTGCGGGAGGGGAGAGTCAGAGTGGGAGGGGGGAGTCGGAGCCGGAGGGGAGCGTCTGAGCGGGAGGGGAGTGTCAGAGCGGGAGGGGAGTGTCAGAGCGGGAGCGGAGAGTCAGAACGGGAAGGGAGAGTCAGAGCGGGATGGGAGAGTCAGAGCGGGAGGGGAGAGTCAGAGCGGAAGCGGAGAGTCAGAGCGAGCGGAGAGTCAGAGCGGGAGGGGAGAGTCAGAGCGGGTGGGGAGCGTCAGAGCGGAAGGGGAGAGTCAGAGTGGGAGCTGAGCATCAGGCCGGGAGGGGAGAGTCAGAGTGGGAGGGGAGAGTCAGAGCGGGAGGGGAGAGTCAGAGCGGGAGGGGAGAGTCGGAGCGGGAGGGGAGAGTCGGTGCGGGAGGGGAGAGTCGGAGCGGGAGGGGAGAGTCGGAGCAGGAGGGGAGAGTTGGTGCAGGAGCGGAGAGTCGAAGCGGGAGGGGAGAGTCAGAGCGGGAGGGGAGAGTCAGAGCGGGAGGGGAGAGTCAGAGCGGGAGGGGAGAGTCAGAGCGGGAGGGGAGAGTCAGAGCGGGAGGGGAGAGTCAGAGCAGGAGGGGAGAGTCGGAGCGGGAGGGGAGAGTCAGAGCGGGGGGGGGGTCAGAGCGGACGCGGAGAGTCAGAGCGAGCGGAGAGTCAGAGCGGGAGGGGAGAGTCAGAGCGGGAGGGGAGAGTCAGAGCGGGAGGGGAGAGTGAGAGCGGGAGGGGAGAGTGAGAGCGGGAGGGGTGAGTCAGAGCGGGAAGGGAGAGTCAGAGCGGGAGCGGAGAGTCAGAGCGGGAGGGGAGAGCCAGAGCGAGAGGGGAGAGTCAAGGCGGTAGGGGAGAGTCAGAGCGGGAGGGGAGTGTCAGAGCGGGAGGGGAGAGTCAGAGCGGGAGGGGAGAGTCAGAGCGGGAGGGGAGAGTCAGAGCGGGAGGGGAGAGTCAGAGCGGGAGGGGAGAGTCAGAGCGGGAGGGGAGAGTCAGAGCGGGAGGGGAGAGTCAGAGCGGGAGGGGAGAGTCAGAGCCGGAGGGGAGAGTCAGAGGGGGAGGGGAGCGTCAGAGCAGGAGCGGAGAGTCAGTGCGGGAGGTGAGAGTCAGAGCGGGAGGGGAGAGTCAGAGCGGGAGGGGAGAGTCAGAGCGGGAGGGGAGAGTCAGAGCGGGAGGGGAGAGTCAGAGCGGGAGCTGAGAGTCGGTGCGGGAGGGGAGAGTCAGAGCGGGAGGGGAGAATCGGTGCGGGAGGGGAGAGTCAGAGCGGGAGGGGAGAGTCGGTGCGGGAGGGGAGAGTCAGAGCGGGAGCTGAGAGTCGGTGCGGGAGGGGAGAGTCAGAGTGGGAGGGGGGAGTCGGAGCCGGAGGGGAGCGTCTGAGCGGGAGGGGAGTGTCAGAGCGGGAGGGGAGTGTCAGAGCGGGAGCGGAGAGTCAGAACGGGAGGGGAGAGTCAGAGCGGGATGGGAGAGTCAGAGCGGGAGGGGAGAGTCAGAGCGGAAGCGGAGAGTCAGAGCGAGCGGAGAGTCAGAGCGGGAGGGGAGAGTCAGAGCGGGTGGGGAGCGTCAGAGCGGAAGGGGAGAGTCAGAGTGGGAGCTGAGCATCAGGCCGGGAGGGGAGAGTCAGAGTGGGAGGGGAGAGTCAGAGCGGGAGGGGAGAGTCAGAGCGGGAGGGGAGAGTCGGAGCGGGAGGGGAGAGTCGGTGCGGGAGGGGAGAGTCGGAGCGGGAGGGGAGAGTCGGAGCGGGAGGGTGTAGATTTGGTGCAGGAGCGGAGAGTCGAAGCGGGAGGGGAGAGTCAGAGCGGGAGGGGAGAGTCAGAGCGGGAGGGGAGAGTCAGAGCGGGAGGGGAGAGTCAGAGCGGGAGGGGAGAGTCGGTGCGGGAGGGGAGAGTCGGTGCGGGAGGGGAGAGTCGGTGCGGGAGGGGAGAGTCAGAGCGGGAGGGGAGAGTCAGAGCGGGAGCTGAGAGTCGGTGCGGGAGAGGAGAGTCAGAGCGGGAGGGGAGAGTCGGAGCCGGAGGGGAGCGGCTGAGCGGAAGCGGAGAGTCAGAGAGAGCGGAGAGTCAGAGCGGGAGGGGAGAGTCAGAGTGGGAGGGGAGCATCAGAGAGGGAGGGGAGAGTCAGAGCGGGAGGGGAGAGTCAGAGCGGTAGGGGAGCATCAGAGAGGGAGGGGAGAGTCAGAGCGGGAGCTGAGAGTCAGGGCGGGAGGGGAGAGTCAGAGCGGGAGGGGAGAGTCAGAGCGGGAGGGGAGAGTCAGAGCGGAAGCGGAGAGTCAGAGCGAGCGGAGAGTCAGAGCGGGAGGGGAGAGTCAGAGCGGGAGGGGAGAGTCAGAGCAGGAGGGGAGAGTCGGAGCGGGAGGGGAGAGTCAGAGCGGGGGGGGGGGGGTCAGAGCGGACGCGGAGAGTCAGAGCGAGCGGAGAGTCAGAGCGGGAGGGGAGAGCCAGAGCGGGAGCGGAGAGTCGGAGCGGGAGGGGAGAGTCAGAGCGGGAGGAGAGAGTCAGAGCATGAGGGGAGAGTCAGAGCAGGAGGGGAGAGTCAGATCGGGAGCGGAGAGTCAAGGCGGGAGCTGAGAGTCAGAGCGAGAAGGGAGAGTCAGAGCGGGAGGGGAGAGTCGGTGCGGGAGGGGAGAGTCAGAGCGGGAGCTGAGAGTCGGTGCGGGAGAGGAGAGTCAGAGCGGGAGGGGAGAGTCGGAGCCGGAGGGGAGCGGCTGAGCGGAAGCGGAGAGTCAGAGAGAGCGGAGAGTCAGAGCGGGAGGGGAGAGTCAGAGCTGGAGGGGAGCATCAGAGAGGGAGGGGAGAGTCAGAGCGGGAGGGGAGAGTCAGAGCGGTAGGGGAGCATCAGAGAGGGAGGGGAGAGTCAGAGCGGGAGCTGAGAGTCAGGGCGGGAGGGGAGAGTCAGAGCGGGAGGGGAGAGTCAGAGCGGGAGGGGAGAGTCAGAGCGGAAGCGGAGAGTCAGAGCGAGCGGAGAGTCAGAGCGGGAGGGGAGAGTCAGAGCGGGTGGGGAGCGTCAGAGCGGGAGGGGAGAGTCAGAGTGGGAGCTGAGAATCAGAGCGGGAGGGGAGAGTCAGAGCGGGAGGGGAGAGTCAGAGCAGGAGGGGAGAGTCGGAGCGGGAGGGGAGAGTCAGAGCGGGGGGGGGGGGGTCAGAGCGGACGCGGAGAGTCAGAGCGAGCGGAGAGTCAGAGCGGGAGGGGAGAGCCAGAGCGGGAGCGGAGAGTCGAAGCGGGAGGGGAGAGTAAGAGCGGGAGGAGAGAGTCAGAGCGTGAGGGGAGAGTCAGAGCGGGAGGGGAGAGTCATAGCGGGAGCGGAGAGTCAGATCGGGAGCGGAGAGTCAGGGCGGGAGCTGAGAGTCAGAGCGAGAAGGGAGAGTCAGAGCGGGAGGGGAGAGTCAGAGCGGGAGCTGAGAGTCGGTGCGGGAGGGGAGAGTCAGAGCGGGAGGGGAGAGTCGGTGCGGGAGGGGAGAGTCAGAGCGGGAGCTGAGAGTCGGTGCGGGAGAGGAGAGTCAGAGCGGGAGGGGAGAGTCGGAGCCGGAGGGGAGCGGCTGAGCGGAAGCGGAGAGTCAGAGAGAGCGGAGAGTCAGAGCGGGAGGGGAGAGTCAGAGCTGGAGGGGAGCATCAGAGAGGGAGGGGAGAGTCAGAGCGGGAGGGGAGAGTCAGAGCGGTAGGGGAGCATCAGAGAGGGAGGGGAGAGTCAGAGCGGGAGCTGAGAGTCAGGGCGGGAGGGGAGAGTCAGAGCGGGAGGGGAGAGTCAGAGCGGGAGGGGAGAGTCAGAGCGGAAGCGGAGAGTCAGAGCGAGCGGAGAGTCAGAGCGGGAGGGGAGAGTCAGAGCGGGTGGGGAGCGTCAGAGCGGGAGGGGAGAGTCAGAGTGGGAGCTGAGAATCAGAGCGGGAGGGGAGAGTCAGAGCGGGAGGGGAGAGTCAGAGCAGGAGGGGAGAGTCGGAGCGGGAGGGGAGAGTCAGAGCGGGGGGGGGGGGGTCAGAGCGGACGCGGAGAGTCAGAGCGAGCGGAGAGTCAGAGCGGGAGGGGAGAGCCAGAGCGGGAGCGGAGAGTCGAAGCGGGAGGGGAGAGTAAGAGCGGGAGGAGAGAGTCAGAGCGTGAGGGGAGAGTCAGAGCGGGAGGGGAGAGTCATAGCGGGAGCGGAGAGTCAGATCGGGAGCGGAGAGTCAGGGCGGGAGCTGAGAGTCAGAGCGAGAAGGGAGAGTCAGAGCGGGAGGGGAGAGTCAGAGCGGGAGCTGAGAGTCGGTGCGGGAGGGGAGAGTCAGAGCGGGAGGGGAGAGTCGGTGCGGGAGGGGAGAGTCAGAGCGGGAGCTGAGAGTCGGTGCGGGAGAGGAGAGTCAGAGCGGGAGGGGAGAGTCGGAGCCGGAGGGGAGCGGCTGAGCGGAAGCGGAGAGTCAGAGAGAGCGGAGAGTCAGAGCGGGAGGGGAGAGTCAGAGCTGGAGGGGAGCATCAGAGAGGGAGGGAAGAGTCAGAGCGGGAGGGGAGAGTCAGAGCGGTAGGGGAGCATCAGAGAGGGAGGGGAGAGTCAGAGCGGGAGCTGAGAGTCAGGGCGGGAGGGGAGAGTCAGAGCGGGAGGGGAGAGTCAGAGCGGGAGGGGAGAGTCAGAGCGGAAGCGGAGAGTCAGAGCGAGCGGAGAGTCAGAGCGGGAGGGGAGAGTCAGAGCGGGTGGGGAGCGTCAGAGCGGGAGGGGAGAGTCAGAGTGGGAGCTGAGAATCAGAGCGGGAGGGGAGAGTCAGAGCGGGAGGGGAGAGTCAGAGCAGGAGGGGAGAGTCGGAGCGGGAGGGGAGAGTCAGAGCGGGGGGGGGGGGTCAGAGCGGACGCGGAGAGTCAGAGCGAGCGGAGAGTCAGAGCGGGAGGGGAGAGTCAGAGCGGGAGGGGAGAGTCAGAGCGGGAGGGGAGAGTGAGAGCGGGAGGGGAGAGTGAGAGCGGGAGGGGTGAGTCAGAGCGGGAAGGGAGAGTCAGAGCGGGAGCGGAGAGTCAGAGCGGGAGGGGAGAGCCAGAGCGAGAGGGGAGAGTCAAGGCGGTAGGGGAGAGTCAGAGCGGGAGGGGAGTGTCAGAGCGGGAGGGGAGAGTCAGAGCGGGAGGGGAGAGTCAGAGCGGGAGGGGAGAGTCAGAGCGGGAGGGGAGAGTCAGAGCGGGAGGGGAGAGTCAGAGCGGGAGGGGAGAGTCAGAGCGGGAGGGGAGAGTCAGAGCGGGAGGGGAGAGTCAGAGCGGGAGGGGAGAGTCAGAGCCGGAGGGGAGAGTCAGAGGGGGAGGGGAGCGTCAGAGCAGGAGCGGAGAGTCAGTGCGGGAGGTGAGAGTCAGAGCGGGAGGGGAGAGTCAGAGCGGGAGGGGAGAGTCAGAGCGGGAGGGGAGACTCAGAGCGGGAGGGGAGAGTCAGAGCGGGAGCTGAGAGTCGGTGCGGGAGGGGAGAGTCAGAGCGGGAGGGGAGAGTCGGTGCGGGAGGGGAGAGTCAGAGCGGGAGGGGAGAGTCGGTGCGGGAGGGGAGTGTCAGAGCGGGAGCTGAGAGTCGGTGCGGGAGGGGAGAGTCAGAGTGGGAGGGGGGAGTCGGAGCCGGAGGGGAGCGTCTGAGCGGGAGGGGAGTGTCAGAGCGGGAGGGGATTGTCAGAGCGGGAGCGGAGAGTCAGAACGGGAGGGGAGAGTCAGAGCGGGATGGGAGAGTCAGAGCGGGAGGGGAGAGTCAGAGCGGAAGCGGAGAGTCAGAGCGAGCGGAGAGTCAGAGCGGGAGGGGAGAGTCAGAGCGGGTGGGGAGCATCAGGCCGGGAGGGGAGAGTCAGAGTGGGAGGGGAGAGTCAGAGCGGGAGGGGAGAGTCAGAGCGGGAGGGGAGAGTCGGAGCGGGAGGGGAGAGTCGGTGCGGGAGGGGAGAGTCGGAGCGGGAGGGGAGAGTCGGAGCAGGAGGGGAGAGTCGGTGCAGGAGCGGAGAGTCGAAGCGGGAGGGGAGAGTCAGAGCGGGAGGGGAGAGTCAGAGCGGGAGGGGAGAGTCAGAGCGGGAGGGGAGAGTCAGAGCGGGAGGGGAGAGTCGGTGCGGGAGGGGAGAGTCGGTGCGGGAGGGGAGAGTCGGTGCGGGAGGGGAGAGTCAGAGCGGGAGGGGAGAGTCAGAGCGGGAGCTGAGAGTCGGTGCGGGAGAGGAGAGTCAGAGCGGGAGGGGAGAGTCGGAGCCGGAGGGGAGCGGCTGAGCGGAAGCGGAGAGTCAGAGAGAGCGGAGAGTCAGAGCGGGAGGGGAGAGTCAGAGCGGGAGGGGAGCATCAGAGAGGGAGGGGAGAGTCAGAGCGGGAGGGGAGAGTCAGAGCGGTAGGGGAGCATCAGAGAGGGAGGGGAGAGTCAGAGCGGGAGCTGAGAGTCAGGGCGGGAGGGGAGAGTCAGAGCGGGAGGGGAGAGTCAGAGCGGGAGGGGAGAGTCAGAGCGGAAGCGGAGAGTCAGAGCGAGCGGAGAGTCAGAGAGGGAGGGGAGAGTCAGAGCGGGTGGGGAGCGTCAGAGCGGGAGGGGAGAGTCAGAGTGGGAGCTGAGAATCAGAGCGGGAGGGGAGAGTCAGAGCGGGAGGGGAGAGTCAGAGCAGGAGGGGAGAGTCGGAGCGGGAGGGGAGAGTCAGAGCGGGGGGGGGGGGGTCAGAGCGGACGCGGAGAGTCAGAGCGAGCGGAGAGTCAGAGCGGGAGGGGAGAGAAAGAGCGGGAGCGGAGAGTCGGAGCGGGAGGGGAGAGTCAGAGCGGGAGGAGAGAGTCAGAGCGTGAGGGGAGAGTCAGAGCAGGAGGGGAGAGTCATAGCAGGAGTGGAGAGTCAGATCGGGAGCGGAGAGTCAAGGCGGGAGCTGAGAGTCAGAGCGAGAAGGGAGAGTCAGAGCGGGAGGGGAGAGTCAGAGCGGGAGCTGAGAGTCGGTGCGGGAGGGGAGAGTCAGAGCGGGAGGGGAGAGTCGGTGCGGGAGGGGAGAGTCAGAGCGGGAGCTGAGAGTCGGTGCGGGAGAGGAGAGTCAGAGCGGGAGGGGAGAGTCGGAGCCGGAGGGGAGCGGCTGAGCGGAAGCGGAGAGTCAGAGAGAGCGGAGAGTCAGAGCGGGAGGGGAGAGTCAGAGCTGGAGGGGAGCATCAGAGAGGGAGGGGAGAGTCAGAGCGGGAGGGGAGAGTCAGAGCGGTAGGGGAGCATCAGAGAGGGAGGGGAGAGTCAGAGCGGGAGCTGAGAGTCAGGGCGGGAGGGGAGAGTCGGAGCCGGAGGGGAGCGGCTGAGTGGAAGCGGAGAGTCAGAGAGAGCGGAGAGTCAGAGCGGGAGGGGAGAGTCAGAGCGGGAGGGGAGCATCAGAGAGGGAGGGGAGAGTCAGAGCGGGAGGGGAGAGTCAGAGCGGTAGGGGAGCATCAGAGAGGGAGGGGAGAGTCAGAGCGGGAGCTGAGAGTCAGGGCGGGAGGGGAGAGTCAGAGCGGGAGGGGAGAGTCAGAGCGGGAGGGGAGAGTCAGAGCGGAAGGGGAGAGTCAGAGCGAGCGGAGAGTCAGAGAGGGAGGGGAGAGTCAGAGCGGGTGGGGAGCGTCAGAGCGGGAGGGGAGAGTCAGAGTGGGAGCTGAGAATCAGAGCGGGAGGGGAGAGTCAGAGCGGGAGGGGAGAGTCAGAGCAGGAGGGGAGAGTCGGAGCGGGAGGGGAGAGTCAGAGCGGGGGGGGGGGGGTCAGAGCGGACGCGGAGAGTCAGAGCGAGCGGAGAGTCAGAGCGGGAGGGGAGAGCCAGAGCGGGAGCGGAGAGTCGGAGCGGGAGGGGAGAGTCAGAGCGGGAGGAGAGAGTCAGAGCGTGAGGGGAGAGTCAGAGCAGGAGGGGAGAGTCATAGCAGGAGCGGAGAGTCAGATCGGGAGCGGAGAGTCAAGGCGGGAGCTGAGACTCAGAGCGAGAAGGGAGAGTCAGAGCGGGAGGGGAGAGTCAGAGCGGGAGCTGAGAGTCGGTGCGGGAGGGGAGAGTCAGAGCGGGAGGGGAGAGTCGGTGCGGGAGGGGAGAGTCAGAGCGGGAGCTGAGAGTCGGTGCGGGAGAGGAGAGTCAGAGCGGGAGGGGAGAGTCGGAGCCGGAGGGGAGCGGCTGAGCGGCAGCGGAGAGTCAGAGAGAGCGGAGAGTCAGAGCGGGAGGGGAGAGTCAGAGCGGGTGGGGAGCGTCAGAGCGGGAGGGGAGAGTCAGAGTGGGAGCTGAGAATCAGAGCGGGAGGGGAGAGTCAGAGCGGGAGGGGAGAGTCAGAGCAGGAGGGGAGAGTCGGAGCGGGAGGGGAGAGTCAGAGCGGGAGGGGAGAGTCAGAGCGGAAGCGGAGAGTCAGAGCGAGTGGAGAGTCAGAGTGGGAGGGGAGAGTCAGAGCGGGTGGGGAGCGTCAGAGCGGGAGGGGAGAGTCAGAGTGGGAGCTGAGAATCAGAGCGGGAGGGGAGAGTCAGAGCGGGAGGGGAGAGTCAGAGCAGGAGGGGAGAGTCGGAGCGGGAGGGGAGAGTCAGAGCGGGGGGGGGGTCAGAGCGGACGCGGAGAGTCAGAGCGAGCGGAGAGTCAGAGCGGGAGGGGAGAGTCAGAGCGGGAGGGGAGAGTCAGAGCGGGAGGGGAGAGTGAGAGCGGGAGGGGAGAGTGAGAGCGGGAGGGGTGAGTCAGAGCGGGAAGGGAGAGTCAGAGCGGGAGCGGAGAGTCAGAGCGGGAGGGGAGAGCCAGAGCGAGAGGGGAGAGTCAAGGCGGTAGGGGAGAGTCAGAGCGGGAGGGGAGTGTCAGAGCGGGAGGGGAGAGTCAGAGCGGGAGGGGAGAGTCAGAGCGGGAGGGGAGAGTCAGAGCGGGAGGGGAGAGTCAGAGCGGGAGGGGAGAGTCAGAGCGGGAGGGGAGAGTCAGAGCGGGAGGGGAGAGTCAGAGCGGGAGGGGAGAGTCAGAGCGGGAGGGGAGAGTCAGAGGGGGAGGGGAGCGTCAGAGCAGGAGCGGAGAGTCAGTGCGGGAGGTGAGAGTCAGAGCGGGAGGGGGAGAGTCAGAGCGGGAGGGGAGAGTCAGAGCGGGAGGGGAGAGTCAGAGCGGGAGGGGAGAGTCAGAGCGGGAGCTGAGAGTCGGTGCGGGAGGGGAGAGTCAGAGCGGGAGGGGAGAGTCGGTGCGGGAGGGGAGAGTCAGAGCGGGAGGGGAGAGTCGGTGCGGGAGGGGAGTGTCAGAGCGGGAGCTGAGAGTCGGTGCGGGAGGGCAGAGTCAGAGTGGGAGGGGGGAGTCGGAGCCGGAGGGGAGCGTCTGAGCGGGAGGGGAGTGTCAGAGCGGGAGGGGAGTGTCAGAGCGGGAGCGGAAAGTCAGAGTGGGAGGGGAGAGTCAGAGCGGGAGGGGAGAGTCAGAGCGGGAGGGGAGAGTCGGAGCGGGAGGGGAGAGTCGGTGCGGGAGGGGAGAGTCGGAGCGGGAGGGGAGAGTCGGAGCAGGAGGGGAGAGTCGGTGCAGGAGCGGAGAGTCGAAGCGGGAGGGGAGAGTCAGAGCGGGAGGGGAGAGTTAGAGCGGGAGGGGAGAGTCAGAGCGGGAGGGGAGAGTCAGAGCGGGAGGGGAGAGTCGGAGCGGGAGGGGAGAGTCGGTGCGGGAGGGGAGAGTCGGTGCGGGAGGGGAGAGTCAGAGCGGGAGGGGAGAGTCAGAGCGGGAGCGGAGAGTCGGAGCGGGAGGGGAGAGTCGGAGCGGGAGGGGAGAGTCGGAGCCGGAGGGGAGAGTCGGAGCCGGAGGGGAGAGTCGGAGCGGGAGGGGAGAGTCAGAGCGGAAGCGGAGAGTCAGAGCGGGAGCGAAGACTCAGAGCGGGAGCGGAGAGTTGAAGCGGGAGGGGAGAGTCAGAGCGGGAGGGGAGAGTCAGAGCGGGAGGGGGAGAGTCAGAGCGGGAGGGGAGAGTCGGAGCGGGAGGGGAGAGTCAGAGCGGAAGCGGAGAGTCAGAGCGGGAGCGAAGACTCAGAGCGGGAGCGGAGAGTCGAAGCGGGAGGGGAGAGTCAGAGCGGGAGGGGGAGAGTCAGAGTGGGAGGGGAAAGTCAGAGCGGGAGGGGAGAGTCAGAGCGGGAGGGGAAAGGTAGAGTGGGAGCAGAGAGTCAGAACGGGAGGGGAGAGTCAGAGCTGGAGGGGAGAGTTAGAGAGGGAGCAGAGAGTCAGAAAGGGAGGGGAGTGTCAGAGCGGGAGGGGAGAGTCAGAGCGGGAGGGGAGAGTCAGTGTGGGAGCGGAGAGTCAGAGCGGGAGGGGAGAGTCAGAGCGGGAGGGGAGAGTCAGAGCGGGAGGGAAGTTTCAGAGCGGGAGGTGAGAGTCAGATCGGGAGGGGAGAGTCAGAGCGGGAGGGGAGAGTCAGAGCGGGAGGGGAGAGTCAGAGCGGGAGGGGAGAGTCAGAGCGGGAGCGGAGAGTCAGAGCGAGAGGGGAGAGTCAGAGCGGGAGGGGGAGTCAGAGCGGAAGCGGAGAGTCAGAGCGAGCGGAGAGTCAGAGCGGGAGGGGAGAGTCAGAGCGGCTGGGGAGCGTCAGAGTGGGAGGGGAGAGTCAGAGTGGGAGCTGAGAATCAGGCCGGGAGGGGAGAGTCAGAGCGGGAGGGGAGTGTCAGAGCGGGAGGGGAGAGTCAGAGCGGGAGGGGAGAGTCGGAGCGGGAGGGGAGAGTCGGTGCGGGAGGGGAGAGTCGAAGCGGGAGGGGAGAGTCAGAGCGGGAGGGGAGAGTCAGAGCGGGAGGGGAGAGTCAGAGCGGGAGGGGAGAGTCAGAGCGGGAGGTGAGAGTCAGAGCGGGAGGGGAGAGTCGGTGCGGGAGGGGAGAGTCGGTGCGGGAGCGGAGAGTCAGAGCGGGAGGGGAGAGTCAGAGCGGGAGGGGAGAGTCAGATCGGGAGGGGAGAGTCAGAGCGGGAGGGGAGAGTCAGAGCGGGAGGGGAGAGTCGGTGCGGGAGGGGTGAGTCAGAGCGGGAGGGGAGAGTCAGAGCGGGAGCGGAGAGTCAGAGCGGGAGGGGAGAGTCCGAGCGGAAGGGGAGAGTCGGAGCCGGAGGGGAGAGTCGGAGCGGGAGGGGAGAGTCAGAGCGGGAGGGGAGGGTCAGAGCGGGAGGGGAGGGTCAGAGAGAGAGGGGAGAGTCAGAGCGGGAGGGGAGAGTCAGTGTGGGAGCGGAGAGTCAGAGTGGGAGGGGAGAGTCAGAGCGGGAGGTGAGAGTCAGAGCGGGAGGGGAGAGTCAGAGAGGGAGGGGAGAGTCAGAGCGGGAGCGGAGAGTCAGAGCGGGAGGGGAGAGCCAGAGCGAGAGGGGAGAGTCAGGGCGGTAGGGGAGAGTCAGAGCGGGAGGGGAGTGTCAGAGCGGGAGGGGAGAGTCAGAGCGGGAGGGGGAGAGTCAGAGCGGAAGGGGAGAGTCAGAGCGGGAGGGGAGAGTCGGAGCGGGAGGGGGAGAGTCTGTGCGGGAGGGGGAGAGTCGAAGCGGGAGAAGAGAGTCAGAGCGGGAGGGGAGAGTCAGAGCGGGAGGGGAGAGTCAGAGCGGAGGGGAGAGTCAGAGCGGGAGGGGGAGAGTCAGAGCGGGAGGGGAGTGTCGGTGCGGGAGGGGAGAGTCGGTGCGGGAGCGGAGAGTCAGAGCGGGAGGGGAGAGTCAGAGCGGGAGGGGAGAGTCAGATCGGGAGGGGAGAGTCAGAGCGGGAGGGGAGAGTCAGAGCGGGAGGGGAGAGTCGGTGCGGGAGGGGTGAGTCAGAGCGGGGAGGGGAGAGTCAGAGCGTGAGCGGAGAGTCAGAGGCGGGAGGGGAGAGTCCGAGAGGAAGGGGAGAGTCGGAGCCGGAGGGGAGAGTCGGAGCGGAAGGGGAGAGTCGGAGCCGGAGGGGAGAGTCAGAGCGGGAGGGGAGAGTCAGAGCGGGAGGGGAGAGTCAGAGCGGGGAGCGGAGAGTCGGAGCGGGAGGGGAGAGTCAGAGCGTGAGGGGAGAGTCAGAGCGGGAGGGGAGAGTCGGAGCGGGAGGGGGAGAGTCAGAGCGGGAGGTGAGAGTCAGTGCGGGAGGGGAGAGTCAGAGCGGGAGGGGAGAGTCAGAGCGGGAGGAGAGAGTCAGAGCGGGAGCGGAGAGTCGGAGCGGGAGGGGAGAGTCAGAGCGGGAGGAGAGAGTCAGAGCGTGAGGGGAGAGTCAGAGCGGGAGGGGAGAGTCATAGCGGGAGCGGAGAGTCAGATCGGGAGCGGAGAGTCAGGGCGGGAGCTGAGAGTCAGAGCGAGAAGGGAGAGTCAAAGCGGGAGGGGAGAGTCAGAGCGGGAGCTGAGAGTCGGTGCGGGAGGGGAGAGTCGGTGCGGGAGGGGAGAGTCAGAGCGGGAGGGGAGAGTCGGTGCGGGAGGGGAGAGTCAGAGCGGGAGCTGAGAGTCGGTGCGGGAGGGCAGAGTCAGAGCGGAGGGAGAGACCGAGCAGGAGGGGAGAGACCGAGCGGGAGCTGAGAGACCGAGCGGGAGCTGAGAGTCAGAGCGGGAGGTGAGAGTCAGAGCGGGAGGGGAGAGTCAGAGCGGGAGGGGAGAGTCAGAGCGGGAGGGGAGAGTCAGAGCGGGAGGGGAGAGTCAGAGCGGGAGCGGAGAGTCGGAGCGGGAGGGGGAGAGTCAGAGCGGGAGGAGAGAGTCAGAGCGTGAGGGGAGAGTCAGAGCGGGAGGGGAGAGTCATAGCGGAGCGGAGTGTCAGATCGGGAGCGGAGAGTCAGGGCGGGAGCTGAGAGTCAGAGCGAGAAGGGAGAGTCAGAGCGGGAGGGGAGAGTCAGAGCGGGAGCTGAGAGGTCGGTGCGGGAGGGGGAGAGTCAGAGCGGGAGGGGAGAGTCGGTGCGGGAGGGGAGAGTCAGAGCGGGAGCTGAGAGTCGGTGCGGGAGAGGAGAGTCAGAGCGTGAGGGGAGAGTCGGAGCCGGATGGGAGCGGCTGAGCGGAAGCGGAGAGTCAGAGAGAGCGGAGAGTCAGAGCGGGAGGGGAGAGTCAGAGCGGGAGGGGAGCATCAGAGAGGGAGGGGAGAGTCAGAGCGGGAGGGGAGAGTCAGAGCGGGAGGGGAGCATCAAAGAGGGAGGGGAGAGTCAGAGCGGGAGCTGAGAGTCAGGGCGGGAGGGGAGAGTCAGAGCGGGAGGGGAGAGTCAGAGCGGGAGGGGAGAGTCAGAGCGGAAGCGGAGAGTCAGAGCGGGAGCGAAGACTCAGAGCGGGAGCGAAGACTCAGAGCGGGAGCGGAGAGTCAGAGCGGGAGGGGAGGGTCAGAGCGGGAGGGGAGGGTCAGAGAGGGAGGGGAGAGTCAGAGCGGGAGGGGAGAGTCAGTGTGGAGCGGAGAGTCAGAGTGGGAGGGGGAGAGTCAGAGCGGGAGGTGAGAGTCAGAGCGGGAGGGGAGAGTCAGAGAGGGAGGGGAGAGTCAGAGCGGGAGCGGAGAGACAGAGCGGGAGGGGAGAGCCAGAGCGAGAGGGGAGAGTCAGGGCGGTAGGGGAGAGTCAGAGCGGGAGGGGAGTGTCAGAGCGGGAGGGGAGAGTCAGAGCGGGAGGGGAGAGTCAGAGCGGAGGGGAGAGTCAGAGCGGGAGGGGAGAGTCGGAGCGGGAGGGGGAGAGTCGGGTGCGGGAGGGGAGAGTCGAAGCGGGAGGGGAGAGTCAGAGCGGGAGGGGAGAGTCAGAGCGGGAGGGGAGAGCCAGAGCGGGAGGGGAGAGTCAGAGCGGGAGGGGAGAGTCAGAGCGGGAGGGGAGAGTCGGTGCGGGAGGGGAGAGTCAGAGCGGGAGGTGAGAGTCAGAGCGGGAGGGGAGAGTCAGAGAGGGAGGGGAGAGTCAGAGCGGGAGCGGAGAGTCAGAGCGGGAGGGGAGAGCCAGAGCGAGAGGGGAGAGTCAGGGCGGTAGGGGAGAGTCAGAGCGGGAGGGGAGTGTCAGAGCGGGAGGGGAGAGTCAGAGCGGGAGGGGAGAGTCAGAGCGGGAAGGGGAGAGTCAGAGCGGGAGGGGAGAGTCGGAGCGGGAGGGGAGAGTCTGTGCGGGAGGGGAGAGTCGAAGCGGGAGAAGAGAGTCAGAGCGGGAGGGGAGAGTCAGAGCGGGAGGGGAGAGTCAGAGCGGGAGGGGAGAGTCAGAGCGGAGGGGAGAGTCAGAGCGGGAGGGGAGTGTCGGTGCGGGAGGGGAGAGTCGGTGCGGGAGCGGAGAGTCAGAGCGGGAGGGGAGAGTCAGAGCGGGAGGGGAGAGTCAGATCGGGAGGGGAGAGTCAGAGCGGGAGGGGAGAGTCAGAGCGGGAGGGGAGAGTCGGTGCGGGGAGGGGTGAGTCAGAGCGGGAGGGGAGAGGTCAGAGCGTGAGCGGAGAGTCAGAGCGGGAGGGGAGAGTCCGAGAGGAAGGGGAGAGTCGGAGCCGGAGGGGAGAGTCGGAGCGAAGGGGAGAGTCGGAGCGGAGGGGAGAGTCAGAGCGGGAGGGGAGAGTCAGAGCGGGAGGGGAGAGTCAGAGCGGGAGCGGAGAGTCGGAGCGGGAGGGGAGAGTCAGAGCGTGAGGGGAGAGTCAGAGCGGGAGGGGAGAGTCGGAGCGGGAGGGGAGAGTCAGAGCGGGAGGTGAGAGTCAGTGCGGGAGGGGAGAGTCAGAGCGGGAGGGGAGAGTCAGAGCGGGAGGAGAGAGTCAGAGCGGGAGCGGAGAGTCGGAGCGGGAGGGGAGAGTCAGAGCGGGAGGAGAGAGTCAGAGCGTGAGGGGAGAGTCAGAGCGGGAGGGGAGAGTCATAGCGGGAGCGGAGAGTCAGATCGGGAGCGGAGAGTCAGGGCGGGAGCTGAGAGTCAGAGCGAGAAGGGAGAGTCAAAGCGGGAGGGGAGAGTCAGAGCGGGAGCTGAGAGTCGGTGCGGGAGGGGAGAGTCGGTGCGGGAGGGGAGAGTCAGAGCGGGAGGGGAGAGTCGGTGCGGGAGGGGAGAGTCAGAGCGGGAGCTGAGAGTCGGTGCGGGAGGGCAGAGTCAGAGCGGGAGGGGAGAGACCGAGCAGGAGGGGAGAGACCGAGCGGGAGCTGAGAGACCGAGCGGGAGCTGAGAGTCAGAGCGGGAGGTGAGAGTCAGAGCGGGAGGGGAGAGTCAGAGCGGGAGGGGAGAGTCAGAGCGGGAGGGGAGAGTCAGAGCGGGAGGGGAGAGTCAGAGCGGGAGCGGAGAGTCGGAGCGGGAGGGGAGAGTCAGAGCGGGAGGAGAGAGTCAGAGCGTGAGGGGAGAGTCAGAGCGGGAGGGGAGAGTCATAGCGGGAGCGGAGTGTCAGATCGGGAGCGGAGAGTCAGGGCGGGAGCTGAGAGTCAGAGCGAGAAGGGAGAGTCAGAGCGGGAGGGGAGAGTCAGAGCGGGAGCTGAGAGTCGGTGCGGGAGGGGAGAGTCAGAGCGGGAGGGGAGAGTCGGTGCGGGAGGGGAGAGTCAGAGCGGGAGCTGAGAGTCGGTGCGGGAGAGGAGAGTCAGAGCGTGAGGGGAGAGTCGGAGCCGGATGGGAGCGGCTGAGCGGAAGCGGAGAGTCAGAGAGAGCGGAGAGTCAGAGCGGGAGGGGAGAGTCAGAGCGGGAGGGGAGCATCAGAGAGGGAGGGGAGAGTCAGAGCGGGAGGGGAGAGTCAGAGCGGGAGGGGAGCATCAAAGAGGGAGGGGAGAGTCAGAGCGGGAGCTGAGAGTCAGGGCGGGAGGGGAGAGTCAGAGCGGGAGGGGAGAGTCAGAGCGGGAGGGGAGAGTCAGAGCGGAAGCGGAGAGTCAGAGCGGGAGCGAAGACTCAGAGCGGGAGCGAAGACTCAGAGCGGGAGCGGAGAGTCAGAGCGGGAGGGGAGGGTCAGAGCGGGAGGGGAGGGTCAGAGAGGGAGGGGAGAGTCAGAGCGGGAGGGGAGAGTCAGTGTGGGAGCGGAGAGTCAGAGTGGGAGGGGAGAGTCAGAGCGGGAGGTGAGAGTCAGAGCGGGAGGGGAGAGTCAGAGAGGGAGGGGAGAGTCAGAGCGGGAGCGGAGAGACAGAGCGGGAGGGGAGAGCCAGAGCGAGAGGGGAGAGTCAGGGCGGTAGGGGAGAGTCAGAGCGGGAGGGGAGTGTCAGAGCGGGAGGGGAGAGTCAGAGCGGGAGGGGAGAGTCAGAGCGGGAGGGGAGAGTCAGAGCGGGAGGGGAGAGTCGGAGCGGGAGGGGAGAGTCGGTGCGGGAGGGGAGAGTCGAAGCGGGAGGGGAGAGTCAGAGCGGGAGGGGAGAGTCAGAGCGGGAGGGGAGAGCCAGAGCGGGAGGGGAGAGTCAGAGCGGGAGGGGAGAGTCAGAGCGGGAGGGGAGAGTCGGTGCGGGAGGGGAGAGTCGGTGCGGGAGCGGAGAGTCAGAGCGGGAGGGGAGAGTCAGAGCGGGAGGGGAGAGTCAGATCGGGAGGGGAGAGTCAGAGCGGGAGGGGAGAGTCAGAGCGGGAGGGGAGAGTCGGTGCGGGAGGGGTGAGTCAGAGCGGGAGGGGAGAGTCAGAGCGGGAGCAAAGAGTCAGAGCGGGAGGGGAGAGTCCGAGCGGAAGGGGAGAGTCAGAGCGGGAGCTGAGAGTCGGTGCGGGAGGGGAGAGTCAGAGCGGGAGGAGAGAGTCAGAGCGTGAGGGGAGAGTCAGAGCGGGAGGGGAGAGTCATAGCGGGAGCGGAGAGTCAGAGCGTGAGGGGAGAGTCGGAGCGGGAGGGGAGAGTCGGAGCGGGAGGGGAGAGTCAGAGCGGGAGGTGAGAGTCAGAGCGGGAGGGGAGAGTCAGAGCGGGAGGGGAGAGTCAGAGCTGGAGGAGAGAGTCAGAGCGGGAGCGGAGAGTCGGAGCGGGAGGGGAGAGTCAGAGCGGGAGGAGAGAGTCAGAGCGTGAGGGGAGAGTCAGAGCGGGAGGGGAGAGTCATAGCGGGAGCGGAGAGTCAGATCGGGAGCGGAGAGTCAGGGCGGGAGCTGAGAGTCAGAGCGAGAAGGGAGAGTCAGAGCGGGAGGGGAGAGTCAGAGCGGGAGCTGAGAGTCGGTGCGGGAGGGGAGAGTCAGAGCGGGAGGGGAGAGTCGGTGCGGGAGGGGAGCGTCAGAGCGGGAGCTGAGAGTCGGTGCGGGAGGGGAGAGTCAGAGCGGGAGGGGAGAGACCGAGCGGGAGGGGAGAGACCGAGCGGGAGCTGAGAGACCGAGCGGGAGCTGAGAGTCAGAGCGGGAGGTGAGAGTCAGAGCGGGAGGGGAGAGTCAGAGCGGGAGGGGAGAGTCAGAGCGGGAGGGGAGAGTCAGAGCGGGAGGGTAGAGTCAGAGCGGGAGGAGAGAGTCAGAGCGGGAGCGGAGAGTCGGAGCGTGAGGGGAGAGTCAGAGCGGGAGGGGAGAGCCATAGCGGGAGCGGAGAGTCAGATCGGGAGCGGAGAGTCAGGGCGGGAGCTGAGAGTCAGAGCGAGAAGGGAGAGTCAGAGCGGGAGGGGAGAGTCAGAGCGGGAGCTGAGAGTCGGTGCGGGAGGGGAGAGTCAGAGCGGGAGGGGAGAGTCGGTGCGGGAGGGGAGAGTCAGAGCGGGAGCTGAGAGTCGGTGCGGGAGGGCAGAGTCAGAGCGGGAGGGGAGAGACCGAGCAGGAGGGGAGAGACCGAGCGGGAGCTGAGAGACCGAGCGGGAGCTGAGAGTCAGAGCGGGAGGTGAGAGTCAGAGCGGGAGGGGAGAGTCAGAGCGGGAGGGGAGAGTCAGAGCGGGAGGGGAGAGTCAGAGCGGGAGGGGAGAGTCAGAGCGGGAGCGGAGAGTCGGAGCGGGAGGGGAGAGTCAGAGCGGGAGGAGAGAGTCAGAGCGTGAGGGGAGAGTCAGAGCGGGAGGGGAGATCATAGCGGGAGCGGAGAGTCAGATCGGGAGCGGAGAGTCAGGGCGGGAGCTGAGAGTCAGAGCGAGAAGGGAGAGTCAGAGCGGGAGGGGAGAGTCAGAGCGGGAGCTGAGAGTCGGTGCGGGAGGGGAGAGTCAGAGCGGGAGGGGAGAGTCGGTGCGGGAGGGGAGAGTCAGAGCGGGAGCTGAGAGTCGGTGCGGGAGAGGAGAGTCAGAGCGGGAGGGGAGAGTCGGAGCCGGATGGGAGCGGCTGAGCGGAAGCGGAGAGTCAGAGAGAGCGGAGAGTCAGAGCGGGAGGGGAGAGTCAGAGCGGGAGGGGAGCATCAGAGAGGGAGGGGAGAGTCAGAGCGGGAGGGGAGAGTCAGAGCGGGAGGGGAGCGTCAGAGAGGGAGGGGAGTGTCAGAGCGGGAGCTGAGAGTCAGGGCGGGAGGGGAGAGTCAGGGCGGGAGGGGAGAGTCAGGGCGGGAGGGGAGAGTCAGAGCGGAAGCGGAGAGTCAGAGCGGGAGCGAAGACTCAGAGCGGGAGCGAAGACTCAGAGCGGGAGCGAAGACTCAGAGCGGGAGTGGAGAGTCAGAGCGGGAGGGGAGGGTCAGAGCGGGAGGGGAGGGTCAGAGAGGGAGGGGAGAGTCAGAGCGGGAGGGGAGAGTCAGTGTGGGAGCGGAGAGTCAGAGTGGGAGGGGAGAGTCAGAGCGGGAGGTGAGAGTCAGAGCGGGAGGGGAGAGTCAGAGCGGGAGCGGAGAGTCAGAGCGGGAGGGGAGAGCCAGAGCGAGAGGGGAGAGTCAGGGCGGTAGGGGAGAGTCAGAGCGGGGGGGGAGTGTCAGAGCGGGAGGGGAGAGTCAGAGCGGGAGGGGAGAGTCAGAGCGGGAGGGGAGAGTCAGAGCGGGAGGGGAGAGTCGGAGCGGGAGGGGAGAGTCGGTGTGGGAGGGGAGAGTCGAAGCGGGAGGGGAGAGTCGGAGCGGGAGGGGAGAGTCAGAGCGGGAGGGGAGAGTCAGAGCGGGAGGGGAGAGTCAGAGCGGGAGGGGAGAGTCAGAGCGGGAGGGGAGAGTCAGAGCGGGAGGGGAGAGTCGGTGCGGGAGGGGAGAGTCGGTGCGGGAGCGGAGAGTCAGAGCGGGAGGGGAGAGTCAGAACGGGAGGGGAGACTCAGATCGGGAGGGGAGAGTCAGAGCGGGAGGGGAGAGTCAGAGCGGGAGGGGAGAGTCGGTGCGGGAGGGGTGACTCAGAGCGGGAGGGGAGAGTCAGAGCGGGAGCAAAGAGTCAGAGCGGGAGGGGAGAGTCCGAGCGGAAGGGGAGAGTCGGAGCCGGAGGGGAGAGTCAGAGCGGGAGGGGAGAGTCAGAGCGGGAGGGGAGAGTCAGAGCGGGAGCGGAGAGTCGGAGCGGGAGGGGAGAGTCAGAGCGTGAGGGGAGAGTCAGAGCGGGAGGGGAGAGTCGGAGCGGGAGGGGAGAGTCAGAGCGGGAGGTGAGAGTCAGAGCGGGAGGGGAGATTCAGAGCGGGAGGGGAGAGTCAGAGCGGGAGGAGAGAGTCAGAGCGGGAGCGGAGAGTCGGAGCGGGAGGGGAGAGTCAGAGCGGGAGGAGAGAGTCAGAGCGTGAGGGGAGAGTCAGAGCGGGAGGGGAGAGTCATAGCGGGAGCGGAGAGTCAGATCGGGAGCGGAGAGTCAGGGCGGGAGCTGAGAGTCAGAGCGAGAAGGGAGAGTCAGAGCGGGAGGGGAGAGTCAGAGCGGGAGCTGAGAGTCGGTGCGGGAGGGGAGAGTCAGAGCGGGAGGGGAGGGTCGGTGCGGGAGGGGAGCGTCAGAGCGGGAGCTGAGAGTCGGTGCGGGAGGGGAGAGTCAGAGCGGGAGGGGAGGGACCGAGCGGGAGGGGAGAGACCGAGCGGGAGCTGAGAGACCGAGCGGGAGCTGAGAGTCAGAGCGGGAGGTGAGAGTCAGAGCGGGAGGGGAGAGTCAGAGCGGGAGTGGAGAGTCAGAGCGGGAGGGGAGAGTCAGAGCGGGAGGGGAGAGTCAGAGCGGGAGCGGAGAGTCGGAGCGGGAGGGGAGAGTCAGAGCGGGAGGAGAGAGTCAGAGCGTGATGGGAGAGTCAGAGCGGGAGGGGAGAGTCATAGCGGGAGCGGAGAGTCAGATCGGGAGCGGAGAGTCAGGGCGGGAGCTGAGAGTCAGAGCGAGAAGGGAGAGTCAGAGCGGGAGGGGAGAGTCAGAGCGGGAGCTGAGAGTCGGTGCGGGAGGGGAGAGTCAGAGCGGGAGGGGAGAGTCGGTGCGGGAGGGGAGAGTCAGAGCGGGAGCTGAGAGTCGGTGCGGGAGAGGAGAGTCAGAGCGGGAGGGGAGAGTCGGAGCCGGAGGGGAGCGGCTGAGCGGAAGCGGAGAGTCAGAGAGAGCGGAGAGTCAGAGCGGGAGGGGAGAGTCAGAGCGGGAGGGGAGCATCAGAGAGGGAGGGGAGAGTCAGAGCGGGAGGGGAGAGTCAGAGCGGGAGGGGAGAGTCAGAGCGGGAGGGGAGCATCAGAGAGGGAGGGGAGAGTCAGAGCGGGAGCTGAGAGTCAGGGCGGGAGGGGAGAGTCAGAGCGGGAGGGGAGAGTCAGAGCGGGAGGGGAGAGTCAGAGCGGAAGCGGAGAGTCAGAGCGAGCGGAGAGTCAGAGCGGGAGGGGAGAGTCAGAGCGGGTGGGGAGCGTCAGAGCGGGAGGGGAGAGTCAGAGTGGGAGCTGAGAATCAGAGCGGGAGGGGAGAGTCAGAGCGGGAGGTGAGAGACAGAGCAGGAGGGGATGGTCGGAGCGGGAGGGGAGAGTCAGAGCGGGAGCGGAGAGTCGGAGCGGGAGGGGAGAGTCCGAGCGGAAGGGGAGAGTCGGAGCCGGAGGGGAGAGTCGGAGCGGGAGGGGAGAGTCAGAGCGGAAGCGGAGAGTCAGAGCGGGAGCGAAGACTCAGAGCGGGAGCGGAGAGTTGAAGCGGGAGGGGAGAGTCGGAGCGGGAGGGGAGAGTCAGAGCGGGAGGGGAGAGTCAGAGAGGGAGGGGAGAGTCGGAGCGGGAGGGGAGAGTCAGAGCGGAAGCGGAGAGTCAGAGCGGGAGCGAAGACTCAGAGCGGGAGCGGAGAGTCGAAGCGGGAGGGGAGAGTCAGAGCGGGAGGGGAGAGTCAGAGCGGGAGGGGAGAGTCAGAGCGGGAGGGGAGAGTCAGAGCGGGAGGGGAGAGTCGGAGCCGGATGGGAGAGTCGGTGCGGGAGGGGAGAGTCAGAGCGGGAGGGGAGAGTCAGAGCGGGAGGGGAGAGTCAGAGCGGGAGGGGAGAGTCAGAGCGGGAGGGGAGGGTCAGAGCGGGAGGGGAGGGTCAGAGCGGGAGGGGAGAGTCAGAGCGGGAGGGGAGAGTCAGTGTGGGAGCGGAGAGTCAGAGTGGGAGGGGAGAGTCAGAGCGGGAGCTGAGAGTCGGTGCGGGAGAGGAGAGTCAGAGCGGGAGGGGAGAGTCGGTGCGGGAGAGGAGAGTCAGAGCGGGAGGGGAGAGT
Organism: Scyliorhinus torazame; assembly: GCF_047496885.1. Classification (NCBI taxonomy): domain Eukaryota; kingdom Metazoa; phylum Chordata; class Chondrichthyes; order Carcharhiniformes; family Scyliorhinidae; genus Scyliorhinus; species Scyliorhinus torazame. The sequence goes on along the minus strand of NC_092714.1, from coordinate 275,314,602 downwards.
CGGAGCCGGATGGTAGCGGCTGAGCGGAAGCGGAGAGTCAGAGAGAGCGGAGAGTCAGAGCGGGAGGGGAGAGTCAGAGCGGGAGGGGAGCATCAGAGAGGGAGGGGAGAGTCAGAGCGGGAGGGGAGAGTCAGAGCGGGAGGGGAGCATCAGAGAGGGAGGGGAGAGTCAGAGCGGGAGCTGAGAGTCAGGGCGGGAGGGGAGAGTCAGAGCGGGAGGGGAGAGTCAGAGCGGGAGGGGAGAGTCAGAGCGGAAGCGGAGAGTCAGAGCGGGAGCGAAGACTCAGAGCGGGAGCGAAGACTCAGAGCGGGAGTGGAGAGTCAGAGCGGGAGGGGAGGGTCAGAGAGGGAGGGGAGAGTCAGAGCGGGAGGGGAGAGTCAGTGTGGGAGCGGAGAGTCAGAGTGGGAGGGGAGAGTCAGAGCGGGAGGTGAGAGTCAGAGCGGGAGGGGAGAATCAGAGAGGGAGGGGAGAGTCAGAGCGGGAGCGGAGAGCCAGAGCGGGAGGGGACAGTCAGAGCGGGAGGGGAGAGTCAGATCGGGAGGGGAGAGTCAGAGCGGGAGGGGAGAGTCAGAGCGGGAGGGGAGAGTCAGAGCGGGAGGGGAGAGTCGGTGCGGGAGGGGTGAGTCAGAGCGGGAGGGGAGAGTCAGAGCGGGAGCAGAGAGTCAGAGCGGGAGGGGAGAGTCCGAGCGGAAGGGGAGAGTCGGAGCCGGAGGGGAGAGTCGGAGCGGGAGTGGAGAGTCGGAGCCGGAGGGGAGAGTCAGAGCGGGAGCGGAGAGTCGGAGCGGGAGGGGAGAGTCAGAGCGTGAGGGGAGAGTCAGAGCGGGAGGGGAGAGTCGGAGCGGGAGGGGAGAGTCAGAGCGGGAGGTGAGAGTCAGAGCGGGAGGGGAGAGTCAGAGCGGGAGGGGAGAGTCAGAGCGGGAGGAGAGAGTCAGAGCGGGAGCGGAGAGTCGGAGCGGGAGGGGAGAGTCAGAGCGGGAGGAGAGAGTCAGAGCGTGAGGGGAGAGTCAGAGCGGGAGGGGAGAGTCAGAGCGGGAGCGGAGCGTCAGATCGGGAGCGGAGAGTCAGGGCGGGAGCTGAGAGTCAGAGCGAGAAGGGAGAGTCAGAGCGGGAAGGGAGACTCAGAGCGGGAGCTGAGAGTCGGTGCGGGAGGGGAGAGTCAGAGCGGGAGGGGAGAGTCGGTGCGGGAGGGGAGAGTCAGAGCGGGAGCTGAGAGTCGGTGCGGGAGGGGAGAGTCAGAGCGGGAGGGGAGAGACCGAGCGGGAGGGGAGAGACCGAGCGGGAGCTGAGAGACCGAGCGGGAGCTGAGAGTCAGAGCGGGAGGTGAGAGTCAGAGCGGGAGGGGAGAGTCAGAGCGGGAGGGGAGAGTCAGAGCGGGAGGGGAGAGTCAGAGCGGGAGGGGAGAGTCAGAGCGGGAGCGGAGAGTCGGAGCAGGAGGGGATGGTCGGAGCGGGAGGGGAGAGTCAGAGCGGGAGCGGAGAGTCGGAGCGGGAGGGGAGAGTCGGAGCGGGAGGGGAGAGTCGGAGCCGGAGGGGAGAGTCGGAGCGGGAGGGGAGAGTCAGAGCGGAAGCGGAGAATCAGAGCGGGAGCGAAGACTCAGAGCGGGAGCGGAGAGTCGAAGCGGGAGTGGAGAGTCAGAGCAGGAGGGGAGAGTCAGAGCGGGAGGGGAGAGTCAGAGCGGGAGGGGAGAGTCAGAGCGGGAGCGAAGACTCAGAGCGGGAGCGGAGAGTCGAAGCGGGAGTGGAGAGTCAGAGCGGGAGGGGAGAGTCAGAGCGGGAGGGGAGAGTCAGAGCGGGAGGGGAGAGTCAGAGCGGGAGGGGAGAGTCAGAGCGGGAGGGGAGAGTCGGAGCGGGATGGGAGAGTCGGTGCGGGAGGGGAGAGTCAGAGCGGGAGGGGAGAGTCAGAGCGGGAGTGGAGAGTCAGAGCGGGAGGGGAGAGTCAGAGCGGGAGGGGAGGGTCAGAGCGGGAGGGGAGGGTCAGAGCGGGAGGGGAGAGTCAGAGCGGGAGGGGAGAGTCAGTGTGGGAGCGGAGATTCAGAGCGGGAGGGGAGAGTCAGAGCGGAAGGTGAGAGTCAGAGCGGGAGGGGAGAGTCAGAGAGGGAGGGGAGAGTCAGAGCGGGAGGGGAGAGTCAGAGCGGGAGGGGAAAGGTAGAGTGGGAGCAGAGAGTCAGAACGGGAGGGGAGAGTCAGAGCGGGAGGGGAGAGTCAGAGAGGGAGCAGAGAGTCAGAAAGGGAGGGGAGTGTCAGAGCGGGAGGGGAGAGTCAGAGCGGGAGGGGAGAGTCAGTGTGGGAGCGGAGAGTCAGAGCGGGAGGGGAGAGTCAGAGCGGGAGGGGAGAGTCAGAGCGGGAGGGGAGAGTCAGAGCGGGAGGGAAGTTTCAGAGCGGCAGGTGAGAGTCAGATCGGGAGGGGAGAGTCAGAGCGGGAGGGGAGAGTCAGAGCGGGAGGGGAGAGTCAGAGCGGGAGGGGAGAGTCAGAGCGGGAGCGGAGAGTCAGAGCGGGAGGGGAGAGTCAGAGCGGGAGGGGGAGTCAGAGCGGAAGCGGAGTGTCAGAGCGAGCGGAGAGTCAGAGCGGGAGGGGAGAGTCAGAGCGGGTGGGGAGCGTCAGAGTGGGAGGGGAGAGTCAGAGTGGGAGCTGAGAATCAGGCCGGGAGGGGAGAGTCAGAGCGGGAGGGGAGTGTCAGAGCGGGAGGGGAGAGTCAGAGCGGGAGGGGAGAGTCGGAGCGGGAGGGGAGAGTCGGTGCGGGAGGGGAGAGTCGAACCGGGAGGGGAGAGTCAGAGCGGGAGGGGAGAGTCAGAGCGGGAGGGGAGAGTCAGAGCGGGAGGGGAGAGTCAGAGCGGGAGGGGAGAGTCAGAGCGGGAGGGGAGAGTCAGAGCGGGAGGGGAGAGTCGGTGCGGGAGGGGAGAGTCGGTGCGGGAGCGGATAGTCAGAGCGGGAGGGGAGAGTCAGAGCGGGAGGGGAGAGTCAGATCGGGAGGGGAGAGTCAGAGCGGGAGGGGAGAGTCGGTGCGGGAGGGGTGAGTCAGAGCGGGAGGGGAGAGTCAGAGCGGGAGCGGAGAGTCAGAGCGGGAGCGGAGAGTCAGAGCGGGAGGGGAGAGTCCGAGCGGAAGGGGAGAGTCGGAGCCGGAGGGGAGAGTCGGAGCGGGAGGGGAGAGTCAGAGCGGAAGCGGAGAGTCAGAACGGGAGCGAAGACTCAGAGCGGGAGCGGAGAGTTGAAGCGGGAGGGGAGAGTCAGAGCGGGAGGGGAGAGTCAGAGAGGGAGGGGAGAGTCGGAGCGGGAGGGGAGAGTCAGAGCGGAAGCGGAGAGTCAGAGCGGGAGCGAAGACTCAGAGCGGGAGCGGAGAGTCGAAGCGGGAGGGGAGAGTCAGAGCGGGAGGGGAGAGTCAGAGCGGGAGGGGAGAGTCAGAGCGGGAGGGGAGAGTCAGAGCGGGAGGGGAGAGTCAGAGCGGGAGGGGAGAGTCGGAGCCGGATGGGAGAGTCGGTGCGGGAGGGGAGAGTCAGAGCGGGAGGGGAGAGTCAGAGCGGGAGGGGAGAGTCAGAGCGGGAGGGGAGAGTCAGAGCGGGAGGAGAGGGTCAGAGCGGGAGGGGAGGGTCAGAGCGGGAGGGGAGAGTCAGAGCGGGAGGGGAGAGTCAGTGTGGGAGCGGAGAGTCAGAGTGGGAGGGGAGAGTCAGAGCGGGAGGGGAGAGTCAGAGCGGGAGGGGAGAGTCAGAGCGGGAGGGGAGAGTCAGAGCGGGAGGGGAGAGTCAGAGCGGGAGGGGAGAGTCGGAGCCGGATGGGAGAGTCGGTGCGGGAGGGGAGAGTCAGAGCGGGAGGGGAGAGTCAGTGTGGGAGCGGAGAGTCAGAGTGGGAGGGGAGAGTCAGAGCGGGAGCTGAGAGTCGGTGCGGGAGAGGAGAGTCAGAGCGGGAGGGGAGAGTCGGTGCGGGAGAGGAGAGTCAGAGCGGGAGGGGAGAGTCGGAGCCGGATGGTAGCGGCTGAGCGGAAGCGGAGAGTCAGAGAGAGCGGAGAGTCAGAGCGGGAGGGGAGAGTCAGAGCGGGAGGGGAGCATCAGAGAGGGAGGGGAGAGTCAGAGCGGGAGGGGAGAGTCAGAGCGGGAGGGGAGCATCAGAGAGGGAGGGGAGAGTCAGAGCGGGAGCTGAGAGTCAGGGCGGGAGGGGAGAGTCAGAGCGGGAGGGGAGAGTCAGAGCGGGAGGGGAGAGTCAGAGCGGAAGCGGAGAGTCAGAGCGGGAGCGAAGACTCAGAGCGGGAGCGAAGACTCAGAGCGGGAGTGGAGAGTCAGAGCGGGAGGGGAGGGTCAGAGAGGGAGGGGAGAGTCAGAGCGGGAGGGGAGAGTCAGTGTGGGAGCGGAGAGTCAGAGTGGGAGGGGAGAGTCAGAGCGGGAGGTGAGAGTCAGAGCGGGAGGGGAGAGTCAGAGAGGGAGGGGAGAGTCAGAGCGGGAGCGGAGAGCCAGAGCGGGAGGGGAGAGTCAGAGCGGGAGGGGAGAGTCAGATCGGGAGGGGAGAGTCAGAGCGGGAGGGGAGAGTCAGAGCGGGAGGGGAGAGTCAGAGCGGGAGGGGAGAGTCGGTGCGGGAGGGGTGAGTCAGAGCGGGAGGGGAGAGTCAGAGCGGGAGCAGAGAGTCAGAGCGGGAGGGGTGAGTCCGAACGGAAGGGGAGAGTCGGAGCCGGAGGGGAGAGTCGGAGCGGGAGTGGAGAGTCGGAGCCGGAGGGGAGAGTCAGAGCGGGAGCGGAGAGTCGGAGCGGGAGGGGAGAGTCAGAGCGTGGGGGGAGAGTCAGAGCGGGAGGGGAGAGTCGGAGCGGAAGGGGAGAGTCAGAGCGGGAGGTGAGAGTCAGAGCGGGAGGGGAGAGTCAGAGCGGGAGGGGAGAGTCAGAGCGGGAGGAGAGAGTCAGAGCGGGAGCGGAGAGTCGGAGCGGGAGGGGAGAGTCAGAGCGGGAGGAGAGAGTCAGAGCGTGAGGGGAGAGTCAGAGCGGGAGGGGAGAGTCATAGCGGGAGCGGAGCGTCAGATCGGGAGCGGAGAGTCAGGGCGGGAGCTGAGAGTCAGAGCGAGAAGGGAGAGTCAGAGCGGGAGGGGAGAGTCAGAGCGGGAGCTGAGAGTCGGTGCGGGAGGGGAGAGTCAGAGCGGGAGGGGAGAGTCGGTGCGGGAGGGGAGAGTCAGAGCGGGAGCTGAGAGTCGGTGCGGGAGGGGAGAGTCAGAGCGGGAGGGGAGAGACCGAGCGGGAGGGGAGAGACCGAGCGGGAGCTGAGAGACCGAGCGGGAGCTGAGAGTCAGAGCGGGAGGTGAGAGTCAGAGCGGGAGGGGAGAGTCAGAGCGGGAGGGGAGAGTCAGAGCGGGAGGGGAGAGTCAGAGCGGGAGGGGAGAGTCAGAGCGGGAGCGGAGAGTCGGAGCGGGAGGGGAGAGTCAGAGCGGGAGGAGAGAGTCAGAGCGTGAGGGGAGAGTCAGAGCGGGAGGGGAGAGTCATAGCGGGAGCGGAGAGTCAGATCGGGAGCGGAGAGTCAGGGTGGGAGCTGAGAGTCAGAGCGAGAAGTGAGAGTCAGAGCGGGAGGGGAGAGTCAGAGCGGGAGCTGAGAGTCGGTGCGGGAGGGGAGAGTCAGAGCGGGAGCTGAGAGTCGGTGCGGGAGAGGAGAGTCGGTGCGGGAGAGGAGAGTCAGAGCGGGAGGGGAGAGTCGGAGCCGGAGGGGAGCGGCTGAGCGGAAGCGGAGAGTCAGTCAGAGCGGGAGGGGAGAGTCGGAGCGGGAGGGGAGCATTAGAGAGGGAGGGGAGATTCAGAGCGGGAGGGGAGAGTCAGAGCGGGAGGGGAGCATCAGAGAGGGAGGGGAGAGTCAGAGCGGGAGCTGAGAGTCAGGGCGGGAGGGGAGAGTCAGAGCGGGAGGGGAGAGTCAGAGCGGGAGGGGAGAGTCAGAGCGGAAGCGGAGAGTCAGAGCGAGCGGAGAGTCAGAGCGGGAGGGGAGAGTCAGAGCGGGTGGGGAGCGTCAGAGCGGGAGGGGAGAGTCAGAGTGGGAGCTGAGAATCAGAGCGGGAGGGGAGAGTCAGAGCGGGAGGGGAGAGTCAGAGCAGGAGGGGATGGTCGGAGCGGGAGGGGAGAGTCAGAGCGGGAGCGGAGAGTCGGAGCGGGAGGGGAGAGTCGGAGCGGGAGGGGAGAGTCGGAGCCGGAGGGGAGAGTCGGAGCGGGAGGGGAGAGTCAGAGCGGAAGCGGAGAGTCAGAGCGGGAGCGAAGACTCAGAGCGGGAGCGGAGAGTTGAAGTGGGAGGGGAGAGTCAGAGCGGGAGGGGAGAGTCAGAGCGGGAGGGGAGAGTCAGAGCGGGAGGGGAGAGTCGGAGCGGGAGGGGAGAGTCAGAGCGGAAGCGGAGAGTCAGAGCGGGAGCGAAGACTCAGAGCGGGAGCGGAGAGTCGAAGCGGGAGGGGAGAGTCAGAGCGGGAGGGGAGAGTCAGAGCGGGAGGGGAGAGTCAGAGCGGGAGGGGAGAGTCAGAGCGGGAGGGGAGAGTCGGAGCGGGATGGGAGAGTCGGTGCGGGAGGGGAGAGTCAAAGCGGGAGGGGAGAGTCAGAGCGGGAGTGGAGAGTCAGAGCGGGAGGGGAGAGTCAGAGCGGGAGGGGAGGGTCAGAGCGGGAGGGGAGGGTCAGAGCGGGAGGGGAGAGTCAGAGCGGGAGGGGAGAGTCAGTGTGGGAGCGGAGAGTCAGAGCGGGAGGGGAGAGTCAGAGCGGAAGGTGAGAGTCAGAGCGGGAGGGGAGAGTCAGAGAGGGAGGGGAGAGTCAGAGCGGGAGGGGAGAGTCAGAGCGGGAGGGGAAAGGTAGAGTGGGAGCAGAGAGTCAGAACGGGAGGGGAGAGTCAGAGCGGGAGGGGAGAGTTAGAGAGGGAGCAGAGAGTCAGAAAGGGAGGGGAGTGTCAGAGCGGGAGGGGAGAGTCAGAGCGGGAGGGGAGAGTCAGTGTGGGAGCGGAGAGTCAGAGCGGGAGGGGAGAGTCAGAGCGGGAGGGGAGAGTCAGAGCGGGAGGGAAGTTTCAGAGCGGCAGGTGAGAGTCAGATCGGGAGGGGAGAGTCAGAGCGGGAGGGGAGAGTCAGAGCGGGAGGGGAGAGTCAGAGCGGGAGGGGAGAGTCAGAGCGGGAGCGGAGAGTCAGAGCGGGAGGGGAGAGTCAGAGCGGGAGGGGGAGTCAGAGCGGAAGCGGAGTGTCAGAGCGAGCGGAGAGTCAGAGCGGGAGGGGAGAGTCAGAGCGGGTGGGGAGCGTCAGAGTGGGAGGGGAGAGTCAGAGTGGGAGCTGAGAATCAGGCCGGGAGGGGAGAGTCAGAGCGGGAGGGGAGTGTCAGAGCGGGAGGGGAGAGTCAGAGCGGGAGGGGAGAGTCGGAGCGGGAGGGGAGAGTCGGTGCGGGAGGGGAGAGTCGAACCGGGAGTGGAGAGTCAGAGCGGGAGGGGAGAGTCAGAGCGGGAGGGGAGAGTCAGAGCGGGAGGGGAGAGTCAGAGCGGGAGGGGAGAGTCAGAGCGGGAGGGGAGAGTCAGAGCGGGAGGGGAGAGTCGGTGCGGGAGGGGAGAGTCGGTGCGGGAGCGGAGAGTCAGAGCGGGAGGGGAGAGTCAGAGCGGGAGGGGAGAGTCAGATCGGGAGGGGAGAGTCAGAGCGGGAGGGGAGAGTCAGAGCGGGAGGGGAGAGTCGGTGCGGGAGGGGTGAGTCAGAGCGGGAGGGGAGAGTCAGAGCGGGAGCGGAGAGTCAGAGCGGGAGGGGAGAGTCCGAGCGGAAGGGGAGAGTCGGAGCCGGAGGGCAGAGTCGGAGCGGGAGGGGAGAGTCGGAGCCGGAGGGGAGAGTCGGAGCGGGAGGGGAGAGTCAGAGCGGAAGCGGAGAGTCAGAGCGGGAGCGAAGACTCAGAGCGGGAGCGAAGACTCAGAGCGGGAGGGGAGGGTCAGAGCGGGAGGGGAGGGTCAGAGAGAGAGGGGAGAGTCAGAGCGGGAGGGGAGAGTCAGTGTGGGAGCGGAGAGTCAGAGTGGGAGGTGAGAGTCAGAGCGGGAGGTGAGAGTCAGAGCGGGAGGGGAGAGTCAGAGAGGGAGGGGAGAGTCAGAGCGGGAGCGGAGAGTCAGAGCGGGAGGGGAGAGCCAGAGCGAGAGGGGAGAGTCAGGGCGGTAGGGGAGAGTCAGAGCGGGAGGGGAGTGTCAGAGCGGGAGGGGAGTGTCAGAGCGGGAGGGGAGAGTCAGAGCGGGAGGGGAGAGACAGAGCGGGAGGGGAGAGTCGGAGCGGGAGGGGAGAGTCGGTGCGGGAGGGGAGAGTCGAAGCGGGAGGGGAGAGTCAGAGCGGGAGGGGAGAGTCAGAGCGGGAGGGGAGAGTCAGAGCGGGAGGGGAGAGTCAGAGCGGGAGGGGAGAGTCAGAGCGGGAGGGGAGAGTCAGAGCGGGAGGGGAGAGTCGGTGCGGGAGGGGAGAGTCGGTGCGGGAGCGGAGAGTCAGAGCGGGAGGGGAGAGTCAGAGCGGGAGGGGAGAGTCAGATCGGGAGGGGAGAGTCAGAGCGGGAGGGGAGAGTCAGAGCGGGAGGGGAGAGTCGGTGCGGGAGGGGTGAGTCAGAGCGGGAGGGGAGAGTCAGAGCGGGAGGGGAGAGTCCGAGCGGAAGGGGAGAGTCGGAGCCGGAGGGGAGAGTCGGAGCGGGAGGGGAGAGTCGGAGCCGGAGGGGAGAGTCAGAGCGGGAGGGGAGAGTCAGAGCGGGAGGGGAGAGTCAGAGCGGGAGCGGAGAGTCGGAGCGGGAGGGGAGAGTCAGAGCGTGAGGGGAGAGTCAGAGCGGGAGGGGAGAGTCGGAGCGGGAGGGGAGAGTCAGAGCGGGAGGTGAGAGTCAGAGCGGGAGGGGAGAGTCAGAGCGGGAGGGGAGAGTCAGAGCGGGAGGAGAGAGTCAGAGCGGGAGCGGAGAGTCGGAGCGGGAGGGGAGAGTCAGAGCGGGAGGAGAGTGTCAGAGCGTGAGGGGAGAGTCAGAGCGGGAGGGAAGAGTCATAGCGGGAGCGGAGAGTCAGATCGGGAGCGGAGAGTCAGGGGGGGAGCTGAGAGTCAGAGCGAGAAGGGAGAGTCAGAGCGGGAGGGGAGAGTCAGAGCGGGAGGGGAGAGTCAGAGCGGGAGGGGAGAGTCGGTGCGGGAGGGGAGAGTCGGTGCGGGAGGGGAGAGTCAGAGCGGGAGCTGAGAGTCGGTGCGGGAGGGGAGAGTCAGAGCGGGAGGTGAGAGACCGAGCGGGAGGGGAGAGACCGAGCGGGAGCTGAGAGACCGAGCGGGAGCTGAGAGTCAGAGCGGGAGGTGAGAGTCAGAGCGGGAGGGGAGAGTCAGAGCGGGAGGGGAGAGTCAGAGCGGGAGGGGAGAGTCAGATCGGGAGGGGAGAGTCAGAGCGGGAGGGGAGAGTCAGAGCGGGAGCGGAGAGTCGGAGCGGGAGGGGAGAGTCAGAGCGGGAGGAGAGAGTCAGAGCGTGAGGGGAGAGTCAGAGCGGGAGGGGAGAGTCATAGCGGGAGCGGAGAGTCAGATCGGGAGCGGAGAGTCAGGGCGGGAGCTGAGAGTCAGAGCGAGAAGGGAGAGTCAGAGCGGGAGGAGAGAGTCAGAGCGGGAGCTGAGAGTCGGTGCGGGAGGGGAGAGTCAGAGCGGGAGGGGAGAGTCAGAGCGGGAGCGAAGACTCAGAGCGGGAGCGGAGAGTCGAAGCGGGAGGGGAGAGTCAGAGCGGGAGGGGAGAGTCAGAGCGGGAGGGGAGAGTCAGAGCGGGAGGGGAGAGTCGGAGCGGGATGGGAGAGTCGGTGCGGGAGGGGAGAGTCAGAGCGGGAGGGGAGAGTCAGAGCGGGAGTGGAGAGTCAGAGCGGGAGGGGAGAGTCAGAGCGGGAGGGGAGGGTCAGAGCGGGAGGGGAGGGTCAGAGCGGGAGGGGAGAGTCAGAGCGGGAGGGGAGAGTCAGTGTGGGAGCGGAGAGTCAGAGTGGGAGGGGAGAGTCAGAGCGGAAGGTGAGAGTCAGAGCGGGAGGGGAGAGTCAGAGAGGGAGGGGAGAGTCAGAGCGGGAGGGGAGAGTCAGAGCGGGAGGGGAAAGGTAGAGTGGGAGCAGAGAGTCAGAACGGGAGGGGAGAGTCAGAGCGGGAGGGGAGAGTTAGAGAGGGAGCAGAGAGTCAGAAAGGGAGGGGAGTGTCAGAGCGGGAGGGGAGAGTCAGAGCGGGAGGGGAGAGTCAGTGTGGGAGCGGAGAGTCAGAGCGGGAGGGGAGAGTCAGAGCGGGAGGGGAGAGTCAGAGCGGGAGGGAAGTTTCAGAGCGGGAGGTGAGAGTCAGATCGGGAGGGGAGAGTCAGAGCGGGAGGGGAGAGTCAGAGCGGGAGGGGAGAGTCAGAGCGGGATGGGAGAGTCAGAGCGGGAGCGGAGAGTCAGAGCGGGAGGGGAGAGTCAGAGCGGGAGGGGGAGTCAGAGCGGAAGCGGAGAGTCAGAGCGAGCGGAGAGTCAGAGCGGGAGGGGAGAGTCAGAGCGGGTGGGGAGCGTCAGAGTGGGAGGGGAGAGTCAGAGTGGGAGCTGAGAATCAGGCCGGGAGGGGAGAGTCAGAGCGGGAGGGGAGTGTCAGAGCGGGAGGGGAGAGTCAGAGCGGGAGGGGAGAGTCGGAGCGGGAGGGGAGAGTCGGTGCGGGAGGGGAGAGACGAAGCGGGAGGGGAGAGTCGGAGCCGGAGGGGAGCGGCTGAGCGGAAGCGGAGAGTCAGTCAGAGCGGGAGGGGAGAGTCAGAGCGGGAGGGGAGCATTAGAGAGGGAGGGGAGATTCAGAGCGGGAGGGGAGAGTCAGAGCGGGAGGGGAGCATCAGAGAGGGAGGGGAGAGTCAGAGCGGGAGCTGAGAGTCAGGGCGGGAGGGGAGAGTCAGAGCGGGAGGGGAGAGTCAGAGCGGGAGGGGAGAGTCAGAGCGGAAGCGGAGAGTCAGAGCGAGCGGAGAGTCAGAGCGGGAGGGGAGAGTCAGAGCGGGTGGGGAGCGTCAGAGCGGGAGGGGAGAGTCAGAGTGGGAGCTGAGAATCAGAGCGGGAGGGGAGAGTCAGAGCGGGAGGGGAGAGTCAGAGCAGGAGGGGATGGTCGGAGCGGGAGGGGAGAGTCAGAGCGGGAGCGGAGAGTCGGAGCGGGAGGGGAGAGTCGGAGCGGGAGGGGAGAGTCGGAGCCGGAGGGGAGAGTCGGAGCGGGAGGGGAGAGTCAGAGCGGAAGCGGAGAGTCAGAGCGAGCGGAGAGTCAGAGCGGGAGGGGAGAGTCAGAGCGGGTGGGGAGCGTCAGAGCGGGAGGGGAGAGTCAGAGTGGGAGCTGAGAATCAGAGCGGGAGGGGAGAGTCAGAGCGGGAGGGGAGAGTCAGAGCAGGAGGGGATGGTCGGAGCGGGAGGGGAGAGTCAGAGCGGGAGCGGAGAGTCGGAGCGGGAGGGGAGAGTCGGAGCGGGAGGGGAGAGTCGGAGCCGGAGGGGAGAGTCGGAGCGGGAGGGGAGAGTCAGAGCGGAAGCGGAGAGTCAGAGCGGGAGCGAAGACTCAGAGCGGGAGCGGAGAGTTGAAGTGGGAGGGGAGAGTCAGAGCGGGAGGGGAGAGTCAGAGCGGGAGGGGAGAGTCAGAGCGGGAGGGGAGAGTCGGAGCGGGAGGGGAGAGTCAGAGCTGAAGCGGAGAGTCAGAGCGGGAGCGAAGACTCAGAGCGGGAGCGGAGAGTCGAAGCGGGAGTGGAGAGTCAGAGCGGGAGTGGAGAGTCAGAGCGGGAGGGGAGAGTCAGAGCGGGAGGGGAGAGTCAGAGCGGGAGGGGAGAGTCAGAGCGGGAGGGGAGAGTCGGAGCGGGATGGGAGAGTCGGTGCGGGAGGGGAGAGTCAGAGCGGGAGGGGAGAGTCAGAGCGGGAGTGGAGAGTCAGAGCGGGAGGGGAGAGTCAGAGCGGGAGGGGAGGGTCAGAGCGGGAGGGGAGGGTCAGAGCGGGAGGGGAGAGTCAGAGCGGGAGGGGAGAGTCAGTGTGGGAGCGGAGAGTCAGAGCGGGAGGGGAGAGTCAGAGCGGAAGGTGAGAGTCAGAGCGGGAGGGGAGAGTCAGAGAGGGAGGGGAGAGTCAGAGCGGGAGGGGAGAGTCAGAGCGGGAGGGGAAAGGTAGAGTGGGAGCAGAGAGTCAGAACGGGAGGGGAGAGTCAGAGCGGGAGGGGAGAGTTAGAGAGGGAGCAGAGAGTCAGAAAGGGAGGGGAGTGTCAGAGCGGGAGGGGAGAGTCAGAGCGGGAGGGGAGAGTCAGTGTGGGAGCGGAGAGTCAGAGCGGGAGGGGAGAGTCAGAGCGGGAGGGGAGAGTCAGAGCGGGAGGGAAGTTTCAGAGCGGCAGGTGAGAGTCAGATCGGGAGGGGAGAGTCAGAGCGGGAGGGGAGAGTCAGAGCGGGAGGGGAGAGTCCGAGCGGGAGGGGAGAGTCAGAGCGGGAGCGGAGAGTCAGAGCGGGAGGGGAGAGTCAGAGCGGGAGGGGGAGTCAGAGCGGAAGCGGAGTGTCAGAGCGAGCGGAGAGTCAGAGCGGGAGGGGAGAGTCAGAGCGGGTGGGGAGCGTCAGAGTGGGAGGGGAGAGTCAGAGTGGGAGCTGAGAATCAGGCCGGGAGGGGAGAGTCAGAGCGGGAGGGGAGTGTCAGAGCGGGAGGGGAGAGTCAGAGCGGGAGGGGAGAGTCGGAGCGGGAGGGGAGAGTCGGTGCGGGAGGGGAGAGTCGAACCGGGAGTGGAGAGTCAGAGCGGGAGGGGAGAGTCAGAGCGGGAGGGGAGAGTCAGAGCGGGAGGGGAGAGTCAGAGCGGGAGGGGAGAGTCAGAGCGGGAGGGGAGAGTCAGAGCGGGAGGGGAGAGTCGGTGCGGGAGGGGAGAGTCGGTGCGGGAGCGGAGAGTCAGAGCGGGAGGGGAGAGTCAGAGCGGGAGGGGAGAGTCAGATCGGGAGGGGAGAGTCAGAGCGGGAGGGGAGAGTCAGAGCGGGAGGGGAGAGTCGGTGCGGGAGGGGTGAGTCAGAGCGGGAGGGGAGAGTCAGAGCGGGAGCGGAGAGTCAGAGCGGGAGGGGAGAGTCCGAGCGGAAGGGGAGAGTCGGAGCCGGAGGGCAGAGTCGGAGCGGGAGGGGAGAGTCGGAGCCGGAGGGGAGAGTCGGAGCGGGAGGGGAGAGTCAGAGCGGAAGCGGAGAGTCAGAGCGGGAGCGAAGACTCAGAGCGGGAGCGAAGACTCAGAGCGGGAGCGGAGAGTCAGAGCGGGAGGGGAGGGTCAGAGCGGGAGGGGAGGGTCAGAGAGAGAGGGGAGAGTCAGAGCGGGAGGGGAGAGTCAGTGTGGGAGCGGAGAGTCAGAGTGGGAGGTGAGAGTCAGAGCGGGAGGTGAGAGTCAGAGCGGGAGGGGAGAGTCAGAGAGGGAGGGGAGAGTCAGAGCGGGAGCGGAGAGTCAGAGCGGGAGCGGAGAGCCAGAGCGAGAGGGGAGAGTCAGGGCGGTAGGGGAGAGTCAGAGCGGGAGGGGAGTGTCAGAGCGGGAGGGGAGTGTCAGAGCGGGAGGGGAGAGTCAGAGCGGGAGGGGAGAGTCAGAGCGGGAGGGGAGAGTCAGAGCGGGAGGGGAGAGTCGGAGCGGGAGGGGAGAGTCGGTGCGGGAGGGGAGAGTCGAAGCGGGAGGGGAGAGTCGGAGCGGGAGGGGAGAGTCAGAGCGGGAGGGGAGAGTCAGAGCGGGAGGGGAGAGTCAGAGCGGGAGGGGAGAGTCAGAGCGGGAGGGGAGAGTCGGTGCGGGAGGGGAGAGTCGGTGCGGGAGCGGAGAGTCAGAGCGGGAGGGGAGAGTCAGAGCGGGAGGGGAGAGTCAGATCGGGAGGGGAGAGTCAGAGCGGGAGGGGAGAGTCAGAGCGGGAGGGGAGAGTCGGTGCGGGAGGGGTGAGTCAGAGCGGGAGGGGAGAGTCAGAGCGGGAGCGGAGAGTCAGAGCGGGAGGGGAGAGTCCGAGCGGAAGGGGAGAGTCGGAGCCGGAGGGGAGAGTCGGAGCGGGAGGGGAGAGTCGGAGCCGGAGGGGAGAGTCAGAGCGGGAGGGGAGAGTCAGAGCGGGAGGGGAGAGTCAGAGCGGGAGCGGAGAGTCGGAGCGGGAGGGGAGAGTCAGAGCGTGAGGGGAGAGTCAGAGCGGGAGGGGAGAGTCGGAGCGGGAGGGGAGAGTCAGAGCGGGAGGTGAGAGTCAGAGCGGGAGGGGAGAGTCAGAGCGGGAGGGGAGAGTCAGAGCGGGTGGAGAGAGTCAGAGCGGGAGCGGAGAGTCGGAGCGGGAGGGGAGAGTCAGAGCGGGAGGAGAGAGTCAGAGCGTGAGGGGAGAGTCAGAGCGGGAGGGGAGAGTCAGATCGGGAGCGGAGAGTCGGATCGGGAGCGGAGAGTCAGGGGGGGAGCTGAGAGTCAGAGCGAGAAGGGAGAGTCAGAGCGGGAGGGGAGAGTCAGAGCGGGAGCTGAGAGTCGGTGCGGGAGGGGAGAGTCAGAGCGGGAGGGGAGAGTCGGTGCGGGAGGGGAGAGTCAGAGCGGGAGCTGAGAGTCGGTGCGGGAGGGGAGAGTCACAGCGGGAGGTGAGAGACCGAGCGGGAGGGGAGAGACCGAGCGGGAGCTGAGAGACCGAGCGGGAGCTGAGAGTCAGAGCGGGAGGTGAGAGTCAGAGCGGGAGGGGAGAGTCAGAGCGGGAGGGGAGAGTCAGAGCGGGAGGGGAGAGTCAGATCGGGAGGGGAGAGTCAGAGCGGGAGGGGAGAGTCAGAGCGGGAGCGGAGAGTCGGAGCGGGAGGGGAGAGTCAGAGCGGAAGCGGAGAGTCAGAGCGAGCGGAGAGTCAGAGCGGGAGGGGAGAGTCAGAGCGGGTGGGGAGCGTCAGAGCGGGAGGGGAGAGTCAGAGTGGGAGCTGAGAATCAGAGCGGGAGGGGAGAGTCAGAGCGGGAGGGGAGAGTCAGAGCAGGAGGGGATGGTCGGAGCGGGAGGGGAGAGTCAGAGCGGGAGCGGAGAGTCGGAGCGGGAGGGGAGAGTCGGAGCGGGAGGGGAGAGTCGGAGCCGGAGGGGAGAGTCGGAGCGGGAGGGGAGAGTCAGAGCGGAAGCGGAGAGTCAGAGCGGGAGCGAAGACTCAGAGCGGGAGCGGAGAGTTGAAGTGGGAGGGGAGAGTCAGAGCGGGAGGGGAGAGTCAGAGCGGGAGGGGAGAGTCAGAGCGGGAGGGGAGAGTCGGAGCGGGAGGGGAGAGTCAGAGCTGAAGCGGAGAGTCAGAGCGGGAGCGAAGACTCAGAGCGGGAGCGGAGAGTCGAAGCGGGAGTGGAGAGTCAGAGCGGGAGTGGAGAGTCAGAGCGGGAGGGGAGAGTCAGAGCGGGAGGGGAGAGTCAGAGCGG
Source organism: Scyliorhinus torazame (assembly GCF_047496885.1). Taxonomy (NCBI): domain Eukaryota; kingdom Metazoa; phylum Chordata; class Chondrichthyes; order Carcharhiniformes; family Scyliorhinidae; genus Scyliorhinus; species Scyliorhinus torazame. Next base: position 275,299,353 of record NC_092714.1, on the reverse strand, counting down.
GAGGGGAGAGTCAGAGCGGGAGGGGAGAGTCGGAGCGGGATGGGAGAGTCGGTGCGGGAGGGGAGAGTCAGAGCGGGAGGGGAGAGTCAGAGCGGGAGTGGAGAGTCAGAGCGGGAGGGGAGAGTCAGAGCGGGAGGGGAGGGTCAGAGCGGGAGGGGAGGGTCAGAGCGGGAGGGGAGAGTCAGAGCGGGAGGGGAGAGTCAGTGTGGGAGCGGAGAGTCAGAGCGGGAGGGGAGAGTCAGAGCGGAAGGTGAGAGTCAGAGCGGGAGGGGAGAGTCAGAGAGGGAGGGGAGAGTCAGAGCGGGAGGGGAGAGTCAGAGCGGGAGGGGAAAGGTAGAGTGGGAGCAGAGAGTCAGAACGGGAGGGGAGAGTCAGAGCGGGAGGGGAGAGTTAGAGAGGGAGCAGAGAGTCAGAAAGGGAGGGGAGTGTCAGAGCGGGAGGGGAGAGTCAGAGCGGGAGGGGAGAGTCAGTGTGGGAGCGGAGAGTCAGAGCGGGAGGGGAGAGTCAGAGCGGGAGGGGAGAGTCAGAGCGGGAGGGAAGTTTCAGAGCGGCAGGTGAGAGTCAGATCGGGAGGGGAGAGTCAGAGCGGGAGGGGAGAGTCAGAGCGGGAGGGGAGAGTCCGAGCGGGAGGGGAGAGTCAGAGCGGGAGCGGAGAGTCAGAGCGGGAGGGGAGAGTCAGAGCGGGAGGGGGAGTCAGAGCGGAAGCGGAGTGTCAGAGCGAGCGGAGAGTCAGAGCGGGAGGGGAGAGTCAGAGCGGGTGGGGAGCGTCAGAGTGGGAGGGGAGAGTCAGAGTGGGAGCTGAGAATCAGGCCGGGAGGGGAGAGTCAGAGCGGGAGGGGAGTGTCAGAGCGGGAGGGGAGAGTCAGAGCGGGAGGGGAGAGTCGGAGCGGGAGGGGAGAGTCGGTGCGGGAGGGGAGAGTCGAACCGGGAGTGGAGAGTCAGAGCGGGAGGGGAGAGTCAGAGCGGGAGGGGAGAGTCAGAGCGGGAGGGGAGAGTCAGAGCGGGAGGGGAGAGTCAGAGCGGGAGGGGAGAGTCAGAGCGGGAGGGGAGAGTCGGTGCGGGAGGGGAGAGTCGGTGCGGGAGCGGAGAGTCAGAGCGGGAGGGGAGAGTCAGAGCGGGAGGGGAGAGTCAGATCGGGAGGGGAGAGTCAGAGCGGGAGGGGAGAGTCAGAGCGGGAGGGGAGAGTCGGTGCGGGAGGGGTGAGTCAGAGCGGGAGGGGAGAGTCAGAGCGGGAGCGGAGAGTCAGAGCGGGAGGGGAGAGTCCGAGCGGAAGGGGAGAGTCGGAGCCGGAGGGCAGAGTCGGAGCGGGAGGGGAGAGTCGGAGCCGGAGGGGAGAGTCGGAGCGGGAGGGGAGAGTCAGAGCGGAAGCGGAGAGTCAGAGCGGGAGCGAAGACTCAGAGCGGGAGCGAAGACTCAGAGCGGGAGCGGAGAGTCAGAGCGGGAGGGGAGGGTCAGAGCGGGAGGGGAGGGTCAGAGAGAGAGGGGAGAGTCAGAGCGGGAGGGGAGAGTCAGTGTGGGAGCGGAGAGTCAGAGTGGGAGGTGAGAGTCAGAGCGGGAGGTGAGAGTCAGAGCGGGAGGGGAGAGTCAGAGAGGGAGGGGAGAGTCAGAGCGGGAGCGGAGAGTCAGAGCGGGAGCGGAGAGCCAGAGCGAGAGGGGAGAGTCAGGGCGGTAGGGGAGAGTCAGAGCGGGAGGGGAGTGTCAGAGCGGGAGGGGAGTGTCAGAGCGGGAGGGGAGAGTCAGAGCGGGAGGGGAGAGTCAGAGCGGGAGGGGAGAGTCAGAGCGGGAGGGGAGAGTCGGAGCGGGAGGGGAGAGTCGGTGCGGGAGGGGAGAGTCGAAGCGGGAGGGGAGAGTCGGAGCGGGAGGGGAGAGTCAGAGCGGGAGGGGAGAGTCAGAGCGGGAGGGGAGAGTCAGAGCGGGAGGGGAGAGTCAGAGCGGGAGGGGAGAGTCGGTGCGGGAGGGGAGAGTCGGTGCGGGAGCGGAGAGTCAGAGCGGGAGGGGAGAGTCAGAGCGGGAGGGGAGAGTCAGATCGGGAGGGGAGAGTCAGAGCGGGAGGGGAGAGTCAGAGCGGGAGGGGAGAGTCGGTGCGGGAGGGGTGAGTCAGAGCGGGAGGGGAGAGTCAGAGCGGGAGCGGAGAGTCAGAGCGGGAGGGGAGAGTCCGAGCGGAAGGGGAGAGTCGGAGCCGGAGGGGAGAGTCGGAGCGGGAGGGGAGAGTCGGAGCCGGAGGGGAGAGTCAGAGCGGGAGGGGAGAGTCAGAGCGGGAGGGGAGAGTCAGAGCGGGAGCGGAGAGTCGGAGCGGGAGGGGAGAGTCAGAGCGTGAGGGGAGAGTCAGAGCGGGAGGGGAGAGTCGGAGCGGGAGGGGAGAGTCAGAGCGGGAGGTGAGAGTCAGAGCGGGAGGGGAGAGTCAGAGCGGGAGGGGAGAGTCAGAGCGGGTGGAGAGAGTCAGAGCGGGAGCGGAGAGTCGGAGCGGGAGGGGAGAGTCAGAGCGGGAGGAGAGAGTCAGAGCGTGAGGGGAGAGTCAGAGCGGGAGGGGAGAGTCAGATCGGGAGCGGAGAGTCGGATCGGGAGCGGAGAGTCAGGGGGGGAGCTGAGAGTCAGAGCGAGAAGGGAGAGTCAGAGCGGGAGGGGAGAGTCAGAGCGGGAGCTGAGAGTCGGTGCGGGAGGGGAGAGTCAGAGCGGGAGGGGAGAGTCGGTGCGGGAGGGGAGAGTCAGAGCGGGAGCTGAGAGTCGGTGCGGGAGGGGAGAGTCACAGCGGGAGGTGAGAGACCGAGCGGGAGGGGAGAGACCGAGCGGGAGCTGAGAGACCGAGCGGGAGCTGAGAGTCAGAGCGGGAGGTGAGAGTCAGAGCGGGAGGGGAGAGTCAGAGCGGGAGGGGAGAGTCAGAGCGGGAGGGGAGAGTCAGATCGGGAGGGGAGAGTCAGAGCGGGAGGGGAGAGTCAGAGCGGGAGCGGAGAGTCGGAGCGGGAGGGGAGAGTCAGAGCGGGAGGAGAGAGTCAGAGCGTGAGGGGAGAGTCAGAGCGGGAGGGGGGAGTCATAGCGGGAGCGGAGAGTCAGATCGGGAGCGGAGAGTCAGGGCGGGAGCTGAGAGTCAGAGCGAGAAGGGAGAGTCAGAGCGGGAGGAGAGAGTCAGAGCGGGAGCTGAGAGTCGGTGCGGGAGGGGAGAGTCAGAGCGGGAGGGGAGAGTCAGAGCGGGAGCGAAGACTCAGAGCGGGAGCGGAGAGTCGAAGCGGGAGGGGAGAGTCAGAGCGGGAGCGAAGACTCAGAGCGGGAGCGGAGAGTCAGAGCGGGAGGGGAGGGTCAGAGCGGGAGGGGAGGGTCAGAGAGAGAGGGGAGAGTCAGAGCGGGAGGGGAGAGTCAGTGTGGGAGCGGAGAGTCAGAGTGGGAGGTGAGAGTCAGAGCGGGAGGTGAGAGTCAGAGCGGGAGGGGAGAGTCAGAGAGGGAGGGGAGAGTCAGAGCGGGAGCGGAGAGTCAGAGCGGGAGCGGAGAGCCAGAGCGAGAGGGGAGAGTCAGGGCGGTAGGGGAGAGTCAGAGCGGGAGGGGAGTGTCAGAGCGGGAGGGGAGTGTCAGAGCGGGAGGGGAGAGTCAGAGCGGGAGGGGAGAGTCAGAGCGGGAGGGGAGAGTCAGAGCGGGAGGGGAGAGTCGGAGCGGGAGGGGAGAGTCGGTGCGGGAGGGGAGAGTCGAAGCGGGAGGGGAGAGTCGGAGCGGGAGGGGAGAGTCAGAGCGGGAGGGGAGAGTCAGAGCGGGAGGGGAGAGTCAGAGCGGGAGGGGAGAGTCAGAGCGGGAGGGGAGAGTCGGTGCGGGAGGGGAGAGTCGGTGCGGGAGCGGAGAGTCAGAGCGGGAGGGGAGAGTCAGAGCGGGAGGGGAGAGTCAGATCGGGAGGGGAGAGTCAGAGCGGGAGGGGAGAGTCAGAGCGGGAGGGGAGAGTCGGTGCGGGAGGGGTGAGTCAGAGCGGGAGGGGAGAGTCAGAGCGGGAGCGGAGAGTCAGAGCGGGAGGGGAGAGTCCGAGCGGAAGGGGAGAGTCGGAGCCGGAGGGGAGAGTCGGAGCGGGAGGGGAGAGTCGGAGCCGGAGGGGAGAGTCAGAGCGGGAGGGGAGAGTCAGAGCGGGAGGGGAGAGTCAGAGCGGGAGCGGAGAGTCGGAGCGGGAGGGGAGAGTCAGAGCGTGAGGGGAGAGTCAGAGCGGGAGGGGAGAGTCGGAGCGGGAGGGGAGAGTCAGAGCGGGAGGTGAGAGTCAGAGCGGGAGGGGAGAGTCAGAGCGGGAGGGGAGAGTCAGAGCGGGTGGAGAGAGTCAGAGCGGGAGCGGAGAGTCGGAGCGGGAGGGGAGAGTCAGAGCGGGAGGAGAGAGTCAGAGCGTGAGGGGAGAGTCAGAGCGGGAGGGGAGAGTCAGATCGGGAGCGGAGAGTCGGATCGGGAGCGGAGAGTCAGGGGGGGAGCTGAGAGTCAGAGCGAGAAGGGAGAGTCAGAGCGGGAGGGGAGAGTCAGAGCGGGAGCTGAGAGTCGGTGCGGGAGGGGAGAGTCAGAGCGGGAGGGGAGAGTCGGTGCGGGAGGGGAGAGTCAGAGCGGGAGCTGAGAGTCGGTGCGGGAGGGGAGAGTCAGAGCGGGAGGTGAGAGACCGAGCGGGAGGCGAGAGACCGAGCGGGAGCTGAGAGACCGAGCGGGAGCTGAGAGTCAGAGCGGGAGGTGAGAGTCAGAGCGGGAGGGGAGAGTCAGAGCGGGAGGGGAGAGTCAGAGCGGGAGGGGAGAGTCAGATCGGGAGGGGAGAGTCAGAGCGGGAGGGGAGAGTCAGAGCGGGAGCGGAGAGTCGGAGCGGGAGGGGAGAGTCAGAGCGGGAGGAGAGAGTCAGAGCGTGAGGGGAGAGTCAGAGCGGGAGGGGGGAGTCATAGCGGGAGCGGAGAGTCAGATCGGGAGCGGAGAGTCAGGGCGGGAGCTGAGAGTCAGAGCGAGAAGGGAGAGTCAGAGCGGGAGGAGAGAGTCAGAGCGGGAGCTGAGAGTCGGTGCGGGAGGGGAGAGTCAGAGCGGGAGGGGAGAGTCAGAGCGGGAGCGAAGACTCAGAGCGGGAGCGGAGAGTCGAAGCGGGAGGGGAGAGTCAGAGCGGGAGGGGAGAGTCAGAGCGGGAGGGGAGAGTCAGAGCGGGAGGGGAGAGTCGGAGCGGGATGGGAGAGTCGGTGCGGGAGGGGAGAGTCAGAGCGGGAGGGGAGAGTCAGAGCGGGAGTGGAGAGTCAGAGCGGGAGGGGAGAGTCAGAGCGGGAGGGGAGGGTCAGAGCGGGAGGGGAGGGTCAGAGCGGGAGGGGAGAGTCAGAGCGGGAGGGGAGAGTCAGTGTGGGAGCGGAGAGTCAGAGTGGGAGGGGAGAGTCAGAGCGGAAGGTGAGAGTCAGAGCGGGAGGGGAGAGTCAGAGAGGGAGGGGAGAGTCAGAGCGGGAGGGGAGAGTCAGAGCGGGAGGGGAAAGGTAGAGTGGGAGCAGAGAGTCAGAACGGGAGGGGAGAGTCAGAGCGGGAGGGGAGAGTTAGAGAGGGAGCAGAGAGTCAGAAAGGGAGGGGAGTGTCAGAGCGGGAGGGGAGAGTCAGAGCGGGAGGGGAGAGTCAGTGTGGGAGCGGAGAGTCAGAGCGGGAGGGGAGAGTCAGAGCGGGAGGGGAGAGTCAGAGCGGGAGGGAAGTTTCAGAGCGGGAGGTGAGAGTCAGATCGGGAGGGGAGAGTCAGAGCGGGAGGGGAGAGTCAGAGCGGGAGCGGAGAGTCAGAGCGGGAGGGGAGAGTCAGAGCGGGAGGGGGAGTCAGAGCGGAAGCGGAGAGTCAGAGCGAGCGGAGAGTCAGAGCGGGAGGGGAGAGTCAGAGCGGGTGGGGAGCGTCAGAGTGGGAGGGGAGAGTCAGAGTGGGAGCTGAGAATCAGGCCGGGAGGGGAGAGTCAGAGCGGGAGGGGAGTGTCAGAGCGGGAGGGGAGAGTCAGAGCGGGAGGGGAGAGTCGGAGCGGGAGGGGAGAGTCGGTGCGGGAGGGGAGAGACGAAGCGGGAGGGGAGAGTCAGAGCGGGAGGGGAGAGTCAGAGCGGGAGGGGAGAGTCAGAGCGGGAGGGGAGAGTCAGAGCGGGAGGGGAGAGTCAGAGCGGGAGGGGAGAGTCAGAGCGGGAGGGGAGAGTCAGAGCGGGAGGGGAGAGTCGGTGCGGGAGGGGAGAGTCGGTGCGGGAGCGGAGAGTCAGAGCGGGAGGGCAGAGTCAGATCGGGAGGGCAGAGTCAGATCGGGAGGGCAGAGTCAGAGCGGGAGGGGAAAGTCGGTGCGGGAGGGGTGAGTCAGAGCGGGAGGGGAGAGTCAGAGTGGGAGCGGAGAGTCAGAGCGTGAGGGGAGAGTCCGAGCGGAAGGGGAGAGTCGGAGCCGGAGGGGAGAGTCGGAGCGGGAGGGGAGAGTCGGAGCCGGAGGGGAGAGTCGGAGCGGGAGGGGAGAGTCAGAGCGGAAGCGGAGAGTCAGAGCGGGAGCGAAGACTCAGAGCGGGAGTGGAGCGTCAGAGCGGGAGGGGAGGGTCAGAGCGGGAGGGGTGGGTCAGAGAGAGAGGGGAGAGTCAGAGCGGGAGGGGAGAGTCAGTGTGGGAGCGGAGAGTCAGAGTGGGAGGGGAGAGTCAGAGCGGGAGGTGAGAGTCAGAGCGGGAGGGGAGAGTCAGAGAGGGAGGGGAGAGTCAGAGCGGGAGCGGAGAGTCAGAGCGGGAGGGGAGAGCCAGAGCGAGAGGGGAGAGTCAGGGCGGTAGGGGAGAGTCAGAGCGGGAGGGGAGTGTCAGAGCGGGAGGGGAGAGTCAGAGCGGGAGGGGAGAGTCAGAGCGGGAGGGGAGAGTCAGAGCGGGAGGGGAGAGTCAGAGCGGGAGGGGAGAGTCGGAGCGGGAGGGGAGAGTCGGTGCGGGAGGGGAGAGCCGAAGCGGGAGGGGAGAGTCAGAGCGGGAGGGGAGAGTCAGAGCGGGAGGGGAGAGTCAGAGCGGGAGGGGAGAGTCAGAGCGGGAGGGGAGAGTCAGAGCGGGAGGGGAGAGTCGTTGCGGGAGGGGAGAGTCGGGGCGGGAGCGGAGAGTCAGAGCGGGAGGGGAGAGTCAGAGCGGGAGGGGAGAGTCAGATCGGGAGGGGAGAGTCAGAGCGGGAGGGGAGAGTCAGAGCGGGAGGGGAGAGTCGGTGCGGGAGGGGTGAGTCAGAGCGGGAGGGGAGAGTCAGAGCGGGAGCGGAGAGTCAGAGCGGGAGGGGAGAGTCCGAGCGGAAGGGGAGAGTCTGAGCCGGAGGGGAGAGTCGGAGCGGGAGGGGAGAGTCAGAGCCGGAGGGGAGAGTCAGAGCGGGAGGGGAGAGTCAGAGCGGGAGGGGAGAGTCAGAGCGGGAGCGGAGAGTCGGAGCGGGAGGGGAGAGTCAGAGCGTGAGGGGAGAGTCAGAGCGGGAGGGGAGAGTCGGAGCGGGAGGGGAGAGTCAGAGCGGGAGGTGAGAGTCAGAGCGGGAGGGGAGGGTCAGAGCGGGAGGGGAGAGTCAGAGCGGGAGGAGAGAGTCAGAGCGGGAGCGGAGAGTCGGAGCGGGAGGGGAGAGTCAGAGCGGGAGGAGAGAGTCAGAGCGTGAGGGGAGAGTCAGAGCGGGAGGGGAGAGTCATAGCGGGAGCGGAGAGTCAGATCGGGAGCGGAGAGTCAGGGCGGGAGCTGAGAGTCAGAGCGAGAAGGGAGAGTCAGAGCGGGAGGGGAGAGTCAGAGCGGGAGCTGAGAGTCGGTGCGGGAGGGGAGAGTCGGAGCGGGAGGGGAGAGTCGGTGCGGGAGGGGAGAGTCAGAGCGGGAGCTGAGAGTCGGTGCGGGAGGGGAGAGTCAGAGCGGGAGGGGAGAGACCGAGCGGGAGGGGAGAGACCGAGCGGGAGCTGAGAGACCGAGCGGGAGCTGAGAGTCAGAGCGGGAGGTGAGAGTCAGAGCGGGAGGGGAGAGTCAGAGCGGGAGGGGAGAGTCAGAGCGGGAGGGGAGAGTCAGAGCGGGAGGTGAGAGTCAGATCGGGAGGGGAGAGTCAGAGCGGGAGGGGAGAGTCAGAGCGGGAGCGGAGAGTCGGAGCGGGAGGGGAGAGTCAGAGCGGGAGGAGAGAGTCAGAGCGTGAGGGGAGAGTCAGAGCGGGAGGGGAGAGTCATAGCGGGAGCGGAGAGTCAGATCGGGAGCGGAGAGTCAGGGCGGGAGCTGAGAGTCAGAGCGAGAAGGGAGAGTCAGAGCGGGAGGAGAGAGTCAGAGCGGGAGCTGAGAGTCGGTGCGGGAGGGGAGAGTCAGAGCGGGAGGGGAGAGTCGGTGCGGGAGGGGAGAGTCAGAGCGGGAGCTGAGAGTCGGTGCGGGAGAGGAGAGTCAGAGCGGGAGGGGAGAGTCGGAGCCGGAGGGGAGCGGCTGAGCGGAAGCGGAGAGTCAGAGAGAGCGGAGAGTCAGAGCGGGAGGGGAGAGTCAGAGCGGGAGGGGAGCATCAGAGAGGGAGGGGAGAGTCAGAGCGGGAGGGGAGAGTCAGAGCGGGAGGGGAGCATCAGAGAGGGAGGGGAGAGTCAGAGCGGGAGCTGAGAGTCAGGGCGGGAGGGGAGAGTCAGAGCGGGAGGGGAGAGTCAGAGCGGGAGGGGAGAGTCAGAGCGGAAGCGGAGAGTCAGAGCGAGCGGAGAGTCAGAGCGGGAGGGGAGAGTCAGAGCGGGTGGGGAGCGTCAGAGCGGGAGGGGAGAGTCAGAGTGGGAGCTGAGAATCAGTGCGGGAGGGGAGAGTCAGAGCGGGAGGGGAGAGTGAGAGCAGGAGGGGAGAGTCGGAGCGGGAGGGGAGAGTCAGAGCGGGAGCGGAGAGTCGGAGCGGGAGGGGAGAGTCGGAGCGGGAGGGGAGAGTCGGAGCCGGAGGGGAGAGTCGGAGCGGGAGGGGAGAGTCAGAGCGGAAGCGGAGAGTCAGAGCGGGAGCGAAGACTCAGAGCGGGAGCGGAGAGTCGAAGCGGGAGGGGAGAGTCAGAGCGGGAGGGGAGAGTCAGAGCGGGAGGGGAGAGTCAGAGCGGGAGGGGAGAGTCAGAGCGGGAGGGGAGAGCCGGAGCGGGATGGGAGAGTCGGTGCGGGAGGGGAGAGTCAGAGCGGGAGGGGAGAGTCAGAGCGGGATAGGGAGAGTCAGAGCGGGAGGGGAGAGTCAGAGCGGGAGGGGAGGGTCAGAGCGGGAGGGGAGGGTCAGAGCGGGAGGGGAGAGTCAGAGCGGGAGGGGAGAGTCAGTGTGGGAGCGGAGAGTCAGAGTGTGAGGGGAGAGTCAGAGCGGAAGGTGAGAGTCAGAGCGGGAGAGGAGAGTCAGAGAGGGAGGGGAGAGTCAGAGCGGGAGGGGAGAGTCAGAGCGGGAGGGGAAAGGTAGAGTGGGAGCAGAGAGTCAGAACGGGAGGGGAGAGTCAGAGCGGGAGGGGAGAGTTAGAGAGGGAGCAGAGAGTCAGAAAGGGAGGGGAGTGTCAGAGCGGGAGGGGAGAGTCAGAGCGGGAGGGGAGAGTCAGTGTGGGAGCGGAGAGTCAGAGCGGGAGGGGAGAGTCAGAGCGGGAGGGGAGAGTCAGAGCGGGAGGGAAGTTTCAGAGCGGGAGGTGAGAGTCAGATCGGGAGGGGAGAGTCAGAGCGGGAGGGGAGAGTCAGAGCGGGAGGGGAGAGTCAGAGCGGGAGGGGAGAGTCAGAGCGGGAGCGGAGAGTCAGAGCGGGAGGGGAGAGTCAGAGCGGGAGGGGGAGTCAGAGCGGAAGCGGAGAGTCAGAGCGAGCGGAGAGTCAGAGCGGGAGGGGAGAGTCAGAGCGGGTGGGGAGCGTCAGAGTGGGAGGGGAGAGTCAGAGTGGGAGCTGAGAATCAGGCCGGGAGGGGAGAGTCAGAGCGGGATGGGAGTGTCAGAGCGGGAGGGGAGAGTCAGAGCGGGAGGGGAGAGTCGGAGCGGGAGGGGAGAGTCGGTGCGGGAGTTGAGAGTCGAAGCGGGAGGGGAGAGTCGGTGCGGGAGGGGAGAGTCGGTGCGGGAGCGGAGAGTCAGAGCGGGAGGGGAGAGTCAGAACGGGAGGGGAGAGTCAGATCGGGAGGGGAGAGTCAGAGCGGGAGGGGAGAGTCAGAGCGGGAGGGGAGAGTCGGTGCGGGAGGAGTGAGTCAGAGCGGGAGGGGAGAGTCAGAGCGGGAGCGGAGAGTCAGAGCGGGAGGGGAGAGTCCGAGCGGAAGGGGAGAGTCGGAGCCGGAGGGGAGAGTCGGAGCGGGAGGGGAGAGTCGGAGCCGGAGGGGAGAGTCGGAGCGGGAGGGGAGAGTCAGAGCGGGAGGGGAGAGTCAGAACGGGAGGGGAGAGTCAGATCGGGAGGGGAGAGTCAGAGCGGGAGGGGAGAGTCAGAGCGGGAGGGGAGAGTCGGTGCGGGAGGGGTGAGTCAGAGCGGGAGGGGAGAGTCAGAGCGGGAGCGGAGAGTCAGAGCGGGAGGGGAGAGTCCGAGCGGAAGGTGAGAGTCGGAGCCGGAGGGGAGAGTCGGAGCGGGAGGGGAGAGTCGGAGCCGGAGGGGAGAGTCGGAGCGGGAGGGGAGAGTCAGAGCGGAAGCGGAGAGTCAGAGCGGGAGCGAAGACTCAGAGCGGGAGCGAAGACTCAGAGCGGGAGTGGAGAGTCAGAGCGGGAGGGGAGGGTCAGAGCGGGAGGGGAGGGTCAGAGAGAGAGGGGAGAGTCAGAGCGGGAGGGGAGAGTCAGTGTGGGAGCGGAGAGTCAGAGTGGGAGGGGAGAGTCAGAGCGGGAGGTGAGAGTCAGAGCGGGAGGGGAGAGTCAGAGAGGGAGGGGAGAGTCAGAGCGGGAGCGGAGAGTCAGAGCGGGAGGGGAGAGCCAGAGCGAGAGGGGAGAGTCAGGGCGGTAGGGGAGAGTCAGAGCGGGAGGGGAGTGTCAGAGCGGGAGGGGAGAGTCAGAGCGGGAGGGGAGAGTCAGAGCGGGAGGGGAGAGTCAGAGCGGGAGGGGAGAGTCAGAGCGGGAGGGGAGAGTCGGTGCGGGAGGGGCGAGTCGGTGCGGGAGCGGAGAGTCAGAGCGGGAGGGGAGAGTCAGAGCGGGAGGTGAGAGTCAGATCGGGAGGGGAGAGTCAGAGCGGGAGGGGAGAGTCAGAGCGGGAGGGGAGAGTCGGTGCGGGAGGGGTGAGTCAGAGCGGGAGGGGAGAGTCAGAGCGGGAGCGGAGAGTCAGAGCGGGAGGGGAGAGTCCGAGCGGAAGGGGAGAGTCGGAGCCGGAGGGGAGAGTCGGAGCGGGAGGGGAGAGTCGGAGCCGGAGGGGAGAGTCAGAGCGGGAGGGGAGAGTCAGAGCGGGAGGGGAGAGTCAGAGCGGGAGCGGAGAGTTGGAGCGGGAGGGGAGAGTCAGAGCGTGAGGGGAGAGTCAGAGCGGGAGGGGAGAGTCGGAGCGGGAGGGGAGAGTCAGAGCGGGAGGGGAGAGTCAGAGCGGGAGGGGAGAGTCAGAGCGGGAGGGGAGAGTCAGAGCGGGAGGAGAGAGTCAGAGCGGGAGCGGAGAGTCGGAGCGGGAGGGGAGAGTCAGAGCGGGAGGAGAGAGTCAGAGCGTGAGGGGAGAGTCAGAGCGGGAGGGGAGAGTCATAGCGGGAGCGGAGAGTCCGATCGGGAGCGGAGAGTCAGGGCGGGAGCTGAGAGTCAGAGCGAGAAGGGAGAGTCAGAGCGGGAGGGGAGAGTCAGAGCGGGAGCTGAGAGTCGGTGCGGGAGGAGAGAGTCAGAGCGGGAGGGGAGAGTCGGTGCGGGAGGGGAGAGTCAGAGCGGGAGCTGAGAGTCGGTGCGGGAGGGGAGAGTCAGAGCGGGAGGGGAGAGACCGAGCGGGAGGGGAGAGACCGAGCGGGAGCTGAGAGACCGAGCGGGAGCTGAGAGTCAGAGCGGGAGGTGAGAGTCAGAGCGGGAGGGGAGAGTCAGAGCGGGAGGGGAGAGTCAGAGCGGGAGGGGAGAGACAGAGCGGGAGGGGAGAGTCAGAGCGGGAGGGGAGAGTCAGAGCGGGAGCGGAGAGTCGGAGCGGGAGGGGAGAGTCAGAGCGGGAGGAGAGTGTCAGAGCGTGAGGGGAGAGTCAGAGCGGGAGGGGAGAGTCATAGCGGGAGCGGAGAGTCAGATCGGGAGCGGAGAGTCAGGGCGGGTGCTGAGAGTCAGAGCGAGAAGGGAGAGTCAGATCGGGAGGGGAGAGTCAGAGCGGAAGCGGAGAGTCAGAGCGGGAGCGAAGACTCAGAGCGGGAGCGGAGAGTTGAAGCGGGAGGGGAGAGTCAGAGCGGGAGGGGAGAGTCAGAGCGGGAGGGGAGAGTCAGAGCGGGAGGGGAGATTCAGAGCGGGAGGGGAGAGCCGGAGCGGGATGGGAGAGTCGGTGCGGGAGGGGAGAGTCAGAGCGGGAGGGGAGAGTCAGAGCGGGAGGGGAGAGTCAGAGCGGGAGGGGAGAGTCAGAGCGGGAGGGGAGGGTCAGAGCGGGAGGGGAGGGTCAGAGCGGGAGGGGAGAGTCAGAGCGGGAGGGGAGAGTCAGTGTGGGAGCGGAGAGTCAGAGTGGGAGGGGAGTGTCAGAGCGGAAGGTGAGAGTCAGAGCGGGAGGGGAGAGTCAGAGAGGGAGGGGAGAGTCAGAGCGGGAGGGGAGAGTCAGAGCGGGAGGGGAAAGGTAGAGTGGGAGCAGAGAGTCAGAACGGGAGGGGAGAGTCAGAGCGGGAGGGGAGAGTTAGAGAGGGAGCAGAGAGTCAGAAAGGGAGGGGAGTGTCAGAGCGGGAGGGGAGAGTCAGAGCGGGAGGGGAGAGTCAGTGTGGGAGCGGAGAGTCAGAGCGGGAGGGGTGAGTCAGAGCGGGAGGGGAGAGTCAGAGCGGGAGGGAAGTTTCAGAGCGGGAGGTGAGAGTCAGATCGGGAGGGGAGAGTCAGAGCGGGAGGGGAGAGTCAGAGCGGGAGGGGAGAGTCAGAGCGGGAGGGGAGAGTCAGAGCGGGAGCGGAGAGTCAGAGCGGGAGGGGAGAGACAGAGCGGGTTGGGGGAGTCAGAGCGGAAGCGGAGAGTCAGAGCGAGCGGAGAGTCAGAGCGGGAGGGGAGAGTCAGAGCGGGTGGGGAGCGTCAGAGTGGGAGGGGAGAGTCAGAGTGGGAGCTGTGAATCAGGCCGGGAGGGGAGAGTCAGAGCGGGATGGGAGTGTCAGAGCGGGAGGGGAGAGTCAGAGCGGGAGGGGAGAGTCGGAGCGGGAGGGGAGAGTCGGTACGGGAGTTGAGAGTCGAAGCGGGAGGGGAGAGTCAGAGCGGGAGGGGAGAGTCAGAGCGGGAGGGGAGTGTCAGAGCGGGAGGGGAGAGTCAGAGCGGGAGGGGAGAGTCAGAGCGGGAGGGGAGAGTCGGTGCGGGAGGGGAGAGTCGGTGCGGGAGCGGAGAGTCAGAGCGGGAGGGGAGAGTCAGAGCGGAAGCGGAGAGTCAGAGCGGGAGCGAAGACTCAGAGCGGGAGCGGAGAGTTGAAGCGGGAGGGGAGAGTCAGAGCGGGAGGGGAGAGTCAGAGCGGGAGGGGAGAGTCAGAGCGGGAGGGGAGATTCAGAGCGGGAGGGGAGAGCCGGAGCGGGATGGGAGAGTCGGTGCGGGAGGGGAGAGTCAGAGCGGGAGGGGAGAGTCAGAGCGGGAGGGGAGAGTCAGAGCGGGAGGGGAGAGTCAGAGCGGGAGGGGAGGGTCAGAGCGGGAGGGGAGGGTCAGAGCGGGAGGGGAGAGTCAGAGCGGGAGGGGAGAGTCAGTGTGGGAGCGGAGAGTCAGAGTGGGAGGGGAGTGTCAGAGCGGAAGGTGAGAGTCAGAGCGGGAGGGGAGAGTCAGAGAGGGAGGGGAGAGTCAGAGCGGGAGGGGAGAGTCAGAGCGGGAGGGGAAAGGTAGAGTGGGAGCAGAGAGTCAGAACGGGAGGGGAGAGTCAGAGCGGGAGGGGAGAGTTAGAGAGGGAGCAGAGAGTCAGAAAGGGAGGGGAGTGTCAGAGCGGGAGGGGAGAGTCAGAGCGGGAGGGGAGAGTCAGTGTGGGAGCGGAGAGTCAGAGCGGGAGGGGAGAGTCAGAGCGGGAGGGGAGAGTCAGAGCGGGAGGGAAGTTTCAGAGCGGGAGGTGAGAGTCAGATCGGGAGGGGAGAGTCAGAGCGGGAGGGGAGAGTCAGAGCGGGAGGGGAGAGTCAGAGCGGGAGGGGAGAGTCAGAGCGGGAGCGGAGAGTCAGAGCGGGAGGGGAGAGACAGAGCGGGTTGGGGGAGTCAGAGCGGAAGCGGAGAGTCAGAGCGAGCGGAGAGTCAGAGCGGGAGGGGAGAGTCAGAGCGGGTGGGGAGCGTCAGAGTGGGAGGGGAGAGTCAGAGTGGGAGCTGTGAATCAGGCCGGGAGGGGAGAGTCAGAGCGGGATGGGAGTGTCAGAGCGGGAGGGGAGAGTCAGAGCGGGAGGGGAGAGTCGGAGCGGGAGGGGAGAGTCGGTACGGGAGTTGAGAGTCGAAGCGGGAGGGGAGAGTCAGAGCGGGAGGGGAGAGTCAGAGCGGGAGGGGAGAGTCAGAGCGGGAGGGGAGAGTCAGAGCGGGAGGGGAGAGTCAGAGCGGGAGGGGAGAGTCGGTGCGGGAGGGGAGAGTCGGTGCGGGAGCGGAGAGTCAGAGCGGGAGGGGAGAGTCAGAACGGGAGGGGAGAGTCAGATCGGGAGGGGAGAGTCAGAGCGGGAGGGGAGAGTCAGAGCGGGAGGGGAGAGTCGGTGCGGGAGGGGTGAGTCAGAGCGGGAGGGGAGAGTCAGAGCGGGAGCGGAGAGTCAGAGCGGGAGGGGAGAGTCCGAGCGGAAGGGGAGAGTCGGAGCCGGAGGGGAGAGTCGGAGCGGGAGGGGAGAGTCGGAGCCGGAGGGGAGAGTCGGAGCGGGAGGGGAGAGTCAGAGCGGAAGCGGAGAGTCAGAGCGGGAGCGAAGACTCAGAGCGGGAGCGGAGAGTCAGAGCGGGAGGGGAGGGTCAGAGCGGGAGGGGAGGGTCAGAGCGGGAGGGGAGGGTCAGAGAGAGAGGAGAGAGTCAGAGCGGGAGGGGAGAGTCAGTGTGGGAGCGGAGAGTCAGAGTGGGAGGGGAGAGTCAGAGCGGGAGGTGAGAGTCAGAGCGGGAGGGGAGAGTCAGAGAGGGAGGGGAGAGTCAGAGCGGGAGCGGAGAGTCAGAGCGGGAGGGGAGAGCCAGAGCGAGAGGGGAGAGTCAGGGCGGTAGGGGAGAGTCAGAGCGGGAGGGGAGTGTCAGAGCGGGAGGGGAGAGTCAGAGCGGGAGGGGAGAGTCAGAGCGGGAGGGGAGAGTCAGAGCGGGAGGGGAGAGACGGAGCGGGAGGGGAGAGTCGGTGCGGGAGGGGAGAGTCGAAGCGGGAGGGGAGAGTCAGAGTGGGAGGGGAGAGTCAGAGCGGGAGGGGAGAGTCAGAGCGGGAGGGGAGAGTCAGAGCGGGAGGGGAGAGTCAGAGCGGGAGGGGAGAGTCGGTGCGGGAGGGGAGAGTCGGTGCGGGAGCGGAGAGTCTGAGAGGGAGGGGAGAGTCAGAGCGGGAGGTGAGAGTCAGATCGGGAGGGGAGAGTCAGAGCGGGAGGGGAGAGTCAGAGCGGGAGGGGAGATTCGGTGCGGGAGGGGTGAGTCAGAGCGGGAGGGGAGAGTCAGAGCGGGAGCGGAGAGTCAGAGCGGGAGGGGAGAGTCCGAGCGGAAGGGGAGAGTCGGAGCCGGAGGGGAGAGTCGGAGCGGGAGGGGAGAGTCGGAGCCGGAGGGGAGAGTCAGAGCGGGAGGGGAGAGTCAGAGCGGGAGGGGAGAGTCGGTGCGGGAGCGGAGAGTCAGAGCGGGAGGGGAGAGTCAGAACGGGAGGGGAGAGTCAGATCGGGAGGGGAGAGTCAGAGAGGGAGGGGAGAGTCAGAGCGGGAGGGGAGAGTCGGTGCGGGAGGGGTGAGTCAGAGCGGGAGGGGAGAGTCAGAGCGGGAGCGGAGAGTCAGAGCGGGAGGGGAGAGTCCGAGCGGAAGGGGAGAGTCGGAGCCGGAGGGGAGAGTCGGAGCGGGAGGGGAGAGTCGGAGCCGGAGGGGAGAGTCGGAGCGGGAGGGGAGAGTCAGAGCGGAAGCGGAGTGTCAGAGCGGGAGCGAAGAATCAGAGCGGGAGCGAAGACTCAGAGCGGGAGTGGAGAGTCAGAGCGGGAGGGGAGGGTCAGAGCGGGAGGGGAGGGTCAGAGAGAGAGGAGAGAGTCAGAGCGGGAGGGGAGAGTCAGTGTGGGAGCGGAGAGTCAGAGTGGGAGGGGAGAGTCAGAGCGGGAGGTGAGAGTCAGAGCGGGAGGGGAGAGTCAGAGAGGGAGGGGAGAGTCAGAGCGGGAGCGGAGAGTCAGAGCGGGAGGGGAGAGCCAGAGCGAGAGGGGAGAGTCAGGGCGGTAGGGGAGAGTCAGAGCGGGAGGGGAGTGTCAGAGCGGGAGGGGAGAGTCAGAGCGGGAGGGGAGAGTCAGAGCGGGAGGGGAGAGTCAGAGCGGGAGGGGAGAGTCGGAGCGGGAGGGGAGAGTCGGTGCGGGAGGGGAGAGTCGAAGCGGGAGGGGAGAGTCAGAGCGGGAGGGGAGAGGCAGAGCGGGAGGGGAGAGTCAGAGCGGGAGCTGAGAGTCGGTGCGGGAGGGGAGAGTCAGAGCGGGAGGGGAGAGTCGGTGCGGGAGGGGAGAGTCAGAGCGGGAGCTGAGAGTCGGTGCGGGAGAGGAGAGTCAGAGCGGGAGGGGAGAGTCGGAGCCGGAGGGGAGCGTCTGAGCGGAAGCGGAGAGTCAGAGAGAGCGGAGAGTCAGAGCGGGAGGGGAGAGTCAGAGCGGGAGGGGAGCATCAGAGAGGGAGGGGAGAGTCAGAGCGGGAGGGGAGAGTCAGAGCGGGAGGGGAGCATCAGAGAGGGAGGGGAGAGTCAGAGCGGGAGCTGAGAGTCAGAGCGGGAGGGGAGAGTCAGAGCGGGAGGGGAGAGTCAGAGCGGAAGCGGAGAGTCAGAGCGGGAGCGAAGAGTCAGAGCGGGAGCGAAGACTCAGAGCGGGAGTGGAGAGTCAGAGCGGGAGGGGAGGGTCAGAGAGGGAGGGGAGAGTCAGAGCGGGAGGGGAGAGTCAGTGTGGGAGCGGAGAGTCAGAGTGGGAGGGGAGAGTCAGAGCGGGAGGTGAGAGTCAGTGCGGGAGGGGAGAGTCAGAGAGGGAGGGGAGAGTCAGAGCGGGAGCGGAGAGTCAGAGCGGGAGGGGAGCATCAGAGAGGGAGGGGAGAGTCAGAGCGGGAGCTGAGAGTCAGGGCGGGAGGGGAGAGTCAGAGCGGGAGGGGAGAGTCAGAGCGGGAGGGGAGAGTCAGAGCGGAAGCGGAGAGTCAGAGCGAGCGGAGAGTCAGAGCGGGAGGGGAGTCAGAGCGGGTGGGGAGCGTCAGAGCGGGAGGGGAGAGTCAGAGTGGGAGCTGAGAATCAGAGCGGCAGGGGAGAGTCAGAGCGGGAGGGGAGAGTCAGAGCAGGAGGGGAGAGTCGGAGCGGGAGGGGAGAGTCAGAGCGGGAGCGGAGAGTCGGAGCGGGAGGGGAGAGTCGGAGCGGGAGGGGAGAGTCGGAGCGGGAGGGGAGAGTCGGAGCCGGAGGGGAGAGTCGGAGCGGGAGGGGAGAGTCAGAGCGGAAGCGGAGAGTCAGAGCGGGAGCGAAGACTCAGAGCGGGAGCGGAGAGTTGAAGCGGGAGGGGAGAGTCAGAGCGGGAGGGGAGAGTCAGAGCGGGAGGGGAGATTCAGAGCGGGAGGGGAGAGCCGGAGCGGGATGGGAGAGTCGGTGCGGGAGGGGAGAGTCAGAGCGGGAGGGGAGAGTCAGAGCGGGAGGGGAGAGTCAGAGCGGGAGGGGAGAGTCAGAGCGGGAGGGGAGGGTCAGAGCGGGAAGGGAGGGTCAGAGCGGGAGGGGAGAGTCAGAGCGGGAGGGGAGAGTCAGTGTGGGAGCGGAGTGTCAGAGTGGGAGGGGAGTGTCAGAGCGGAAGGTGAGAGTCAGAGCGGGAGGGGAGAGTCAGAGAGGGAGGGGAGAGTCAGAGCGGGAGGGGAGAGTCAGAGCGGGAGGGGAAAGGTAGAGTGGGAGCAGAGAGTCAGAACGGGAGGGGAGAGTCAGAGCGGGAGGGGAGAGTTAGAGAGGGAGCAGAGAGTCAGAAAGGGAGGGGAGTGTCAGAGCGGGAGGGGAGAGTCAGAGCGGGAGGGGAGAGTCAGTGTGGGAGCGGAGAGTCAGAGCGGGAGGGGAGAGTCAGAGCGGGAGGGGAGAGTCAGAGCGGGAGGGGAGAGTCAGAGCGGGAGGGAAGTTTCAGAGCGGGAGGTGAGAGTCAGATCGGGAGGGGAGAGTCAGAGCGGGAGGGGAGAGTCAGAGCGGGAGGGGAGAGTCAGAGCGGGAGGGGAGAGTCAGAGCGGGAGCGGAGAGTCAGAGCGGGAGGGGAGAGTCAGAGCGGGTTGGGGGAGTCAGAGCGGAAGCGGAGAGTCAGAGCGAGCGGAGAGTCAGAGCGGGAGGGGAGAGTCAGAGCGGGTGGGGAGCGTCAGAGTGGGAGGGGAGAGTCAGAGTGGGAGCTGAGAATCAGGCCGGGAGGGGAGAGTCAGAGCGGGATGGGAGTGTCAGAGCGGGAGGGGAGAGTCAGAGCGGGAGGGGAGAGTCGGAGCGGGAGGGGAGAGTCGGTACGGGAGTTGAGAGTCGAAGCGGGAGGGGAGAGTCAGAGCGGGAGGGGAGAGTCAGAGCGGGAGGGGAGAGTCAGAGCGGGAGGGGAGAGTCAGAGCGGGAGGGGAGAGTCAGAGCGGGAGGGGAGAGTCGGTGCGGGAGGGGAGAGTCGGTGCGGGAGCGGAGAGTCAGAGCGGGAGGGGAGAGTCAGAACGGGAGGGGAGAGTCAGATCGGGAGGGGAGAGTCAGAGCGGGAGGGGAGAGTCAGAGCGGGAGGGGAGAGTCGGTGCGGGAGGGGTGAGTCAGAGCGGGAGGGGAGAGTCAGAGCGGGAGCGGAGAGTCAGAGCGGGAGGGGAGAGTCCGAGCGGAAGGGGAGAGTCGGAGCCGGAGGGGAGAGTCGGAGCGGGAGGGGAGAGTCGGAGCCGGAGGGGAGAGTCGGAGCGGGAGGGGAGAGTCAGAGCGGAAGCGGAGAGTCAGAGCGGGAGCGAAGACTCAGAGCGGGAGCGAAGACTCAGAGCGGGAGCGGAGAGTCAGAGCGGGAGGGGAGGGTCAGAGCGGGAGGGGAGGGTCAGAGAGAGAGGAGAGAGTCAGAGCGGGAGGGGAGAGTCAGTGTGGGAGCGGAGAGTCAGAGTGGGAGGGGAGAGTCAGAGCGGGAGGTGAGAGTCAGAGCGGGAGGGGAGAGTCAGAGAGGGAGGGGAGAGTCAGAGCGGGAGCGGAGAGTCAGAGCGGGAGGGGAGAGCCAGAGCGAGAGGGGAGAGTCAGGGCGGTAGGGGAGAGTCAGAGCGGGAGGGGAGTGTCAGAGCGGGAGGGGAGAGTCAGAGCGGGAGGGGAGAGTCAGAGCGGGAGGGGAGAGTCAGAGCGGGAGGGGAGAGTCGGAGCGGGAGGGGAGAGTCGGTGCGGGAGGGGAGAGTCGAAGCGGGAGGGGAGAGTCAGAGTGGGAGGGGAGAGTCAGAGCGGGAGGGGAGAGTCAGAGCGGGAGGGGAGAGTCAGAGCGGGAGGGGAGAGTCGGTGCGGGAGGGGAGAGTCGGTGCGGGAGCGGAGAGTCAGAGAGGGAGGGGAGAGTCAGAGCGGGAGGTGAGAGTCAGATCGGGAGGGGAGAGTCAGAGCGGGAGGGGAGAGTCAGAGCGGGAGGGGAGATTCGGTGCGGGAGGGGTGAGTCAGAGCGGGAGGGGAGAGTCAGAGCGGGAGCGGAGAGTCAGAGCGGGAGGGGAGAGTCCGAGCGGAAGGGGAGAGTCGGAGCCGGAGGGGAGAGTCGGAGCGGGAGGGGAGAGTCGGAGCCGGAGGGGAGAGTCAGAGCGGGAGGGGAGAGTCAGAGCGGGAGGGGAGAGTCGGTGCGGGAGGGGAGAGTCGGAGCCGGAGGGGAGAGTCGGAGCGGGAGGGGAGAGTCAGAGCGGAAGCGGAGAGTCAGAGCGGGAGCGAAGACTCAGAGCGGGAGCGAAGACTCAGAGCGGGAGTGGAGAGTCAGAGCGGGAGGGGAGGGTCAGAGCGGGAGGGGAGGGTCAGAGAGAGAGGAGAGAGTCAGAGCGGGAGGGGAGAGTCAGTGTGGGAGCGGAGAGTCAGAGTGGGAGGGGAGAGTCAGAGCGGGAGGTGAGAGTCAGAGCGGGAGGGGAGAGTCAGAGAGGGAGGGGAGAGTCAGAGCGGGAGCGGAGAGTCAGAGCGGGAGGGGAGAGCCAGAGCGAGAGGGGAGAGTCAGGGCGGTAGGGGAGAGTCAGAGCGGGAGGGGAGTGTCAGAGCGGGAGGGGAGAGTCAGAGCGGGAGGGGAGAGTCAGAGCGGGAGGGGAGAGTCAGAGCGGGAGGGGAGAGTCGGAGCGGGAGGGGAGAGTCGGTGCGGGAGGGGAGAGTCGAAGCGGGAGGGGAGAGTCAGAGCGGGAGGGGAGAGTCAGAGCGGGAGGGGAGAGTCAGAGCGGGAGGGGAGAGTCAGAGCGGGAGGGGAGAGTCAGAGCGGGAGGGGAGAGTCAGAGCGGGAGGGGAGAGTCGGTGCGGGAGGGGAGAGTCGGTGCGGGAGCGGAGAGTCAGAGAGGGAGGGGAGAGTCAGAGCGGGAGGTGAGAGTCAGATCGGGAGGGGAGAGTCAGAGCGGGAGGGGAGAGTCAGAGCGGGAGGGGAGAGTCGGTGCTGGAGGGGTGAGTCAGAGCGGGAGGGGAGAGTCAGAGCGGGAGCGGAGAGTCAGAGCGGGAGGGGAGAGTCCGAGCGGAAGGGGAGAGTCGGAGCCGGAGGGGCGAGTCGGAGCGGGAGGGGAGAGTCGGAGCCGGAGGGGAGAGTCAGAGCGGGAGGGGAGAGTCAGAGCGGGAGGGGAGAGTCAGAGCGGGAGCGGAGAGTCGGAGCGGGAGGGGAGAGTCAGAGCGTGAGGGGAGAGTCAGAGCGGGAGGGGAGAGTCGGAGCGGGAGGGGAGAGTCAGAGCGGGAGGTGAGAGTCAGAGCGGGAGGGGAGAGTCAGAGCGGGAGGGGAGAGTCAGAGCGGGAGGAGAGAGTCGGAGCGGGAGGGGAGAGTCAGAGCGGGAGGAGAGAGTCAGAGCGTGAGGGGAGAGTCAGAGCGGGAGGGGAGAGTCATAGCGGGAGCGGAGAGTCCGATCGGGAGCGGAGAGTCAGGGCGGGAGCTGAGAGTCAGAGCGAGAAGGTAGAGTCAGAGCGGGAGGGGAGAGTCAGAGCGGGAGCTGAGAATCGGTGCGGGAGGGGAGAGTCAGAGCGGGAGGGGAGAGTCGGTGCGGGAGGGGAGAGTCAGAGCGGGAGCTGAGAGTCGGTGCGGGAGGGGAGAGTCAGAGCGGGAGGGGAGAGACCGAGCGGGAGGGGAGAGACCGAGCGGGAGCTGAGAGACCGAGCGGGAGCTGAGAGTCAGAGCGGGAGGTGAGAGTCAGAGTGGGAGGGGAGAGTCAGAGCGGGAGGGGAGAGTCAGAGCGGGAGGGGAGAGTCAGAGCGGGAGGGGAGAGTCAGAGCAGGAGGGGAGAGTCAGAGCGGGAGCGGAGAGTCGGAGCGGGAGGGGAGAGTCAGAGCGGGAGGAGAGTGTCAGAGCGTGAGGGGAGAGTCAGAGCGGGAGGGGAGAGTCATAGCGGGAGCGGAGAGTCAGATCGGGAGCGGAGAGTCAGGGCGGGAGCTGAGAGTCAGAGCGAGAAGGGAGAGTCAGAGCGGGAGGGGAGAGTCAGAGCGGGAGCTGAGAGTCGGTGCGGGAGGGGAGAGTCAGAGCGGGAGGGGAGAGTCGGTGCGGGAGGGGAGAGTCAGAGCGGGAGCTGAGAGTCGGTGCGGGAGAGGAGAGTCAGAGCGGGAGGGGAGAGTCGGAGCCGGAGGGGAGCGGCTGAGCGGAAGCGGAGAGTCAGAGAGAGCGGAGAGTCAGAGCGGGAGGGGAGAGTCAGAGCGGGAGGGGAGCATCAGAGAGGGAGGGGAGAGTCAGAGCGGGAGGGGAGAGTCAGAGCGGGAGGGGAGCATCAGAGAGGGAGCGGAGAGTCAGAGCGGGAGCTGAGAGTCAGGGCGGGAGGGGAGAGTCAGAGCGGGAGGGGAGAGTCAGAGCGGGAGGGGAGAGTCAGAGCGGAAGCGGAGAGTCAGAGCGGGAGCGAAGACTCAGAGCGGGAGCGAAGACTCAGAGCGGGAGTGGAGAGTCAGAGCGGGAGGGGAGGGTCAGAGAGGGAGGGGAGAGTCAGAGCGGGAGGGGAGAGTCAGTGTGGGAGCGGAGAGTCAGAGTGGGAGGGGAGAGTCAGAGCGGGAGGTGAGAGTCAGAGCGGGAGGGGAGAGTCAGAGAGGGAGGGGAGAGTCAGAGCGGGAGCGGAGAGTCAGAGCGGGAGGGGAGAGCCAGAGCGAGAGGGGAGAGTCAGGGCTGTAGGGGAGAGTCAGAGCGGGAGGGGAGTGTCAGAGCAGGTGGGGAGAGTCAGAGCGGGAGGGGAGAGTCAGAGCAGGAGGGGAGAGTCAGAGCGGGAGGGGAGAGTCGGAGCGGGAGGGGAGAGTCGGTGCGGGAGGGGAGAGTCGAAGCGGGAGGGGAGAGTCAGAGCGGGAGGGGAGAGTCAGAGCGGGAGGGGAGAGTCAGAGCGGGAGGGGAGAGTCAGAGCGGGAGGGGAGAGTCCGAGCGGAAGTGGAGAGTCGGAGCCGGAGGTGAGAGTCGGAGCGGGAGGGGAGAGTCGGAGCCGGAGGGGAGAGTCAGAGCGGGAGGGGAGAGTCAGAGCGGGAGGGGAGAGTCAGAGCGGGAGCGGAGAGTCGGAGCGGGAGGGGAGAGTCAGAGCGTGAGGGGAGAGTCAGAGCGGGAGGGGAGAGTCGGAGCGGGAGCGGAGAGTCAGAGCGGGAGGTGAGAGTCAGAGCGGGAGGGGAGAGTCAGAGCGGGAGGGGAGAGTCAGAGCGGGAGGAGAGAGTCAGAGCGGGAGCGGAGAGTCGGAGCGGGAGGGGAGAGTCAGAGCGGGAGGAGAGAGTCAGAGCGTGAGGGGAGAGTCAGAGCGGGAGGGGAGAGTCATAGCGGGAGCGGAGAGTCAGATCGGGAGTGGAGAGTCAGGGCGGGAGCTGAGAGTCAGAGCGTGAAGGGAGAGTCAGAGCGGGAGGGGAGAGTCAGAGCGGGAGCTGAGAGTCGGTGCGGGAGGGGAGAGTCAGAGCGGGAGGGGAGAGTCGGTGCGGGAGGGGAGAGTCAGAGCGGGAGCTGAGAGTCGGTGCGGGAGGGGAGAGTCAGAGCGGGAGGGGAGAGACCGAGCGGGAGGGGAGAGACCGAGCGGGAGCTGAGAGACCGAGCGGGAGCTGAGAGTCAGAGCGGGAGGTGAGAGTCAGAGCGGGAGGGGAGAGTCAGAGCGGGAGGGGAGAGTCAGAGCGGGAGGGGAGAGTCAGAGCGGGAGGGGAGAGTCAGAGCGGGAGGGGAGAGTCAGAGCGGGAGCGGAGAGTCGGAGCGGGAGCGGAGAGTCGGAGCGGGAGGGGAGAGTCAGAGCGGGAGGAGAGAGTCAGAGCGTGAGGGGAGAGTCAGAGCGGGAGGGGAGAGTCATAGCGGGAGCGGAGAGTCAGATCGGGAGCGGAGAGTCAGGGCGGGAGCTGAGAGTCAGAGCGAGAAGGGAGAGTCAGAGCGGGAGGGGAGAGTCAGAGCGGGAGCTGAGAGTCGGTGCGGGAGGGGAGAGTCAGAGCGGGAGGGGAGAGTCGGTGCGGGAGGGGAGAGTCAGAGCGGGAGCGGAGAGTCGGAGCGGGAGGGGAGAGTCAGAGCGGGAGGAGAGAGTCAGAGCGTGAGGGGAGAGTCAGAGCGGGAGGGGAGAGTCATAGCGGGAGCGGAGAGTCAGATCGGGAGCGGAGAGTCAGGGCGGGAGCTGAGAGTCAGAGCGAGAAGGGAGAGTCAGAGCGGGAGGGGAGAGTCAGAGCGGGAGCTGAGAGTCGGTGCGGGAGGGGAGAGTCAGAGCGGGAGCTGAGAGTCGGTGCGGGAGAGGAGAGTCAGAGCGGGAGGGGAGAGTCGGAGCCGGAGGGGAGCGGCTGAGCGGAAGCGGAGAGTCAGAGAGAGCGGAGAGTCAGAGCGGGAGGGGAGAGTCAGAGCGGGAGGGGAGCATCAGAGAGGGAGGGGAGAGTCAGAGCGGGAGGGGAGAGTCAGAGCGGGAGGGGAGCATCAGAGAGGGAGGGGAGAGTCAGAGCGGGAGCTGAGAGTCAGGGCGGGAGGGGAGAGTCAGAGCGGGAGGGGAGAGTCAGAGCGGGAGGGGAGAGTCAGAGCGGAAGCGGAGAGTCAGAGCGAGCGGAGAGTCAGAGCGGGAGGGGAGAGTCAGAGCGGGTGGGGAGCGTCAGAGCGGGAGGGGAGAGTCAGAGTGGGAGCTGAGAATCAGAGCGGGAGGGGAGAGTCAGAGCGGGAGGGGAGAGTCAGAGCAGGAGGGGGGAATCGGAGCGGGAGGGGAGAGTCAGAGCGGGGGGGGGGTCAGAGCGGACGCGGAGAGTCAGAGCGAGCGGAGAGTCAGAGCGGGAGGGGAGAGTCAGAGCGGGAGGGGAGAGTCAGAGCGGGAGGGGAGAGCCAGAGCGAGAGGGGAGAGTCAAGGCGGGAGGGGAGAGTGAGAGCGGGAGGGGAGAGTGAGAGCGGGAGGGGTGAGTCAGAGCGGGAAGGGAGAGTCAGCGCGGGAGCGGAGAGTCAGAGCGGGAGGGGAGAGCCAGAGCGAGAGGGGAGAGTCAAGGCGGTAGGGGAGAGTCAGAGCGGGAGGGGAGTGTCAGAGCGGGAGGGGAGAGTCAGAGCGGGAGGGGAGAGTCAGAGCGGGAGGGGAGAGTCAGAGCGGGAGGGGAGAGTCAGAGCGGGAGGGGGAGTGAGAGCGGGAGGGGAGAGTCAGAGCGGAAGGGGAGAGTCAGAGCGGGAGGGGAGAGTCAGAGCGGGAGGGGAGAGTCAGAGGGGGAGGGGAGCGTCAGAGCAGGAGCGGAGAGTCAGTGCGGGAGGTGAGAGTCAGAGCGGGAGGGGAGAGTCAGAGCGGGAGGGGAGAGTCAGAGCGGGAGGGGAGAGTCAGAGCGGGAGGGGAGAGTCGGAGCGGGAGGGGAGAGTCGGAGCGGGAGGTGAGAGTCAGAGCGGGAGGGGAGAGTCAGAGCGGGAGGGGAGAGTCAGAGCGGGAGGAGAGAGTCAGAGCGGGAGCGGAGAGTCGGAGCGGGAGGGGAGAGTCAGAGCGGGAGGAGAGAGTCAGAGCGTGAGGGGAGAGTCAGAGCGGGAGGGGAGAGTCATAGCGGGAGCGGAGAGTCCGATCGGGAGCGGAGAGTCAGGGCGGGAGCTGAGAGTCAGAGCGAGAAGGGAGAGTCAGAGCGGGAGGGGAGAGTCAGAGCGGGAGCTGAGAGTCGGTGCGGGAGGGGAGAGTCAGAGCGGGAGGGGAGAGTCGGTGCGGGAGGGGAGAGTCAGAGCGGGAGCTGAGAGTCGGTGCGGGAGGGGAGAGTCAGAGCGGGAGCGGAGAGACCGAGCGGGAGGGGAGAGACCGAGCGGGAGCTGAGAGTCAGAGCGGGAGGTGAGAGTCAGAGCGGGAGGGGAGAGTCAGAGCGGGAGGGGAGAGTCAGAGCGGGAGGGGAGAGTCAGAGCGGGAGGGGAGAGTCAGAGCGGGAGGGGAGAGTCAGAGCGGGAGGGGAGAGTCAGAGCGGGAGCGGAGAGTCGGAGCGGGAGGGGAGAGTCAGAGCGGGAGGAGAGTGTCAGAGCGTGAGGGGAGAGTCAGAGCGGGAGGGGAGATTCATAGCGGGAGCGGAGAGTCAGATCGGGAGCGGAGAGTCAGGGCGGGAGCTGAGAGTCAGAGCGAGAAGGGAGAGTCAGAGCGGGAGGGGAGAGTCAGAGCGGGAGCTGAGAGTCGGTGTGGGAGGGGAGAGTCAGAGCGGGAGGGGAGAGTCGGTGCGGGAGGGGAGAGTCAGAGCGGGAGCTGAGAGTCGGTGCGGGAGAGGAGAGTCAGAGCGGGAGGGGAGAGTCGGAGCCGGAGGGGAGCGGCTGAGCGGAAGCGGAGAGTCAGAGAGAGCGGAGAGTCAGAGCGGGAGGGGAGAGTCATAGCGGGAGGGGAGCATCAGAGAGGGAGGGGAGAGTCAGAGCGGGAGGGGAGAGTCAGAGCGGGAGGGGAGCATCAGAGAGGGAGGGGAGAGTCAGAGCGGGAGCTGAGAGTCAGGGCGGGAGGGGAGAGTCATAGCGGGAGGGGAGAGTCAGAGCGGGAGGGGAGAGTCCGAGCGGAAGGGGAGAGTCGGAGCCGGAGGGGAGAGTCGGAGCGGGAGGGGAGAGTCAGAGCAGGAGGGGAGAGTCAGAGCGGGAGCGGAGAGTCGGAGCGGGAGGGGAGAGTCAGAGCGTGAGGGGAGAGTCAGAGCGGGAGGGGAGAGTCGGAGCGGGAGGGGAGAGTCAGAGCGGGAGGTGAGAGTCAGAGCGGGAGGGGAGAGTCAGAGCGGGAGGGGAGAGTCAGAGCGGGAGGAGAGAGTCAGAGCGGGAGCGGAGAGTCGGAGCGGGAGGGGAGAGTCAGAGCGGGAGGAGAGAGTCAGAGCGTGAGGGGAGAGTCGGAGCGGGAGGGGAGAGTCATAGCGGGAGCGGAGAGTCAGATCGGGAGCGGAGAGTCAGGACGGGAGCTGAGAGTCAGAGCGAGAAGGGAGAGTCAGAGCGGGAGGGGAGAGTCAGAGCGGGAGCTGAGAGTCGGTGCGGGAGGGGAGAGTCAGAGCGGGAGGGGAGAGTCGGTGCGGGAGGGGAGAGTCAGAGCGGGAGCTGAGAGTCGGTGCGGGAGGGGAGAGTCAGAGCGGGAGGGGAGAGACCGAGCGGGAGGGGAGAGACCGAGCGGGAGCTGAGAGACCGAGCGGGAGCTGAGAGTCAGAGCGGGAGGTGAGAGTCAGAGCGGGAGGGGAGAGTCAGAGCGGGAGGGGAGAGTCAGAGAGGGAGGGGAGAGTCAGATCGGGAGGGGAGAGTCAGAGCGGGAGGGGAGAGTCAGAGCGGGAGCGGAGAGTCGGAGCGGGAGGGGAGAGTCAGAGCGGGAGGAGAGAGTCAGAGCGTGAGGGGAGAGTCAGAGCGGGAGGGGAGAGTCATAGCGGGAGCGGAGAGTCAGATCGGGAGCGGAGAGTCAGGGCGGGAGCTGAGAGTCAGAGCGAGAAGGGAGAGTCAGAGCGGGAGGAGAGAGTCAGAGCGGGAGCTGAGAGTCGGTGCGGGAGGGGAGAGTCAGAGCGGGAGGGGAGAGTCGGTGCGGGAGGGGAGAGTCAGAGCGGGAGCTGAGAGTCGGTGCGGGAGAGGAGAGTCAGAGCGGGAGGGGAGAGTCGGAGCCGGAGGGGAGCGGCTGAGCGGAAGCGGAGAGTCAGAGAGAGCGGAGAGTCAGAGCGGGAGGGGAGAGTCAGAGCGGGAGGGGAGCATCAGAGAGGGAGGGGAGAGTCAGAGCGGGAGGGGAGAGTCAGAGCGGGAGGGGAGCATCAGAGAGGGAGGGGAGAGTCAGAGCGGGAGCTGAGAGTCAGGGCGGGAGGGGAGAGTCAGAGCGGGAGGGGAGAGTCAGAGCGGGAGGGGAGAGTCAGAGCGGAAGCGGAGAGTCAGAGCGAGCGGAGAGTCAGAGCGGGAGGGGAGAGTCAGAGCGGGTGGGGAGCGTCAGAGCGGGAGGGGAGAGTCAGAGTGGGAGCTGAGAATCAGAGCGGGAGGGGAGAGTCAGAGCGGGAGGGGAGAGTCAGAGCAGGAGGGGAGAGTCGGAGCGGGAGGGGAGAGTCAGAGCGGGAGCGGAGAGTCGGAGCGGGAGGGGAGAGTCGGAGCGGGAGGGGAGAGTCGGAGCCGGAGGTGAGAGTCGGAGCGGGAGGGGAGAGTCAGAGCGGAAGCGGAGAGTCAGAGCGGGAGCGAAGACTCAGAGCGGGAGCGGAGAGTCGAAGCGGGAGGGGAGAGTCAGAGCGGGAGGGGAGAGTCAGAGCGGGAGGGGAGAGTCAGAGCGGGAGGGGAGAGTCAGAGCGGGAGGGGAGAGCCGGAGCGGGATGGGAGAGTCGGTGCGGGAGTGGAGAGTCAGAGCGGGAGGGGAGAGTCAGAGCGGGAGGGGAGAGTCAGAGCGGGAGGGGAGAGTCAGAGCGGGAGGGGAGAGTCAGAGCGGGAGGGTAGGGTCAGAGCGGGAGGGGAGGGTCAGAGCGGGAGGGGAGAGTCAGAGCGGGAGGGGAGAGTCAGTGTGGGAGCGGAGAGTCAGAGTGGGAGGGGAGAGTCAGAGCGGAAGGTGAGAGTCAGAGCGGGAGGGGAGAGTCAGAGAGGGAGGGGAGAGTCAGAGCGGGAGGGGAGAGTCAGAGCGGGAGGGGAAAGGTAGAGTGGGAGCAGAGAGTCAGAACGGGAGGGGAGAGTCAGAGCGGGAGGGGAGAGTCGGTGCGGGAGGGGTGAGTCAGAGCGGGAGGGGAGAGTCAGAGCGGGAGCGGAGAGTCAGAGCGGGAGGGGAGAGTCCGAGCGGAAGGGGAGAGTCGGAGCCGGAGGGGAGAGTCGGAGCGGGAGGGGAGAGTCGGAGCCGGAGGGGAGAGTCGGAGCGGGAGGGGAGAGTCAGAGCGGGAGGGGAGAGTCAGAGCGGAAGCGGAGAGTCAGAGCGGGAGCGAAGACTCAGAGCGGGAGCGAAGACTCAGAGCGGGAGCGAAGACTCAGAGCGGGAGTGGAGAGTCAGAGCGGGAGGGGAGGGTCAGAGCGGGAGGGGAGGGTCAGAGAGAGAGGGGAGAGTCAGAGCGGGAGGGGAGAGTCAGTGTGGGAGCGGACAGTCAGAGTGGGAGGGGAGAGTCAGAGCGGGAGGTGAGAGTCAGAGCGGGAGGGGAGAGTCAGAGAGGGAGGGGAGAGTCAGAGCGGGAGCGGAGAGTCAGAGCGGGAGGGGAGAGCCAGAGCGAGAGGGGAGAGTCAGGGCGGGAGGAGAGTGTCAGAGCGTGAGGGGAGAGTCAGAGCGGGAGGGGAGAGTCATAGCGGGAGCGGAGAGTCAGATCGGGAGCGGAGAGTCAGGGCGGGAGCTGAGAGTCAGAGCGAGAAGGGAGAGTCAGAGCGGGAGGGGAGAGTCAGAGCGGGAGCTGAGAGTCGGTGCGGGAGGGGAGAGTCAGAGCGGGAGGGGAGAGTCGGTGCGGGAGGGGAGAGTCAGAGCGGGAGCTGAGAGTCGGTGCGGGAGAGGAGAGTCAGAGCGGGAGGGGAGAGTCGGAGCCGGAGGGGAGCGGCTGAGCGGAAGCGGAGAGTCAGAGAGAGCGGAGAGTCAGAGCGGGAGGGGAGAGTCAGAGCGGGAGGGGAGCATCAGAGAGGGAGGGGAGAGTCAGAGCGGGAGGGGAGAGTCAGAGCGGGAGGGGAGCATCAGAGAGGGAGGGGAGAGTCAGAGCGGGAGCTGAGAGTCAGAGCGGGAGGGGAGAGTCAGAGCGGGAGGGGAGAGTCAGAGCGGAAGCGGAGAGTCAGAGCGGGAGCGAAGACTCAGAGCGGGAGCGAAGACTCAGAGCGGGAGTGGAGAGTCAGAGCGGGAGGGGAGGGTCAGAGCGGGAGGGGAGAGTCAGTGTGGGAGCGGAGAGTCAGAGTGGGAGGGGAGAGTCAGAGCGGGAGGTGAGAGTCAGAGCGGGAGGGGAGAGTCAGAGAGGGAGGGGAGAGTCAGAGCGGGAGCGGAGAGTCAGAGCGGGAGGGGAGCATCAGAGAGGGAGGGGAGAGTCAGAGCGGGAGCTGAGAGTCAGGGCGGGAGGGGAGAGTCAGAGCGGGAGGGGAGAGTCAGAGCGGGAGGGGAGAGTCAGAGCGGAAGCGGAGAGTCAGAGCGAGCGGAGATTCAGAGCGGGAGGGGAGTCAGAGCGGGTGGGGAGCGTCAGAGAGGGAGGGGAGAGTCAGAGTGGGAGCTGAGAATCAGAGCGGGAGGGGAGAGTCAGAGCGGGAGGGGAGAGTCAGAGCAGGAGGGGAGAGTCGGAGCGGGAGGGGAGAGTCAGAGCGGGAGCGGAGAGTCGGAGCGGGAGGGGAGTGTCGGAGCGGGAGGGGAGAGTCGGAGCGGGAGGGGAGAGTCGGAGCCGGAGGGGAGAGTCGGAGCGGGAGGGGAGAGTCAGAGCGGAAGCGGAGAGTCAGAGCGGGAGCGAAGACTCAGAGCGGGAACGGAGAGTCGAAGCGGGAGGGGAGAGTCAGAGCGGGAGGGGAGATTCAGAGCGGGAGGGGAGAGTCAGAGCGGGAGGGGAGATTCAGAGCGGGAGGGGAGAGCCGGAGCGGGATGGGAGAGTCGGTGCGGGAGGGGAGAGTCAGAGCGGGAGGGGAGAGTCAGAGCGGGAGGGGAGAGTCAGAGCGGGAGGGGAGAGTCAGAGCGGGAGGGGAGAGTCAGAGCGGGAGGGGAGAGTCAGAGCGGGAGGGGAGGGTCAGAGCGGGAGGGGAGGGTCAGAGCGGGAGGGGAGACTCAGAGCGGGAGGGGAGAGTCAGTGTGGGAGCGGAGAGTCAGAGTGGGAGGGGAGAGTCAGAGAGGAAGGTGAGAGTCAGAGCGGGGGGGGAGAGTCAGAGAGGGAGGGGAGAGTCAGAGCGGGAGGGGAGAGTCAGAGCGGGAGGGGAAAGGTAGAGTGGGAGCAGAGAGTCAGAACGGGAGGGGAGAGTCAGAGCGGGAGGGGAGAGTTAGAGAGGGAGCAGAGAGTCAGAAAGGGAGGGGAGTGTCAGA
The DNA here is from genome assembly GCF_047496885.1 of Scyliorhinus torazame. Classification (NCBI taxonomy): domain Eukaryota; kingdom Metazoa; phylum Chordata; class Chondrichthyes; order Carcharhiniformes; family Scyliorhinidae; genus Scyliorhinus; species Scyliorhinus torazame. The sequence goes on along the minus strand of NC_092714.1, from coordinate 275,268,890 downwards.
GCGGGAGGGGAGAGTCAGAGCGGGAGGGGAGAGTCAGTGTGGGAGCGGAGAGTCAGAGCGGGAGGGGAGAGTCAGAGCGGGAGGGGAGAGTCAGAGCGGGAGGGAAGTTTCAGAGCGGGAGGTGAGAGTCAGATCGGGAGGGGAGAGTCAGAGCGGGAGGGGAGAGTCAGAGCGGGAGGGGAGAGTCAGAGCGGGAGGGGAGAGTCAGAGCGGGAGCGGAGAGTCAGAGCGGGAGGGGAGAGTCAGAGCGGGAGGGGGAGTCAGAGCGGAAGCGGAGAGTCAGAGCGAGCGGAGAGTCAGAGCGGGAGGGGAGAGTCAGAGCGGGTGGGGAGCGTCAGAGTGGGAGGGGAGAGTCAGAGTGGGAGCTGAGAATCAGGCCGGGAGGGGAGAGTCAGAGCGGGATGGGAGTGTCAGAGCGGGAGGGGAGAGTCAGAGCGGGAGGGGAGAGTCGGAGCGGGAGGGGAGAGTCGGTGCGGGAGTTGAGAGTCGAAGCGGGAGGGGAGAGTCAGAGCGGGAGGGGAGAGTCAGAGCGGGAGGGGAGAGTCAGAGCGGGAGGGGAGAGTCAGAGCGGGAGGGGAGAGTCAGAGCGGGAGGGGAGAGTCGGTGCGGGAGGGGAGAGTCGGTGCGGGAGGGGAGAGTCGGTGCGGGAGCGGAGAGTCAGAGAGGGAGGGGAGAGTCAGAACGGGAGGGGAGAGTCAGAGCGGGAGGGGAGAGTCAGAGCGGGAGGGGAGAGTCAGAGCGGGAGGGGAGAGTCGGTGCGGGAGGGGTGAGTCAGAGCGGGAGGGGAGAGTCAGAGCGGGAGCAGAGAGTCAGAGCGGGAGGGGAGAGTCCGAGCGGAAGGGGAGAGTCGGAGCCGGAGGGGAGAGTCGGAGCGGGAGGGGAGAGTCGGAGCCGGAGGGGAGAGTCGGAGCCGGAGGGGAGAGTCGGAGCGGAAGTGGAGAGTCAGAGCGGGAGCGAAGACTCAGAGCGGGAGTGGAGAGTCAGAGCGGGAGGGGAGGGTCAGAGCGGGAGGGGAGGGTCAGAGAGAGAGGGGAGAGTCAGAGCGGGAGGGGAGAGTCAGTGTGGGAGCGGAGAGTCAGAGTGGGAGGGGAGAGTCAGAGCGGGAGGTGAGAGTCAGAGCGGGAGGGGAGAGTCAGAGAGGGAGGGGAGAGTCAGAGCGGGAGCGGAGAGTCAGAGCGGGAGGGGAGAGCCAGAGCGAGAGGGGAGAGTCAGGGCGGTAGGGGAGAGTCAGAGCGGGAGGGGAGTGTCAGAGCGGGAGGGGAGAGTCAGAGCGGGAGGGGAGAGTCAGAGCGGGAGGGGAGAGTCAGAGCGGGAGGGGAGAGTCGGAGCGGGAGGGGAGAGTCGGTGCGGGAGGGGAGAGTCGAAGCGGGAGGGGAGAGTCAGAGCGGGAGGGGAGAGTCAGAGCGGGAGGGGAGAGTCAGAGCGGGAGGGGAGAGTCAGAGCGGGAGGGGAGAGTCAGAGCGGGAGGGGAGAGTCAGAGCGGGAGGGGAGAGTCGGTGCGGGAGGGGAGAGTCGGTGCGGGAGCGGAGAGTCAGAGCGGGAGGGGAGAGTCAGAGCGGGAGGTGAGAGTCAGATCGGGAGGGGAGAGTCAGAGCGGGAGGGGAGAGTCAGAGCGGGAGGGGAGAGTCGGTGCGGGAGGGGTGAGTCAGAGCGGGAGGGGAGAGTCAGAGCGGGAGCGGAGAGTCAGAGCGGGAGGGGAGAGTCCGAGCGGAAGGGGAGAGTCGGAGCCGGAGGGGAGAGTCGGAGCGGGAGGGGAGAGTCGGAGACGGAGGGGAGAGTCAGAGCGGGAGGGGAGAGTCAGAGCGGGAGGGGAGAGTCAGAGCGGGAGCGGAGAGTCGGAGCGGGAGGGGAGAGTCAGAGCGTGAGGGGAGAGTCAGAGCGGGAGGGGAGAGTCGGAGCGGGAGGGGAGAGCCAGAGCGGGAGGTGAGAGTCAGAGCGGGAGGAGAGAGTCAGAGCGGGAGCGGAGAGTCGGAGCGGGAGGGGAGAGTCAGAGCGGGAGGAGAGAGTCAGAGCGTGAGGGGAGAGTCAGAGCGGGAGGGGAGAGTCATAGCGGAAGCGGAGAGTCCGATCGGGAGCGGAGAGTCAGGGCGGGAGCTGAGAGTCAGAGCGAGAAGGGAGAGTCAGAGCGGGAGGGGAGAGTCAGAGCGGGAGCTGAGAGTCGGTGCGGGAGGGGAGAGTCGGAGCGGGAGGGGAGAGTCGGTGCGGGAGGGGAGAGTCAGAGCGGGAGCTGAGAGTCGGTGCGGGAGGGGAGAGTCAGAGCGGGAGGGGAGAGACCGAGCGGGAGGGGAGAGACCGAGCGGGAGCTGAGAGACCGAGCGGGAGCTGAGAGTCAGAGCGGGAGGTGAGAGTCAGAGCGGGAGGGGAGAGTCAGAGCGGGAGGGGAGAGTCAGAGCGGGAGGGGAGAGTCAGAGCGGGAGGGGAGAGTCAGAGCGGGAGGGGAGAGTCAGAGCGGGAGCGGAGAGTCGGAGCGGGAGGGGAGAGTCAGAGCGGGAGGAGAGTGTCAGAGCGTGAGGGGAGAGTCAGAGCGGGAGGGGAGAGTCATAGCGGGAGCGGAGAGTCAGATCGGGAGCGGAGAGTCAGGGCGGGAGCTGAGAGTCAGAGCGAGAAGGGAGAGTCAGAGCGGGAGGGGAGAGTCAGAGCGGGAGCTGAGAGTCGGTGCGGGAGGGGAGAGTCAGAGCGGGAGGGGAGAGTCGGTGCGGGAGGGGAGAGTCAGAGCGGGAGCTGAGAGTCGGTGCGGGAGAGGAGAGTCAGAGCGGGAGGGGAGAGTCGGAGCCGGAGTGGAGCGGCTGAGCGGAAGCGGAGAGTCAGAGAGAGCGGAGAGTCAGAGCGGGAGGGGAGAGTCAGCGCGGGAGGGGAGCATCAGAGAGGGAGGGGAGAGTCAGAGCGGGAGGGGAGAGTCAGAGCGGGAGGGGAGCATCAGAGAGGGAGGGGAGAGTCAGAGCGGGAGCTGAGAGTCAGGGCGGGAGGGGAGAGTCAGAGCGGGAGGGGAGAGTCAGAGCGGGAGGGGAGAGTCAGAGCGGAAGCAGAGAGTCAGAGCGGGAGCGAAGGCTCAGAGCGGGAGCGAAGACTCAGAGCGGGAGTGGAGAGTCAGAGCGGGAGGGGAGGGTCAGAGAGGGAGGGGAGAGTCAGAGCGGGAGGGGAGAGTCAGTGTGGGAGCGGAGAGTCAGAGTGGGAGGGGAGAGTCAGAGCGGGAGGTGAGAGTCAGAGCGGGAGGGGAGAGTCAGAGAGGGAGGGGAGAGTCAGAGCGGGAGCGGAGAGTCAGAGCGGGAGGGGAGAGCCAGAGCGAGAGGGGAGAGTCAGGGCGGTAGGGGAGAGTCAGAGCGGGAGGGGAGTGTCAGAGCGGGTGGGGAGAGTCAGAGCGGGAGGGGAGAGTCAGAGCAGGAGGGGAGAGTCGGAGCGGGAGGGGAGAGTCGGAGCGGGAGGGGAGAGTCGGAGCGGGAGGGGAGAGTCGAAGCAGGAGGGGAGAGTCAGAGCGGGAGGGGAGAGTCAGAGCGGGAGGGGAGAGTCAGAGCGGGAGGGGAGAGTCAGAGCGGAAGGTGAGAGTCAGAGCGGGAGGGGAGAGTCAGAGAGGGAGGGGAGAGTCAGAGCGGGAGCGGAGAGTCAGAGCGGGAGGGGAGCATCAGAGAGGGAGGGGAGAGTCAGAGCGGGAGCTGAGAGTCAGGGCGGGAGGGGAGAGTCAGAGCGGGAGGGGAGAGTCAGAGCGGGAGGGGAGAGTCAGAGCGGAAGCGGAGAGTCAGAGCGAGCGGAGAGTCAGAGCGGGAGGGGAGTCAGAGCGGGTGGGGAGCGTCAGAGCGGGAGGGGAGAGTCAGAGTGGGAGCTGAGAATCAGAGCGGGAGGGGAGAGTCAGAGCGGGAGGGGAGAGTCAGAGCAGGAGGGGAGAGTCGGAGCGGGAGGGGAGAGTCAGAGCGGGAGCGGAGAGTCGGAGCGGGAGGGGAGTGTCGGAGCGGGAGGGGAGAGTCGGAGCGGGAGGGGAGAGTCGGAGCCGGAGGGGAGAGTCGGAGCGGGAGGGGAGAGTCAGAGCGGAAGCGGAGAGTCAGAGCGGGAGCGAAGACTCAGAGCGGGAGCGGAGAGTCGAAGCGGGAGGGGAGAGTCAGAGCGGGAGGGGAGAGTCAGAGCGGGAGGGGAGATTCAGAGCGGGAGGGGAGAGCCGGAGCGGGATGGGAGAGTCGGTGCGGGAGGGGAGAGTCAGCGCGGGAGGGGAGAGTCACAGCGGGAGGGGAGGGTCAGAGCGGGAGGGGAGAGTCAGAGAGGGAGGGGAGAGTCAGTGTGGGAGCGGAGAGTCAGAGTGTGAGGGGAGAGTCAGAGCGGAAGGTGAGAGTCAGAGCGGGAGGGGAGAGTCAGAGAGGGAGGGGAGAGTCAGAGCGGGAGGGGATAGTCAGAGCGGGAGGGGAAAGGTAGAGTGGGAGCAGAGAGTCAGAACGGGAGGGGAGAGTCAGAGCGGGAGGGGAGAGTTAGAGAGGGAGCAGAGAGTCAGAAAGGGAGGGGAGTGTCAGAGCGGGAGGGGAGAGTCAGAGCGGGAGGGGAGAGTCAGTGTGGGAGGGGAGAGTCAGAGCGGGAGCGGAGAGTCAGAGCGGGAGGGGAGAGTCAGAGCGGGAGGGGGAGTCAGAGCGGAAGCGGAGAGTCAGAGCGAGCGGAGAGTCAGAGCGGGTGGGGAGAGTCAGAGCGGGTGGGGAGCGTCAGAGTGGGAGGGGAGAGTCAGAGTGGGAGCTGAGAATCAGGCCGGGAGGGGAGAGTCAGAGCGGGATGGGAGTGTCAGAGCGGGAGGGGAGAGTCAGAGCGGGAGGGGAGAGTCGGAGCGGGAGGGGAGAGTCGGTGCGGGAGTTGAGAGTCGAAGCGGGAGGGGAGAGTCAGAGCGGGAGGGGAGAGTCAGAGCGGGAGGGGAGAGTCAGAGCGGGAGGGGAGAGTCAGAGCGGGAGGGGGGAGTCAGAGCGGGAGGGGAGAGTCGGTGCGGGAGGGGAGAGTCGGTGCGGGAGCGGAGAGTCAGAGCGGGAGGGGAGAGTCAGAACGGGAGGGGAGAGTCAGAACGGGAGGGGAGAGTCAGATCGGGAGGGGAGAGTCAGAGCGGGAGGGGAGAGTCAGAGCGGGAGGGGAGAGTCGGTGCGGGAGGGGTGAGTCAGAGCGGGAGGGGAGAGTCAGAGCGGGAGCGGAGAGTCAGAGCGGGAGGGGAGAGTCCGAGCGGAAGGGGAGAGTCGGAGCCGGAGGGGAGAGTCGGAGCGGGAGAGGAGAGTCAGAGCGGGAGGGGAGAGTCGGAGCCGGATGGGAGCGGCTGAGCGGAAGCGGAGAGTCAGAGAGAGCGGAGAGTCAGAGCGGGAGGGGAGAGTCAGCGCGGGAGGGGAGCATCAGAGAGGGAGGGGAGAGTCAGAGCGGGAGGGGAGAGTCAGAGCGGGAGGGGAGCATCAGAGAGGGAGGGGAGAGTCAGAGCGGGAGCTGAGAGTCAGGGCGGGAGGGGAGAGTCAGAGCGGGAGGGGAGAGTCAGAGCGGGAGGGGAGAGTCAGAGCGGAAGCGGAGAGTCAGAGCGGGAGCGAAGACTCAGAGCGGGAGCGAAGACTCAGAGCGGGAGTGGAGAGTCAGAGTGGGAGGGGAGGGTCAGAGAGGGAGGGGAGAGTCAGAGCGGGAGGGAGAGTCAGTGTGGGAGCGGAGAGTCAGAGTGGGAGGGGAGAGTCAGAGCGGGAGGTGAGAGTCAGAGCGGGAGGGGAGAGTCAGAGCGGGAGGGGAGAGTCAGAGCGGGAGCGGAGAGTCAGAGCGGGAGGGGAGAGCCAGAGCGAGAGGGGAGAGTCAGGGCGGTAGGGGAGAGTCAGAGCGGGAGGGGAGTGTCAGAGCGGGTGGGGAGAGTCAGAGCGGGAGGGGAGAGTCAGAGCAGGAGGGGAGAGTCAGAGCGGGAGGGGAGAGTCGGAGCGGGAGGGGAGAGTCGGTGCGGGAGGGGAGAGTCGAAGCAGGAGGGGAGAGTCAGAGCGGGAGGGGAGAGTCAGAGCGGGAGGGGAGAGTCAGAGCGGGAGGGGAGAGTCAGAGCGGGAGGGGAGAGTCAGAGCGGGAGGGGAGAGTCCAAGCGGAAGTGAAGAGTCGGAGCCGGAGGGGAGAGTCGGAGCGGGAGGGGAGAGTCGGAGCCGGAGGGGAGAGTCAGAGCGGGAGGGGAGAGTCAGAGCGGGAGGGGAGAGTCAGAGCGGGAGCGGAGAGTCGGAGCGGGAGGGGAGAGTCAGAGCGTGAGGGGAGAGTCAGAGCGGGAGGGGAGAGTCGGAGCGGGAGCGGAGAGTCAGAGCGGGAGGTGAGAGTCAGAGCGGGAGGGGAGAGTCAGAGCGGGAGGGGAGAGTCAGAGCGGGAGGAGAGAGTCAGAGCGGGAGCGGAGAGTCGGAGCGGGAGGGGAGAGTCAGAGCGGGAGGAGAGAGTCAGAGCGTGAGGGGAGAGTCAGAGCGGGAGGGGAGAGTCATAGCGGGAGCGGAGAGTCAGATCGGGAGCGGAGAGTCAGGGCGGGAGCTGAGAGTCAGAGCGAGAAGGGAGAGTCAGAGCGGGAGGGGAGAGTCAGAGCGGGAGCTGAGAGTCGGTGCGGGAGGGGAGAGTCAGAGCGGGAGGGGAGAGTCGGTGCGGGAGGGGAGAGTCAGAGCGGGAGCTGAGAGTCGGTGCGGGAGGGGAGAGTCAGAGCGGGAGGGGAGAGACCGAGCGGGAGGGGAGAGACCGACCGGGAGCTGAGAGACCGAGCGGGAGCTGAGAGTCAGAGCGGGAGGTGAGAGTCAGAGCGGGAGGGGAGAGTCAGAGCGGGAGGGGAGAGTCAGAGCGGGAGGGGAGAGTCAGAGCGGGAGGGGAGAGTCAGAGCGGGAGCGGAGAGTCGGAGCGGGAGGGGAGAGTCAGAGCGGGAGGAGAGAGTCAGAGCGTGAGGGGAGAGTCAGAGCGGGAGGGGAGAGTCATAGCGGGAGCGGAGAGTCAGATCGGGAGCGGAGAGTCAGGGCGGGAGCTGAGAGTCAGAGCGAGAAGGGAGAGTCAGAGCGGGAGGGGAGAGTCAGAGCGGGAGCTGAGAGTCGGTGCGGGAGGGGAGAGTCAGAGCGGGAGGGGAGAGACCGAGCGGGAGGGGAGAGACCGACCGGGAGCTGAGAGACCGAGCGGGAGCTGAGAGTCAGAGCGGGAGGTGGGAGTCAGAGCGGGAGGGGAGAGTCAGAGCGGGAGGGGAGAGTCAGAGCGGGAGGGGAGAGTCGGTGCGGGAGGGGAGAGTCAGAGCGGGAGCGGAGAGTCGGAGCGGGAGGGGAGAGTCAGAGCGGGAGGAGAGAGTCAGAGCGTGAGGGGAGAGTCAGAGCGGGAGGGGAGAGTCATAGCGGGAGCGGAGAGTCAGATCGGGAGCGGAGAGTCAGGGCGGGAGGGGAGAGTCAGAGCGGGAGGGGAGAGTCAGAGCGGGAGGGGAGCATCAGAGAGGGAGGGGAGAGTCAGAGCGGGAGCTGAGAGTCAGGGCGGGAGGGGAGAGTCAGAGCGGGAGGGGAGAGTCAGAGCGGGAGGGGAGAGTCAGAGCGGAAGCGGAGAGTCAGAGCAAGCGGAGAGTCAGAGCGGGAGGGGAGAGTCAGAGCGGGTGGGGAGCGTCAGAGCGGGAGGGGAGAGTCAGAGTGGGAGCTGAGAATCAGAGCGGGAGGGGAGAGTCAGAGCGGGAGGGGAGAGTCAGAGCAGGAGGGGAGAGTCGGAGCGGGAGGGGAGAGTCAGAGCGGGGGGGGGGTCAGAGCCGACGCGGAGAGTCAGAGCGAGCGGAGAGTCAGAGCGGGAGGGGAGAGTCAGAGCGGGAGGGGAGAGTCAGAGCGGGAGGGGAGAGTCAGAGCGGGAGGGGAGAGTGAGAGCGGGAGGGGTGAGTCAGAGCGGGAAGGGAGAGTCAGCGCGGGAGCGGAGAGTCAGAGCGGGAGGGGAGAGCCAGAGCGAGAGGGGAGAGTCAAGGCGGTAGGGGAGAGTCAGAGCGGGAGGGGAGTGTCAGAGCGGGAGGGGAGAGTCAGAGCGGGAGGGGAGAGTCAGAGCGGGAGGGGAGAGTCAGAGCGGGAGGGGGAGTCAGAGCGGGAGGGGAGAGTCAGAGCGGGAGGGGAGAGTCAGAGCGGGAGGGGAGAGTCAGAGCGGGAGGGGAGAGTCAGAGCGGGAGGGGAGAGTCAGAGGGGGAGGGGAGCGTCAGAGCAGGAGCGGAGAGTCAGTGCGGGAGGTGAGAGTCAGAGCGGGAGGGGAGAGTCAGAGCGGGAGGGGAGAGTCAGAGCGGGAGGGGAGAGTCAGAGCGGGAGGGGAGAGTCAGAGCGGGAGCTGAGAGTCGGTGCGGGAGGGGAGAGTCAGAGCGGGAGGGGAGAGTCGGTGCGGGAGGGGAGAGTCAGAGCGGGAGGGGAGAGTCGGTGCGGGAGGGGAGAGTCAGAGCGGGAGCTGAGAGTCGGTGCGGGAGGGGAGAGTCAGAGTGGGAGGGGGGAGTCGGAGCCGGAGGGGAGCGTCTGAGCGGGAGGGGAGAGTCAGATCGGGAGGGGAGTGTCAGAGCGGGAGGGGAGTGACAGAGCGGGAGCGGAGAGTCAGAACGGGAGGGGAGAGTCAGAGCGGGATGGGAGAGTCAGAGCGGGAGGGGAGAGTCAGAGCGGAAGCGGAGAGTCAGAGCGAGCGGAGAGTCAGAGCGGGAGGGGAGAGTCAGAGCGGGTGGGGAGCGTCAGAGCGGAAGGGGAGAGTCAGAGTGGGAGCTGAGCATCAGGCCGGGAGGGGAGAGTCAGAGCGGGAGGGGAGAGTCAGAGCGGGAGGGGAGAGTCAGAGCGGGAGGGGAGAGTCGGAGCGGGAGGGGAGAGTCGGTGCGGGAGAGGAGAGTCGGAGCAGGAGTGGAGAGTCGGAGCAGGAGGGGAGAGTCGGTGCAGGAGCGGAGAGTCGAAGCGGGAGGGGAGAGTCAGAGCGGGAGGGGAGAGTCAGAGCGGGGGGAGAGTCAGAGCGGGAGGGGTGAGTCAGAGCGGGAGGGGAGAGTCGGAGCGGGAGGGGAGAGTCGGTGCGGGAGGGGAGAGTCGGAGCCGGAGGGGAGAGTCGGAGCGGGAGGGGAGAGTCAGAGCGGAAGCGGAGAGTCAGAGCGGGAGCGAAGACTCAGAGCGGGAGCGGAGAGTCGAAGCGGGAGGGGAGAGTCAGACCGGGAGGGGAGAGTCAGAGCGGGAGGGGAGAGTCAGAGCGGGAGGGGAGAGTCGGTGCGGGAGGGGAGAGTCGGTGCGGGAGCGGAGAGTCAGAGCGGGAGGGGAGAGTCAGAGCGGGAGGGGAGAGTCAGATCGGGAGGGGAGAGTCAGAGCGGGAGGGGAGAGTCAGAGCGGGAGGGGAGAGTCGGTGCGGGAGGGGTGAGTCAGAGCGGGAGGGGAGAGTCAGAGCGGGAGCGGAGAGTCAGAGCGGGAGGGGAGAGTCCGAGCGGAAGGGGAGAGTCGGAGCCGGAGGGGAGAGTCGGAGCGGGAGGGGAGAGTCGGAGCCGGAGGGGAGAGTCAGAGCGGGAGGGGAGAGTCAGAGCGGGAGGGGAGAGTCGGAGCGGGAGCGGAGAGTCGGAGCGGGAGGGGAGAGTCAGAGCGTGAGGGGAGAGTCAGAGCGGGAGGGGAGAGTCGGAGCGGGAGGGGAGAGTCAGAGCGGGAGGTGAGAGTCAGAGCGGGAGGGGAGAGTCAGAGCGGGAGGGGAGAGTCAAAGCGGGAGGAGAGAGTCAGAGCGGGAGCGGAGAGTCGGAGCGGGAGGGGAGAGTCAGAGCGGGAGGAGAGAGTCAGAGCGTGAGGGGAGAGTCAGAGCGGGAGGGGAGAGTCATAGCGGGAGCGGAGAGTCAGATCGGGAGCGGAGAGTCAGGGCGGGAGCTGAGAGTCAGAGCGAGAAGGGAGAGTCAGAGCGGGAGGGGAGAGTCAGAGCGGGAGCTGAGAGTCGGTGCGGGAGGGGAGAGTCAGAGCGGGAGGGGAGAGTCGGTGCGGGAGGGGAGAGTCAGAGCGGGAGCTGAGAGTCGGTGCGGGAGGGGAGAGTCAGAGCGGGAGGGGAGAGACCGAGCGGGAGGGGAGAGACCGAGCGGGAGCTGAGAGACCGAGCGGGAGCTGAGAGTCAGAGCGGGAGGGGAGAGTCAGAGCGGGAGGGGAGAGTCAGAGCGGGAGGGGAGAGTCAGAGCGGGAGGGGAGAGTCACAGCGGGAGGGGAGAGTCAGATCGGGAGGGGAGAGTCAGAGCGGGAGGGGAGAGTCAGAGCGGGAGCGGAGAGTCGGAGCGGGAGGGGAGAGTCAGAGCGGGAGGAGAGAGTCAGAGCGTGAGGGGAGAGTCAGAGCGGGAGGGGAGAGTCATAGCGGGAGCGGAGAGTCAGATCGGGAGCGGAGAGTCAGGGCGGGAGCTGAGAGTCAGAGCGAGAAGGGAGAGTCAGAGCGGGAGGAGAGAGTCAGAGCGGGAGCTGAGAGTCGGTGCGGGAGGGGAGATTCAGAGCGGGAGTGGAGAGTCGGTGCGGGTGGGGAGAGTCAGAGCGGGAGCTGAGAGTCGGTGCGGGAGAGGAGAGTCAGAGCGGGAGGGGAGAGTCGGAGCCGGAGGGGAGCGGCTGAGCGGAAGCGGAGAGTCAGAGAGAGCGGAGAGTCAGAGCGGGAGGGGAGAGTCAGAGCGGGAGGGGAGCATCAGAGAGGGAGGGGAGAGTCAGAGCGGGAGGGGAGAGTCAGAGCGGGAGGGGAGCATCAGAGAGGGAGGGGAGAGTCAGAGCGGGAGCTGAGAGTCAGGGCGGGAGGGGAGAGTCAGAGCGGGAGGGGAGAGTCAGAGCGGGAGGGGAGAATCAGAGCGGAAGCGGAGAGTCAGAGCGAGCGGAGAGTCAGAGCGGGAGGGGAGAGTCAGAGCGGGTGGGGAGCGTCAGAGCGGGAGGGGAGAGTCAGAGTGGGAGCTGAGAATCAGAGCGGGAGGGGAGAGTCAGAGCGGGAGGGGAGAGTCAGAGCAGGAGGGGAGAGTCGGAGCGGGAGGGGAGAGTCAGAGCGGGAGCGGAGAGTCGGAGCGGGAGGGGAGAGTCGGAGCGGGAGGGGAGAGTCGGAGCCGGAGGGGAGAGTCGGAGCGCGAGGGGAGAGTCAGAGCGGAAGCGGAGAGTCAGAGCGGGAGCGAAGACTCAGAGCGGGAGCGGAGAGTCGAAGCGGGAGGGGAGAGTCAGAGCGGGAGGGGAGAGTCAGAGCGGGAGGGGAGAGTCAGAGCGGGAGGGGAGAGTCAGAGCGGGAGGGGAGAGTCAGAGCGGGAGGGGAGAGTCGGAGCGGGATGGGAGAGTCGGTGCGGGAGGGGAGAGTCAGAGCGGGAGGGGAGAGTCAGAGCGGGAGGGGAGAGTCAGAGCGGGAGGGGAGAGTCAGAGCGGGAGGGGAGAGTCAGTGTGGGAGCGGAGAGTCAGAGTGGGAGGGGAGAGTCAGAGCAGAAGGTGAGAGTCAGAGCGGGAGGGGAGAGTCAGAGAGGGAGGGGAGAGTCAGAGCGGGAGGGGAGAGTCAGAGCGGGAGGGGAAAGGTAGAGTGGGAGCAGAGAGTCAGAACGGGAGGGGAGAGTCAGAGCGGGAGGGGAGAGTTAGAGAGGGAGCAGAGAGTCAGAAAGGGAGGGGAGTGTCAGAGCGGGAGGGGAGAGTCAGAGCGGGAGGGGAGAGTCAGTGTGGGAGCGGAGAGTCAGAGCGGGAGGGGAGAGTCAGAGCGGGAGGGGAGAGTCAGAGCGGGAGGGAAGTTTCAGAGCGGGAGGTGAGAGTCAGATCGGGAGGGGAGAGTCAGAGCGGGAGGGGAGAGTCAGAGCGGGAGGGGAGAGTCAGAGCGGGAGGGGAGAGTCAGAGCGGGAGCGGAGAGTCAGAGCGGGAGGGGAGAGTCAGAGCGGGAGGGGGAGTCAGAGCGGAAGCGGAGAGTCAGAGCGAGCGGAGAGTCAGAGCGGTAGGGGAGAGTCAGAGCGGGTGGGGAGCGTCAGAGTGGGAGGGGAGAGTCAGAGTGGGAGCTGAGAATCAGGCCGGGAGGGGAGAGTCAGAGCGGGATGGGAGTGTCAGAGCAGGAGGGGAGAGTCAGAGCGGGAGGGGAGAGTCGGAGCGGGAGGGGAGAGTCGGTGCGGGAGTTGAGAGTCGAAGCGGGAGGGGAGAGTCAGAGCGGGAGGGGAGAGTCAGAGCGGGAGGGGAGAGTCAGAGCGGGAGGGGATAGTCAGAGCGGGAGGGGAGAGTCAGAGCGGGAGGGGAGAGTCGGTGCGGGAGGGGAGAGTCGGTGCGGGAGCGGAGAGTCAGAGCGGGAGGGGAGAGTCAGAGCGGGAGGGGAGAGTCAGAGCGGGAGGGGAGAGTCAGAGCGGGAGCTGAGAGTCGGTGCGGGAGGGGAGAGTCAGAGCGGGAGGGGAGAGTCGGTGCGGGAGGGGAGAGTCAGAGCGGGAGGGGAGAGTCGGTGCGGGAGGGGAGAGTCAGAGCGGGAGCTGAGAGTCGGTGCGGGAGGGGAGAGTCAGAGTGGGAGGGGGGAGTCGGAGCCGGAGGGGAGCGTCTGAGCGGGAGGGGAGAGTCAGATCGGGAGGGGAGTGTCAGAGCGGGAGGGGAGTGTCAGAGCGGGAGCGGAGAGTCAGAACGGGAGGGGAGAGTCAGAGCGGGATGGGAGAGTCAGAGCGGGAGGGGAGAGTCAGAGCGGAAGCGGAGAGTCAGAGCGAGCGGAGAGTCAGAGCGGGAGGGGAGAGTCAGAGCGGGTGGGGAGCGTCAGAGCGGAAGGGGAGAGTCAGAGTGGGAGCTGAGCATCAGGCCGGGAGGGGAGAGTCAGAGCGGGAGGGGAGAGTCAGAGCGGGAGGGGAGAGTCAGAGCGGGAGGGGAGAGTCGGAGCGGGAGGGGAGAGTCGGTGCGGGAGGGGAGAGTCGGAGCAGGAGGGGAGAGTCGGAGCAGGAGGGGAGAGTCGGTGCAGGAGCGGAGAGTCAGAGCGGGAGGGGAGAGTCAGAGCGGGGGGAGAGTCAGAGCGGGAGGGGTGAGTCAGAGCGGGAGGGGAGAGTCGGAGCGGGAGGGGAGAGTCGGTGCGGGAGGGGAGAGTCGGAGCGTGAGGGGAGAGTCGGAGCGGGAGGGGAGAGTCGGAGCCGGAGGGGAGAGTCGGAGCGGGAGGGGAGAGTCAGAGCGGAAGCGGAGAGTCAGAGCGGGAGCGAAGACTCAGAGCGGGAGCGGAGAGTCGAAGCGGGAGGGGAGAGTCAGACCGGGAGGGGAGAGTCAGAGCGGGAGGGGAGAGTCAGAGCGGGAGGGGAGAGTCAGAGCGGGAGGGGAGAGTCGGTGCGGGAGGGGAGAGTCGGTGCGGGAGCGGAGAGTCAGAGCGGGAGGGGAGAGTCAGAGCGGGAGGGGAGAGTCAGATCGGGAGGGGAGACTCAGAGCGGGAGGGGAGAGTCAGAGCGGGAGGGGAGAGTCGGTGCGGGAGGGGTGAGTCAGAGCGGGAGGGGAGAGTCAGAGCGGGAGCGGAGAGTCAGAGCGGGAGGGGAGAGTCCGAGCGGAAGGGGAGAGTCGGAGCCGGAGGGGAGAGTCGGAGCGGGAGGGGAGAGTCGGAGCCGGAGGGGAGAGTCAGAGCGGGAGGGGAGAGTCAGAGCGGGAGGGGAGAGTCGGAGCGGGAGCGGAGAGTCGGAGCGGGAGGGGAGAGTCAGAGCGTGAGGGGAGAGTCAGAGCGGGAGGGGAGAGTCGGAGCGGGAGGGGAGAGTCAGAGCGGGAGGTGAGAGTCAGAGCGGGAGGGGAGAGTCAGAGCGGGAGGGGAGAGTCAAAGCGGGAGGAGAGAGTCAGAGCGGGAGCGGAGAGTCGGAGCGGGAGGGGAGAGTCAGAGCGGGAGGAGAGAGTCAGAGCGTGAGGGGAGAGTCAGAGCGGGAGGGGAGAGTCATAGCGGGAGCGGAGAGTCAGATCGGGAGCGGAGAGTCAGGGCGGGAGCTGAGAGTCAGAGCGAGAAGGGAGAGTCAGAGCGGGAGGGGAGAGTCAGAGCGGGAGCTGAGAGTCGGTGCGGGAGGGGAGAGTCAGAGCGGGAGGGGAGAGTCGGTGCGGGAGGGGAGAGTCAGAGCGGGAGCTGAGAGTCGGTGCGGGAGGGGAGAGACCGAGCGGGAGGGGAGAGACCGAGCGGGAGGGGAGAGACCGAGCGGGAGCTGAGAGACCGAGCGGGAGCTGAGAGTCAGAGCGGGAGGGGAGAGTCAGAGCGGGAGGGGAGAGTCAGAGCGGGAGGGGAGAGTCACAGCGGGAGGGGAGAGTCAGATCGGGAGGGGAGAGTCAGAGCGGGAGGGGAGAGTCAGAGCGGGAGCGGAGAGTCGGAGCGGGAGGGGAGAGTCAGAGCGGGAGGAGAGAGTCAGAGCGTGAGGGGAGAGTCAGAGCGGGAGGGGAGAGTCATAGCGGGAGCGGAGAGTCAGATCGGGAGCGGAGAGTCAGGGCGGGAGCTGAGAGTCAGAGCGAGAAGGGAGAGTCAGAGCGGGAGGAGAGAGTCAGAGCGGGAGCTGAGAGTCGGTGCGGGAGGGGAGAGTCAGAGCGGGAGTGGAGAGTCGGTGCGGGTGGGGAGAGTCAGAGCGGGAGCTGAGAGTCGGTGCGGGAGAGGAGAGTCAGAGCGGGAGGGGAGAGTCGGAGCCGGAGGGGAGCGGCTGAGCGGAAGCGGAGAGTCAGAGAGAGCGGAGAGTCAGAGCGGGAGGGGAGAGTCAGAGCGGGAGGGGAGCATCAGAGAGGGAGGGGAGAGTCAGAGCGGGAGGGGAGAGTCAGAGCGGGAGGGGAGCATCAGAGAGGGAGGGGAGAGTCAGAGCGGGAGCTGAGAGTCAGGGCGGGAGGGGAGAGTCAGAGCGGGAGGGGAGAGTCAGAGCGGGAGGGGAGAGTCAGAGCGGGAGGGGAGAGTCAGAGCGGAAGCGGAGAGTCAGAGCGAGCGGAGAGTCAGAGCGGGAGGGGAGAGTCAGAGCGGGTGGGGAGCGTCAGAGCGGGAGGGGAGAGTCAGAGTGGGAGCTGAGAATCAGAGCGGGAGGGGAGAGTCAGAGCGGGAGGGGAGAGTCAGAGCAGGAGGGGAGAGTCGGAGCGGGAGGGGAGAGTCAGAGCGGGAGCGGAGAGTCGGAGCGGGAGGGGAGAGTCGGAGCGGGAGGGGAGAGTCGGAGCCGGAGGGGAGAGTCGGAGCGGGAGGGGAGAGTCAGAGCGGAAGCGGAGAGTCAGAGCGGGAGCGAAGACTCAGAGCGGGAGCGGAGAGTCGAAGCGGGAGGGGAGAGTCAGAGCGGGAGGGGAGAGTCAGAGCGGGAGGGGAGAGTCAGAGCGGGAGGGGAGAGTCAGAGCGGGAGGGGAGAGTCGGAGCGGGATGGGAGAGTCGGTGCGGGAGGGGAGAGTCAGAGCGGGAGGGGAGAGTCAGAGCGGGAGGGGAGAGTCAGAGCGGGAGGGGAGAGTCAGAGCGGGAGGGGAGGGTCAGAGCGGGAGGGGAGGGTCAGAGCGGGAGGGGAGAGTCAGAGCGGGAGGGGAGAGTCAGTGTGGGAGCGGAGAGTCAGAGTGGGAGGGGAGAGTCAGAGCAGAAGGCGAGAGTCAGAGCGGGAGGGGAGAGTCAGAGAGGGAGGGGAGAGTCAGAGCGGGAGGGGAGAGTCAGAGCGGGAGGGGAAAGGTAGAGTGGGAGCAGAGAGTCAGAACGGGAGGGGAGAGTCAGAGCGGGAGGGGAGAGTTAGAGAGGGAGCAGAGAGTCAGAAAGGGAGGGGAGTGTCAGAGCGGGAGGGGAGAGTCAGAGCGGGAGGGGAGAGTCAGTGTGGGAGCGGAGAGTCAGAGCGGGAGGGGAGAGTCAGAGCGGGAGGGGAGAGTCAGAGCGGGAGGGAAGTTTCAGAGCGGGAGGTGAGAGTCAGATCGGGAGGGGAGAGTCAGAGCGGGAGGGGAGAGTCAGAGCGGGAGGGGAGAGTCAGAGCGGGAGGGGAGAGTCAGAGCGGGAGCGGAGAGTCAGAGCGGGAGGGGAGAGTCAGAGCGGGAGGGGGAGTCAGAGCGGAAGCGGAGAGTCAGAGCGAGCGGAGAGTCAGAGCGGTAGGGGAGAGTCAGAGCGGGTGGGGAGCGTCAGAGTGGGAGGGGAGAGTCAGAGTGGGAGTTGAGAATCAGGCCGGGAGGGGAGAGTCAGAGCGGGATGGGAGTGTCAGAGCGGGAGGGGAGAGTCAGAGCGGGAGGGGAGAGTCGGAGCGGGAGGGGAGAGTCGGTGCGGGAGTTGAGAGTCGAAGCGGGAGGGGAGAGTCAGAGCGGGAGGGGAGAGTCAGAGCGGGAGGGGAGAGTCAGAGCGGGAGGGGAGAGTCAGAGCGGGAGGGGAGAGTCAGAGCGGGAGGGGAGAGTCGGTGCGGGAGGGGAGAGTCGGTGCGGGAGCGGAGAGTCAGAGCGGGAGGGGAGAGTCAGAGCGGGAGGGGAGAGTCAGAGCGGGAGGGGAGAGTCAGAGCGGGAGGGGAGAGTCGGTGCGGGAGGGGTGAGTCAGAGCGGGAGGGGAGAGTCAGAGCGGGAGCGGAGAGTCAGAGCGGGAGGGGAGAGTCAGAGCGGAAGGGGAGAGTCGGAGCCGGAGGGGAGAGTCGGAGCGGGAGGGGAGAGTCGGAGCCGGAGGGGAGAGTCGGAGCGGGAGGGGAGAGTCAGAGCGGAAGCGGAGAGTCAGAGCGGGAGCGAAGACTCAGAGCGGGAGCGAAGACTCAGAGCGGGAGCGGAGAGTCAGAGCGGGAGGGGAGGGTCAGAGCGGGAGGGGAGGGTCAGAGAGAGAGGGGAGAGTCAGAGTGGGAGGGGAGAGTCAGAGCGGGAGGTGAGAGTCAGAGCGGGAGGGGAGAGTCAGAGAGGGAGGGGAGAGTCAGAGCGGGAGCGGAGAGTCAGAGCGGGAGGGGAGAGCCAGAGCGAGAGGGGAGAGTCAGGGCGGTAGGTGAGAGTCAGAGCGGGAGGGGAGTGTCAGAGCGGGAGGGGAGAGTCAGAGCGGGAGGGGAGAGTCAGAGCGGGAGGGGAGAGTCAGAGCGGGAGGGGAGAGTCGGAGCGGGAGGGGAGAGTCGGTGCGGGAGGGGAGAGTCGAAGCGGGAGGGGAGAGTCGAAGCGGGAGGGGAGAGTCAGAGCGGGAGGGGAGAGTCAGAGCGGGAGGGGAGAGTCAGAGCGGGAGGGGAGAGTCAGAGCGGGAGGGGAGAGTCGGTGCGGGAGGGGAGAGTCGGTGCGGGAGCGGAGAGTCAGAGCGGGAGGGGAGAGTCAGAGCGGGAGGTGAGACTCAGATCGGGAGGGGAGAGTCAGAGCGGGAGGGGAGAGTCAGAGCGGGAGGGGAGAGTCGGTGCGGGAGGGGTGAGTCAGAGCGGGAGGGGAGAGTCAGAGCGGGAGCGGAGAGTCAGAGCGGGAGGGGAGAGTCCGAGCGGAAGGGGAGAGTCGGAGCCGGAGGGGAGAGTCGGAGCGGGAGGGGAGAGTCGGAGCCGGAGGGGAGTGTCAGAGCGGGAGGGGAGAGTCAGAGCGGGAGGGGAGAGTCAGAGCGGGAGCGGAGAGTCGGAGCGGGAGGGGAGAGTCAGAGCGTGAGGGGAGAGTCAGAGCGGGAGGGGAGAGTCGGAGCGGGAGGGGAGAGTCAGAGCGGGAGGTGAGAGTCAGAGCGGGAGGGGAGAGTCAGAGCGGGAGGGGAGAGTCAGAGCGGGAGGAGAGAGTCAGAGCGGGAGCGGAGAGTCGGAGCGGGAGGGGAGAGTCAGAGCGGGAGGAGAGAGTCAGAGCGTGAGGGGAGAGTCAGAGCGGGAGGGGAGAGTCATAGCGGGAGCGGAGAGTCCGATCGGGAGCGGAGAGTCGGAGCGGGAGGGGAGAGTCAGAGCGGGAGGAGAGTGTCAGAGCGTGAGGGGAGAGTCAGAGCGGGAGGGGAGAGTCATAGCGGAAGCGGAGAGTCAGATCGGGAGCGGAGAGTCAGGGCGGGAGCTGAGAGTCAGAGCGAGAAGGGAGAGTCAGAGCGGGAGGGGAGAGTCAGAGCGGGAGCTGAGAGTCGGTGCGGGAGGGGAGAGTCAGAGCGGGAGGGGAGAGTCGGTGCGGGAGGGGAGAGTCAGAGCGGGAGCTGAGAGTCGGTGCGGGAGAGGAGAGTCAGAGCGGGAGGGGAGAGTCGGAGCCGGAGGGGAGCGGCTGAGCGGAAGCGGAGAGTCAGAGAGAGCGGAGAGTCAGAGCGGGAGGGGAGAGTCAGAGCGGGAGGGGAGCATCAGAGAGGGAGGGGAGAGTCAGAGCGGGAGGGGAGAGTCAGAGCGGGAGGGGAGCATCAGAGAGGGAGGGGAGAGTCAGAGCGGGAGCTGAGAGTCAGGGCGGGAGGGGAGAGTCAGAGCGGGAGGGGAGAGTCAGAGCGGGAGGGGAGAGTCAGAGCGGGAGGGGAGCATCAGAGAGGGAGGGGAGAGTCAGAGCGGGAGCTGAGAGTCAGGGCGGGAGGGGAGCATCAGAGAGGGAGGGGAGAGTCAGAGCGGGAGGGGAGAGTCAGAGCGGGAGGGGAGCATCAGAGAGGGAGGGGAGAGTCAGAGCGGGAGCTGAGAGTCAGGGCGGGAGGGGAGAGTCAGAGCGGGAGGGGAGAGTCAGAGCGGGAGGGGAGAGTCAGAGCGGAAGCGGAGAGTCAGAGCGAGCGGAGAGTCAGAGCGGGAGGGGAGAGTCAGAGCGGGTGGGGAGCGTCAGAGCGGGAGGGGAGAGTCAGAGTGGGAGCTGAGAATCAGAGCGGGAGGGGAGGGTCAGAGCGGGAGGGGAGAGTCAGAGCAGGAGGGGAGAGTCGGAGCGGGAGGGGAGAGTCAGAGCGGGAGCGGAGAGTCGGAGCGGGAGGGGAGAGTCGGAGCGGGAGGGGAGAGTCGGAGCCGGAGGGGAGAGTCGGAGCGGGAGGGGAGAGTCAGAGCGGAAGCGGAGAGTCAGAGCGGGAGCGAAGACTCAGAGCGGGAGCGGAGAGTCGAAGCGGGAGGGGAGAGTCAGAGCGGGAGGGGAGAGTCAGAGCGGGAGGGGAGAGTCAGAGCGGGAGGGGAGAGTCAGAGCGGGAGGGGAGAGTCAGAGCGGGAGGGGAGAGTCGGAGCGGGATGGGAGAGTCGGTGCGGGAGGGGAGAGTCAGAGCGGGAGGGGAGAGTCAGAGCGGGAGGGGAGAGTCAGAGCGGGAGGGGAGAGTCAGAGCGGGAGGGGAGGGTCAGAGCGGGAGGGGAGGGTCAGAGCGGGAGGGGAGAGTCAGAGCGGGAGGGGAGAGTCAGTGTGGGAGCGGAGAGTCAGAGTGGGAGGGGAGAGTCAGAGCGGAAGGTGAGAGTCAGAGCGGGAGGGGAGAGTCAGAGAGGGAGGGGAGAGTCAGAGCGGGAGGGGAGAGTCAGAGCGGGAGGGGAAAGGTAGAGTGGGAGCAGAGAGTCAGAACGGGAGGGGAGAGTCAGAGCGGGAGGGGAGAGTTAGAGAGGGAGCAGAGAGTCAGAAAGGGAGGGGAGTGTCAGAGCGGGAGGGGAGAGTCAGAGCGGGAGGGGAGAGTCAGTGTGGGAGCGGAGAGTCAGAGAGGGAGGGGAGAGTCAGAGCGGGAGGGGAGAGTCAGAGCGGGAGGGAAGTTTCAGAGCGGCAGGTGAGAGTCAGATCGGGAGGGGAGAGTCAGAGCGGGAGGGGAGAGTCAGAGCGGGAGGGGAGAGTCAGAGCGGGAGGGGAGAGTCAGAGCGGGAGCGGAGAGTCAGAGCGGGAGGGGAGAGTCAGAGCGGGAGGAGAGTGTCAGAGCGTGAGGGGAGAGTCAGAGCGGGAGGGGAGAGTCATAGCGGGAGCGGAGAGTCAGATCGGGAGCGGAGAGTCAGGGCGGGAGCTGAGAGTCAGAGCGAGAAGGGAGAGTCAGAGCGGGAGGGGAGAGTCAGAGCGGGAGCTGAGAGTCGGTGCGGGAGGGGAGTGTCAGAGCGGGAGGTTAGAGTCGGTGCGGGAGGGGAGAGTCAGAGCGGGAGCTGAGAGTCGGTGCGGGAGAGGAGAGTCAGAGCGGGAGGGGAGAGTCGGAGCCGGAGGGGAGCGGCTGAGCGGAAGCGGAGAGTCAGAGAGAGCGGAGAGTCAGAGCGGGAGGGGAGAGTCAGAGCGGGAGGGGAGCATCAGAGAGGGAGGGGAGAGTCAGAGCGGGAGGGGAGAGTCAGAGCGGGAGGGGAGCATCAGAGAGGGAGGGGAGAGTCAGAGCGGGAGCTGAGAGTCAGGGCGGGAGGGGAGAGTCAGAGCGGGAGGGGAGAGTCAGAGCGGGAGGGGAGAGTCAGAGCGGAAGCGGAGAGTCAGAGCGGGAGCGAAGACTCAGAGCGGGAGCGAAGACTCAGAGCGGGAGCGAAGACTCAGAGCGGGAGTGGAGAGTCAGAGCGGGAGGGGAGGGTCAGAGAGGGAGGGGAGAGTCAGAGCGGGAGGGGAGAGTCAGTGTGGGAGCGGAGAGTCAGAGTGGGAGCGGAGAGTCAGAGCGGGAGGTGAGAGTCAGAGCGGGAGGGGAGAGTCAGAGAGGGAGGGGAGAGTCAGAGCGGGAGCGAAGAGTCAGAGCGGGAGGGGAGAGCCAGAGCGAGAGGGGAGAGTCAGGGCGGTAGTGGAGAGTCAGAGCGGGAGGGGAGTGTCAGAGCGGGTGGGGAGAGTCAGAGCGGGAGGGGAGAGTCAGAGCAGGAGTGGAGAGTCAGAGCGGGAGGGGAGAGTCGGAGCGGGAGGGGAGAGTCGGTGCGGGAGGGGAGAGTCGAAGCGGGAGGGGAGAGTCAGAGCGGGAGGGGAGACAAGAGCGGGAGGGGAGAGTCAGAGCGGGAGGGGAGAGTCAGAGCGGGAGGGGAGAGTCCGAGCGGAAGTGGAGAGTCGGAGCCGGAGGGGAGAGTCGGAGCGGGAGGGGAGAGTCGGAGCCGGAGGGGAGAGTCAGAGCGGGAGCGGAGAGTCAGAGCGGGAGGGGAGAGTCAGAGCGGGAGGCAGAGTCAGAGCGGGAGGGGAAAGGTAGAGTGGGAGCAGAGAGTCAGAACGGGAGGGGAGAGTCAGAGCGGGAGGGGAGAGTTAGAGAGGGAGCAGAGAGTCAGAAAGGGAGGGGAGTGTCAGAGCGGGAGGGGAGAATCAGAGCGGGAGGGGAGAGTCAGTGTGGGAGCGCAGAGTCAGAGCGGGAGGGGAGAGTCAGAGCGGGAGGGGAGAGTCAGAGCGGGAGGGAAGTTTCAGAGCGGGAGGTGAGAGTCAGATCGGGAGGGGAGAGTCAGAGCGGGAGGGGAGAGTCAGAGCGGGAGGGGAGAGTCAGAGCGGGAGGGGAGAGTCAGAGCGGGAGCGGAGAGTCAGAGCGGGAGGGGAGAGTCAGAGCGGGAGGGGGAGTCAGAGCGAAAGCGGAGAGTCAGAGCGAGCGGAGAGTCAGAGCGGGAGGGGAGAGTCAGAGCGGGTGGGGAGCGTCAGAGTGGGAGGGGAGAGTCAGAGTGGGAGCTGAGAATCAGGCCGGGAGGGGAGAGTCAGAGCGGGATGGGAGTGTCAGAGCGGGAGGGGAGAGTCAGAGCGGGAGGGGAGAGTCGGAGCGGGAGGGGAGAGTCGGTGCGGGAGTTGAGAGTCGAAGCGGGAGGGGAGAGTCAGAGCGGGAGGGGAGAGTCAGAGCGGGAGGGGAGAGTCAGAGCGGGAGGGGAGAGTCAGAGCGGGAGGGGAGAGTCGAAGCGGGAGGGGAGAGTCGGAGCGGGAGGGGAGAGTCAGAGCGGGAGGGGAGAGTCAGAGCGGGAGGGGAGAGTCAGAGCGGGAGGGGAGAGTCGGTGCGGGAGGGGAGAGTCGGTGCGGGAGCGGAGAGTCAGAGCGGGAGGAGAGAGTCAGAGCGGGAGGTGAGACTCAGATCGGGAGGGGAGAGTCAGAGCGGGAGGGGAGAGTCAGAGCGGGAGGGGAGAGTCGGTGCGGGAGGGGTGAGTCAGAGCGGGAGGGGAGAGTCAGAGCGGGAGCGGAGAGTCAGAGCGGGAGGGGAGAGTCCGAGCGGAAGGGGAGAGTCGGAGCCGGAGGGGAGAGTCGGAGCGGGAGGGGAGAGTCGGAGCCGGAGGGGAGAGTCAGAGCGGGAGGGGAGAGTCAGAGCGGGAGGGGAGAGTCAGAGCGGGAGCGGAGAGTCGGAGCGGGAGGGGAGAGTCAGAGCGTGAGGGGAGAGTCGGAGCGGGAGGGGAGAGTCGGAGCGGGAGGGGAGAGTCAGAGCGGGAGGGGAGAGTCAGAGCGGGAGGGGAGAGTCAGAGCGGGAGGGGAGAGTCAG
Source organism: Scyliorhinus torazame (assembly GCF_047496885.1). Classification (NCBI taxonomy): domain Eukaryota; kingdom Metazoa; phylum Chordata; class Chondrichthyes; order Carcharhiniformes; family Scyliorhinidae; genus Scyliorhinus; species Scyliorhinus torazame. The sequence goes on along the minus strand of NC_092714.1, from coordinate 275,246,906 downwards.
AGCGGGAGGAGAGAGTCAGAGCGGGAGCGGAGAGTCGGAGCGGGAGGGGAGAGTCAGAGCGGGAGGAGAGAGTCAGAGCGTGAGGGGAGAGTCAGAGCGGGAGGGGAGAGTCATAGCGGGAGCGGAGAGTCCGATCGGGAGCGGAGAGTCGGAGCGGGAGGGGAGAGTCAGAGCGGGAGGAGAGTGTCAGAGCGTGAGGGGAGAGTCAGAGCGGGAGGGGAGAGTCATAGCGGGAGCGGAGAGTCAGATCGGGAGCGGAGAGTCAGGGCGGGAGCTGAGAGTCAGAGCGAGAAGGGAGAGTCAGAGCGGGAGGGGAGAGTCAGAGCGGGAGCTGAGAGTCGGTGCGGGAGGGGAGAGTCAGAGCGGGAGGGGAGAGTCGGTGCGGGAGGGGAGAGTCAGAGCGGGAGCTGAGAGTCGGTGCGGGAGAGGAGAGTCAGAGCGGGAGGGGAGAGTCGGAGCCGGAGGGGAGCGGCTGAGCGGAAGCGGAGAGTCAGAGAGAGCGGAGAGTCAGAGCGGGAGGGGAGAGTCAGAGCGGGAGGGGAGCATCAGAGAGGGAGGGGAGAGTCAGAGCGGGAGGGGAGAGTCAGAGCGGGAGGGGAGCATCAGAGAGGGAGGGGAGAGTCAGAGCGGGAGCTGAGAGTCAGGGCGGGAGGGGAGAGTCAGAGCGGGAGGGGAGAGTCAGAGCGGGAGGGGAGAGTCAGAGCGGGAGGGGAGCATCAGAGAGGGAGGGGAGAGTCAGAGCGGGAGCTGAGAGTCAGGGCGGGAGGGGAGCATCAGAGAGGGAGGGGAGAGTCAGAGCGGGAGGGGAGAGTCAGAGCGGGAGGGGAGCATCAGAGAGGGAGGGGAGAGTCAGAGCGGGAGCTGAGAGTCAGGGCGGGAGGGGAGAGTCAGAGCGGGAGGGGAGAGTCAGAGCGGGAGGGGAGAGTCAGAGCGGAAGCGGAGAGTCAGAGCGAGCGGAGAGTCAGAGCGGGAGGGGAGAGTCAGAGCGGGTGGGGAGCGTCAGAGCGGGAGGGGAGAGTCAGAGTGGGAGCTGAGAATCAGAGCGGGAGGGGAGGGTCAGAGCGGGAGGGGAGAGTCAGAGCAGGAGGGGAGAGTCGGAGCGGGAGGGGAGAGTCAGAGCGGGAGCGGAGAGTCGGAGCGGGAGGGGAGAGTCGGAGCGGGAGGGGAGAGTCGGAGCCGGAGGGGAGAGTCGGAGCGGGAGGGGAGAGTCAGAGCGGAAGCGGAGAGTCAGAGCGGGAGCGAAGACTCAGAGCGGGAGCGGAGAGTCGAAGCGGGAGGGGAGAGTCAGAGCGGGAGGGGAGAGTCAGAGCGGGAGGGGAGAGTCAGAGCGGGAGGGGAGAGTCAGAGCGGGAGGGGAGAGTCGGAGCGGGATGGGAGAGTCGGTGCGGGAGGGGAGAGTCAGAGCGGGAGGGGAGAGTCAGAGCGGGAGGGGAGAGTCAGAGCGGGAGGGGAGAGTCAGAGCGGGAGGGGAGGGTCAGAGCGGGAGGGGAGGGTCAGAGCGGGAGGGGAGAGTCAGAGCGGGAGGGGAGAGTCAGTGTGGGAGCGGAGAGTCAGAGTGGGAGGGGAGAGTCAGAGCGGAAGGTGAGAGTCAGAGCGGGAGGGGAGAGTCAGAGAGGGAGGGGAGAGTCAGAGCGGGAGGGGAGAGTCAGAGCGGGAGGGGAAAGGTAGAGTGGGAGCAGAGAGTCAGAACGGGAGGGGAGAGTCAGAGCGGGAGGGGAGAGTTAGAGAGGGAGCAGAGAGTCAGAAAGGGAGGGGAGTGTCAGAGCGGGAGGGGAGAGTCAGAGCGGGAGGGGAGAGTCAGTGTGGGAGCGGAGAGTCAGAGAGGGAGGGGAGAGTCAGAGCGGGAGGGGAGAGTCAGAGCGGGAGGGAAGTTTCAGAGCGGCAGGTGAGAGTCAGATCGGGAGGGGAGAGTCAGAGCGGGAGGGGAGAGTCAGAGCGGGAGGGGAGAGTCAGAGCGGGAGGGGAGAGTCAGAGCGGGAGCGGAGAGTCAGAGCGGGAGGGGAGAGTCAGAGCGGGAGGAGAGTGTCAGAGCGTGAGGGGAGAGTCAGAGCGGGAGGGGAGAGTCATAGCGGGAGCGGAGAGTCAGATCGGGAGCGGAGAGTCAGGGCGGGAGCTGAGAGTCAGAGCGAGAAGGGAGAGTCAGAGCGGGAGGGGAGAGTCAGAGCGGGTGCTGAGAGTCGGTGCGGGAGGGGAGGGTCAGAGCGGGAGGTTAGAGTCGGTGCGGGAGGGGAGAGTCAGAGCGGGAGCTGAGAGTCGGTGCGGGAGAGGAGAGTCAGAGCGGGAGGGGAGAGTCGGAGCCGGAGGGGAGCGGCTGAGCGGAAGCGGAGAGTCAGAGAGAGCGGAGAGTCAGAGCGGGAGGGGAGAGCCAGAGCGAGAGGGGAGAGTCAGGGCGGTAGTGGAGAGTCAGAGCGGGAGGGGAGTGTCAGAGCGGGTGGGGAGAGTCAGAGCGGGAGGGGAGAGTCAGAGCAGGAGTGGAGAGTCAGAGCGGGAGGGGAGAGTCGGAGCGGGAGGGGAGAGTCGGTGCGGGAGGGGAGAGTCGAAGCGGGAGGGGAGAGTCAGAGCGGGAGGGGAGACAAGAGCGGGAGGGGAGACAAGAGCGGGAGGGGAGAGTCAGAGCGGGAGGGGAGAGTCCGAGCGGAAGTGGAGAGTCGGAGCCGGAGGGGAGAGTCGGAGCGGGAGGGGAGAGTCGGAGCCGGAGGGGAGAGTCAGAGCGGGAGCGGAGAGTCAGAGCGGGAGGGGAGAGTCAGAGCGGGAGGCAGAGTCAGAGCGGGAGGGGAAAGGTAGAGTGGGAGCAGAGAGTCAGAACGGGAGGCGAGAGTCAGAGCGGGAGGGGAGAGTTAGAGAGGGAGCAGAGAGTCAGAAAGGGAGGGGAGTGTCAGAGCGGGAGGGGAGAATCAGAGCGGGAGGGGAGAGTCAGTGTGGGAGCGCAGAGTCAGAGCGGGAGGGGAGAGTCAGAGCGGGAGGGGAGAGTCAGAGCGGGAGGGAAGTTTCAGAGCGGGAGGTGAGAGTCAGATCGGGAGGGGAGAGTCAGAGCGGGAGGGGAGAGTCAGAGCGGGAGGGGAGAGTCAGAGCGGGAGGGGAGAGTCAGAGCGGGAGGGGAGAGTCAGAGCGGGAGCGGAGAGTCAGAGCGGGAGGGGAGAGTCAGAGCGGGAGGGGGAGTCAGAGCGAAAGCGGAGAGTCAGAGCGAGCGGAGAGTCAGAGCGGGAGGGGAGAGTCAGAGCGGGTGGGGAGCGTCAGAGTGGGAGGGGAGAGTCAGAGTGGGAGCTGAGAATCAGGCCGGGAGGGGAGAGTCAGAGCGGGATGGGAGTGTCAGAGCGGGAGGGGAGAGTCAGAGCGGGAGGGGAGAGTCGGAGCGGGAGGGGAGAGTCGGTGCGGGAGTTGAGAGTCGAAGCGGGAGGGGAGAGTCAGAGCGGGAGGGGAGAGTCAGAGCGGGAGGGGAGAGTCAGAGCGGGAGGGGAGAGTCAGAGCGGGAGGGGAGAGTCAGAGCGGGAGGGGAGAGTCGGTGCGGGAGGGGAGAGTCGGTGCGGGAGCGGAGAGTCAGAGCGGGAGGGGAGAGTCAGAGCGGGAGGGGAGAGTCAGATCGGGAGGGGAGAGTCAGAGCGGGAGGGGAGAGTCAGAGCGGGAGGGGAGAGTCGGTGCGGGAGGGGTGAGTCAGAGCGGGAGGGGAGAGTCAGAGCAGGAGCGGAGAGTCAGAGCGGGAGGGGAGAGTCCGAGCGGAAGGGGAGAGTCGGAGCCGGAGGGGAGACTCGGAGCGGGAGGGGAGAGTCGGAGCGGGAGGGGAGAGTCAGAGCGGGAGCGAAGACTCAGAGCGGGAGCGAAGACTCAGAGCGGGAGTGGAGAGTTAGAGCGGGAGGGGAGGGTCAGAGCGGGAGGGGAGGGTCAGAGAGAGAGGGGAGAGTCAGAGCGGGAGGGGAGAGTCAGTGTGGGAGCGGAGAGTCAGAGTGGGAGGGGAGAGTCAGAGCGGGAGGTGAGAGTCAGAGCGGGAGGGGAGAGTCAGAGAGGGAGGGGAGAGTCAGAGCGGGAGCGGAGAGTCAGAGCGGGAGGGGAGAGCCAGGGCGAGAGGGGAGAGTCAGGGCGGTAGAGGAGAGTCAGAGCGGGAGGGGAGTGTCAGAGCGGGAGGGGAGAGTCAGAGCGGGAGGGGAGAGTCAGAGCGGGAGGAGAGAGTCAGAGCTGGAGGGGAGAGTCGGAGCGGGAGGGGAGAGTCGGTGCGGGAGGGGAGAGTCGAAGCGGGAGGGGAGAGTCAGAGCGGGTGGGGAGAGTCAGAGCGGGAGGGGAGAGTCAGAGCGGGAGGGGAGAGTCAGAGCGGGAGGGGAGAGTCAGAGCGGGAGGGGAGAGTCGGTGCGGGAGGGGAGAGTCGGTGCGGGAGCGGAGAGTCAGAGCGGGAGGGGAGAGTCAGACCGGGAGGTGAGAGTCAGATCGGGAGGGGAGAGTCAGAGCGGGAGGGGAGAGTCAGAGCGGGAGGGGAGAGTCAGAGCGGGAGGGGAGAGTCAGAGCGGGAGCGGAAAGTCAGAGCGGGAGGGGAGAGTCCAAGCGGAAGGGGAGAGTCGGAGCCGGAGGGGAGAGTCGGAGCGGGAGGGGAGAGTCGGAGCCGGAGGGGAGAGTCAGAGCGGGAGGGGAGAGTCAGAGCGGGAGGGGAGAGTCAGAGCGGGAGTGGAGAGTCGGAGCGGGAGGGGAGAGTCAGAGCGTGAGGGGAGAGTCAGAGCGGGAGGGGAGAGTCGGAGCGGGAGGGGAGAGTCAGAGCGGGAGCGGAGAGTCGGAGCGGGAGGGGAGAGTCAGAGCGGGAGGAGAGAGTCAGAGCGTGAGGGGAGAGTCAGAGCGGGAGGGGAGAGTCATAGCGGGAGCGGAGAGTCCGATCGGGAGCGGAGAGTAAGGGCGGGAGCTGAGAGTCAGAGCGAGAAGGGAGAGTCAGAGCGGGAGGGGAGAGTCAGAGCGGGAGCTGAGAGTCGGTGCGGGAGGGGAGAGTCAGAGCGGGAGGGGAGAGTCGGTGCGGGAGGGGAGAGTCAGAGCGGGAGCTGAGAGTCGGTGCGGGAGGGGAGAGTCAGAGCGGGAGGAGAGAGACCGAGCGGGAGGGGAGAGACCGAGCGGGAGCTGAGAGACCGAGCGGGAGCTGAGAGTCAGAGCGGGAGGTGAGAGTCAGAGCGGGAGGGGAGAGTCAGAGCGGGAGGGGAGAGTCAGAGCGGGAGGGGAGAGTCAGAGCGGGAGGGGAGAGTCAGAGCGGGAGGGGAGAGTCAGAGCGGGAGCGGAGAGTCGGAGCGGGAGGGGAGAGTCAGAGCGGGAGGAGAGTGTCAGAGCGTGAGGGGAGAGTCAGAGCGGGAGGGGAGAGTCATAGCGGGAGCGGAGAGTCAGATCGGGAGCGGAGAGTCAGGGCGGGAGCTGAGAGTCAGAGCGTGAGGGGAGAGTCAGAGCGGGAGGGGAGGGTCAGAGCGGGAGTGGAGGGTCAGAGAGAGAGGGGAGAGTCAGAGCGGGAGGGGAGAGTCAGTGTGGGAGCGGAGAGTCAGAGTGGGAGGGGAGAGTCAGAGCGGGAGGTGAGAGTCAGAGCGGGAGGGGAGAGTCAGAGAGGGAGGGGAGAGTCAGAGCGGGAGCGGAGAGTCAGAGCGGGAGGGGAGAGCCAGAGCGAGAGGGGAGAGTCAGGGCGGTAGGGGAGAGTCAGAGCGGGAGGGGAGAGTCAGAGCGGGAGGGGAGAGTCAGAACGGGAGGGGAGAGTCAGAGCTGGAGCGGAGAGTCGGAGCGGGAGGGGAGAGTCAGAGCGGGAGGAGAGTGTCAGAGCGTGAGGGGAGAGTCAGAGCGGGAGGGGAGAGTCATAGCGGGAGCGGAGAGTCAGATCGGGAGCGGAGAGTCAGGGCGGGAGCTGAGAGTCAGAGCGAGAAGGGAGAGTCAGAGCGGGAGGGGAGAGTCAGAGCGGGAGCTGATAGTCGGTGCGGGAGGGGAGAGTCAGAGCGGGAGGTTAGAGTCGGTGCGGGAGGGGAGAGTCAGAGCGGGAGCTGAGAGTCGGTGCGGGAGAGGAGAGTCAGAGCGGGAGGGGAGAGTCGGAGCCGGAGGGGAGCGGCTGAGCGGAAGCGGAGAGTCAGAGAGAGTGGAGAGTCAGAGCGGGAGGGGAGAGTCAGAGCGGGAGGGGAGCATCAGAGAGGGAGGGGAGAGTCAGAGCGGGAGGGGAGAGTCAGAGCGGGAGGGGAGCATCAGAGAGGGAGGGGAGAGTCAGAGCGGGAGCTGAGAGTCAGGGCGGGAGGGGAGAGTCAGAGCGGGAGGGGAGAGTCAGAGCGGGAGGGGAGAGTCAGAGCGGAAGCGGAGAGTCAGAGCGGGAGCGAAGACTCAGAGCGGGAGCGAAGACTCAGAGCGGGAGCGAAGACTCAGAGCGGGAGTGGAGAGTCAGAGCGGGAGGGGAGGGTCAGAGAGGGAGGGGAGAGTCAGAGCGGGAGGGGAGAGTCAGTGTGGGAGCGGAGAGTCAGAGTGGGAGGGGAGAGTCAGAGCGGGAGGTGAGAGTCAGAGCGGGAGGGGAGAGTCAGAGAGGGAGGGGAGAGTCAGAGCGGGAGCGAAGAGTCAGAGCGGGAGGGGAGAGCCAGAGCGAGAGGGGAGAGTCAGGGCGGTAGGGGAGAGTCAGAGCGGGAGGGGAGTGTCAGAGCGGGTGGGGAGAGTCAGAGCGGGAGGGGAGAGTCAGAGCAGGAGGGGAGAGTCAGAGCGGGAGGGGAGAGTCGGAGCGGGAGGGGAGAGTCGGTGCGGGAGGGGAGAGTCGAAGCGGGAGGGGAGAGTCAGAGCGGGAGGGGAGACAAGAGCGGGAGGGGAGAGTCAGAGCGGGAGGGGAGAGTCAGAGCGGGAGGGGAGAGTCCGAGCGGAAGTGGAGAGTCGGAGCCGGAGGGGAGAGTCGGAGCGGGAGGGGAGAGTCGGAGCCGGAGGGGAGAGTCGGAGCCGGAGGGGAGAGTCAGAGCGGGAGGGGAGAGTCAGAGCGGGAGGCAGAGTCAGAGCGGGAGGGGAAAGGTAGAGTGGGAGCAGAGAGTCAGAACGGGAGGGGAGAGTCAGAGCGGGAGGGGAGAGTTAGAGAGGGAGCAGAGAGTCAGAAAGGGAGGGGAGTGTCAGACCGGGAGGGGAGAATCAGAGCGGGAGGGGAGAGTCAGTGTGGGAGCGCAGAGTCAGAGCGGGAGGGGAGAGTCAGAGCGGGAGGGGAGAGTCAGAGCGGGAGGGAAGTTTCAGAGCGGGAGGTGAGAGTCAGATCGGGAGGGGAGAGTCAGAGCGGGAGGGGAGAGTCAGAGCGGGAGGGGAGAGTCAGAGCGGGAGGGGAGAGTCAGAGCGGGAGCGGAGAGTCAGAGCGGGAGGGGAGAGTCAGAGCGGGAGGGGGAGTCAGAGCGAAAGCGGAGAGTCAGAGCGAGCGGAGAGTCAGAGCGGGAGGGGAGAGTCAGAGCGGGTGGGGAGCGTCAGAGTGGGAGGGGAGAGTCAGAGTGGGAGCTGAGAATCAGGCCGGGAGGGGAGAGTCAGAGCGGGATGGGAGTGTCAGAGCGGGAGGGGAGAGTCAGAGCGGGAGGGGAGAGTCGGAGCGGGAGGGGAGAGTCGGTGCGGGAGTTGAGAGTCGAAGCGGGAGGGGAGAGTCAGAGCGGGAGGGGAGAGTCAGAGCGGGAGGGGAGAGTCAGAGCGGGAGGGGAGAGTCAGAGCGGGAGGGGAGAGTCAGAGCGGGAGGGGAGAGTCGGTCCTGGAGGGGAGAGTCGGTGCGGGAGCGGAGAGTCAGAGCGGGAGGGGAGAGTCAGAGCGGGAGGGGAGAGTCAGATCGGGAGGGGAGAGTCAGAGCGGGAGGGGAGAGTCAGAGCGGGAGGGGAGAGTCGGTGCGGGAGGGGTGAGACAGAGCGGGAGGGGAGAGTCAGAGCAGGAGCGGAGAGTCAGAGCGGGAGGGGAGAGTCCGAGCGGAAGGGGAGAGTCGGAGCCGGAGGGGAGACTCGGAGCGGGAGGGGAGACTCGGAGCGGGAGGGGAGAGTCGGAGCGGGAGGGGAGAGTCAGAGCGGGAGCGAAGACTCAGAGCGGGAGCGAAGACTCAGAGCGGTAGTGGAGAGTTAGAGCGGGAGGGGAGGGTCAGAGCGGGAGGGGAGGGTCAGAGAGAGAGGGGAGAGTCAGAGCGGGAGGGGAGAGTCAGTGTGGGAGCGGAGAGTCAGAGTGGGAGGGGAGAGTCAGAGCGGGAGGTGAGAGTCAGAGCGGGAGGGGAGAGTCAGAGAGGGAGGGGAGAGTCAGAGCGGGAGCGGAGAGTCAGAGCGGGAGGGGAGAGCCAGAGCGAGAGGGGAGAGTCAGGGCGGTAGGGGAGAGTCAGAGCGGGAGGGGAGTGTCAGAGCGGGAGGGGAGAGTCAGAGCGGGAGGGGAGAGTCAGAGCGGGAGGAGAGAGTCAGAGCTGGAGGGGAGAGTCGGAGCGGGAGGGGAGAGTCGGTGCGGGAGGGGAGAGTCGAAGCGGGAGGGGAGAGTCAGAGCGGGAGGGGAGAGTCAGAGCGGGAGGGGAGAGTCAGAGCGGAAGGGGAGAGTCAGAGCGGGAGGGGAGAGTCAGAGCGGGAGGGGAGAATCAGAGCGGGAGGGGAGAGTCCGAGCGGAAGTGGAGAGTCGGAGCCGGAGGGGAGAGTCGGAGCGGGAGGGGAGAGTCGGAGCCGGAGGGGAGAGTCAGAGCGGGAGCGGAGAGTCAGAGCGGGAGGGGAGAGTCAGAGCGGGAGCGGAGAGTCGGAGCGGGAGGGGAGAGTCAGAGCGTGAGGGGAGAGTCAGAGCGGGAGGGGAGAGTCGGAGCGGGAGCGGAGAGTCAGAGCGGGAGGTGAGAGTCAGAGCGGGAGGGGAGAGTCAGAGCGGGAGGGGAGAGTCAGAGCGGGAGGAGAGAGTCAGAGCGGGAGCGGAGAGTCGGAGCGGGAGGGGAGAGTCAGAGCGGGAGGAGAGAGTCAGAGCGTGAGGGGAGAGTCAGAGCGGGAGATGAGAGTCATAGCGGGAGCGGAGAGTCAGATCGGGAGCGGAGAGTCAGGGCGGGAGCTGAGAGTCAGAGCGAGAAGGGAGAGTCAGAGCGGGAGGGGAGAGTCAGAGCGGGAGCTGAGAGTCGGTGCGGGAGGGGAGAGTCAGAGCGGGAGGGGAGAGTCGGTGCGGGAGGGGAGAGTCAGAGCGGGAGCTGAGAGTCGGTGCGGGAGGGGAGAGTCAGAGCGGGAGGGGAGAGACCGAGCGGGAGGGGAGAGACCGAGCGGGAGCTGAGAGACCGAGCGGGAGCTGAGAGTCAGAGCGGGAGGGGAGAGTCAGAGCGGGAGGGGAGAGTCAGAGCGGGAGGGGATAGTCAGAGCGGGAGGGGAGGGTCAGAGCGGGAGGGGAGAGTCAGAGCGGGAGCGGAGAGTCGGAGCGGGAGGGGAGAGTCAGAGCGGGAGGAGAGAGTCAGAGCGTGAGGGGAGAGTCAGAGCGGGAGGGGAGAGTCATAGCGGGAGCGGAGAGTCAGATCGGGAGCGGAGAGTCAGGGCGGGAGCTGAGAGTCAGAGCGAGAAGGGAGAGTCAGAGCGGGAGGGGAGAGTCAGAGCGGGAGCTGAGAGTCGGTGCGGGAGGGGAGAGTCAGAGCGGGAGGGGAGAGTCGGTGCGGGAGGGGAGAGTCAGAGCGGGAGCGGAGAGTCGGAGCGGGAGGGGAGAGTCAGAGCGGGAGGAGAGAGTCAGAGCGTGAGGGGAGAGTCAGAGCGGGAGGGGAGAGTCATAGCGGGAGCGGAGAGTCAGATCGGGAGCGGAGAGTCAGGGCGGGAGCTGAGAGTCAGAGCGAGAAGGGAGAGTCAGAGCGGGAGGGGAGAGTCAGAGCGGGAGCTGAGAGTCGGTGCGGGAGGGGAGAGTCAGAGCGGGAGGGGAGAGTCGGTGCGGGAGGGGAGAGTCAGAGCGGGAGCTGAGAGTCGGTGCGGGAGAGGAGAGTCAGAGCGGGAGGGGAGAGTCGGAGCCGGAGGGGAGCGGCTGAGCGGAAGCGGAGAGTCAGAGAGAGCGGAGAGTCAGAGCGGGAGGGGATAGTCAGAGCGGGAGGGGAGCATCAGAGAGGGAGGGGAGAGTCAGAGCGGGAGGGGAGAGTCAGAGCGGGAGGGGAGCATCAGAGAGGGAGGGGAGAGTCAGAGCGGGAGCTGAGAGTCAGGGCGGGAGGGGAGAGTCAGAGCGGGAGGGGAGAGTCAGAGCGGGAGGGGAGAGTCAGAGCGGAAGCGGAGAGTCAGAGCGAGCGGAGAGTCAGAGCGGGAGGGGAGAGTCAGAGCGGGTGGGGAGCGTCAGAGAGGGAGGGGAGAGTCAGAGTGGGAGCTGAGAATCAGAGCGGGAGGGGAGAGTCAGAGCGGGAGGGGAGAGTCAGAGCAGGAGGGGAGAGTCGGAGCGGGAGGGGAGAGTCAGAGCGGGGGGGGGGGTCAGAGCGGACGCGGAGAGTCAGAGCGAGCGGAGAGTCAGAGCGGGAGGGGAGAGTCAGAGCGGGAGGGGAGAGTCAGAGCGGGAGGGGAGAGTCAGAGCGGGAGGGGAGAGTGAGAGCGGGAGGGGTGAGTCAGAGCGGGAAGGGAGAGTCAGCGCGGGAGCGGAGAGTCAGAGCGGGAGGGGAGAGCCAGAGCGAGAGGGGAGAGTCAAGGCGGTAGGGGAGAGTCAGAGCGGGAGGGGAGTGTCAGAGCGGGAGGGGAGAGTCAGTGCGGGAGGGGAGAGTCAGAGCGGGAGGGGAGAGTCAGAGCGGGAGGGGAGAGTCAGAGCGGGAGGGGAGAGTCAGAGCGGGAGGGGAGAGTCAGAGCGGGAGGGGAGAGTCAGAGCGGGAGGGGAGAGTCAGAGGGGGAGGGGAGCGTCAGAGCAGGAGCGGAGAGTCAGTGCGGGAGGGGAGAGTCAGAGCGGGAGGGGAGAGTCAGAGCGGGAGGGGAGAGTCAGAGCGGGAGGGGAGAGTCAGAGCGGGAGGGGAGAGTCAGAGCGGGAGCTGAGAGTCGGTGCGGGAGGGGAGAGTCAGAGCGGGAGGGGAGAGTCGGTGCGGGAGGGGAGAGTCAGAGCGGGAGGGGAGAGTCGGTGCGGGAGGGGAGAGTCAGAGCGGGAGCTGAGAGTCGGTGCGGGAGGGGAGAGTCAGAGTAGGAGGGGGGAGTCGGAGCCGGAGGGGAGCGTCTGAGCGGGAGGGGAGAGTCAGATCGGGAGGGGAGTGTCAGAGCGGGAGGGGAGTGTCAGAGCGGGAGCGGAGAGTCAGAACGGGAGGGGAGAGTCAGAGCGGGATGGGAGAGTCAGAGCGGGAGGGGAGAGTCAGAGCGGGAGGGGAGAGTCAGAGCGAGCGGAGAGTCAGAGCGGGAGGGGAGAGTCAGAGCGGGTGGGGAGCGTCAGAGCGGAAGGGGAGAGTCAGAGTGGGAGCTGAGCATCAGGCCGGGAGGGGAGAGTCAGAGCGGGAGGGGAGAGTCAGAGCAGGAGGGGAGAGTCAGAGCGGGAGGGGAGAGTCGGTGCGGGAGGGGAGAGTCAGAGCGGGAGCTGAGAGTCGGTGCGGGAGGGGAGAGTCAGAGTAGGAGGGGGGAGTCGGAGCCGGAGGGGAGCGTCTGAGCGGGAGGGGAGAGTCAGATCGGGAGGGGAGTGTCAGAGCGGGAGGGGAGTGTCAGAGCGGGAGCGGAGAGTCAGAACGGGAGGGGAGAGTCAGAGCGGGATGGGAGAGTCAGAGCGGGAGGGGAGAGTCAGAGCGGGAGGGGAGAGTCAGAGCGAGCGGAGAGTCAGAGCGGGAGGGGAGAGTCAGAGCGGGTGGGGAGCGTCAGAGCGGAAGGGGAGAGTCAGAGTGGGAGCTGAGCATCAGGCCGGGAGGGGAGAGTCAGAGCGGGAGGGGAGAGTCAGAGCAGGAGGGGAGAGTCAGAGCGGGAGGGGAGAGTCGGAGCGGGAGGGGAGAGTCGGTGCGGGAGGGGAGAGTCGGAGCAGGAGGGGAGAGTCGGAGCAGGAGGGGAGAGTCGGTGCAGGAGCGGAGAGTCGAAGCGGGAGGGGAGAGTCAGAGCGGGAGGGGAGAGTCAGAGCGGGAGGGGAGAGTCAGAGCGGGAGGGGAGAGTCAGAGCGGGAGGGGAGAGTCGGAGCGGGAGGGGAGAGTCGGTGCGGGAGGGGAGAGTCGGTGCGGGAGGGGAGAGTCAGAGCGGGAGGGGAGAGTCAGAGCGGGAGCGGAGAGTCGGAGCGGGAGGGGAGAGTCGGAGCGGGAGGTGAGAGTCGGAGCCGGAGGGGAGAGTCGGAGCGGGAGGGGAGAGTCAGAGCGGAAGCGGAGAGTCAGAGCAGGAGCGAAGACTCAGAGCGGGAGCGGAGAGTTGAAGCGGGAGGGGAGAGTCAGAGCGGGAGGGGAGAGTCAGAGCGGGAGGGGAGAGTCAGAGCGGGAGGGGAGAGTCGGAGCGGGAGGGGAGAGTCACAGCGGGAGGGGAGAGTCAGGGCGGGAGGGGAGAGTCAGAGCGGGAGCTGAGAGTCAGAGCGGGAGGGGAGAGTCAGGGCGGGAGGGGAGAGTCAGGGCGGGAGGGGAGAGTCAGAGCGGGAGGGGAGAGTCAGAGCGGGAGGGGAGAGTCAGAGCGGGAGGGGAGAGTCAGAGTGGGAGGGGAGGGTCAGGGCGGGAGGGGAGGGTCAGGGCGGGAGGGGAGAGTCAGAGCGGGAGGGGAGAGTCGGTGCGGGAGGGGAGGGTCAGAGCGGGAGTGGAGAGTCAGAGCGGGAGTGGAGAGTCAGAGCGGGAGGGGAGAGTCAGGGCGGGAGGGGAGAGTCAGAGCGGGAGCGGAGAGAGACTTTCTGGGCACTGAGCGGGGTTTGAAAAACAATCCAGGAGAGACATCATTGGAAATGGGTAGGTTCATTGGCTGCTAAGTAAATGCAAATTTGCATAACTTGTTCAAACGTGCTTCTGATTAAAGGTAAAAAGAGAAATATTTTACAATTCAGAAAGTTTAAAAACCAACTGCAAATTTTAAAAAACCAAGTTAAAAATGAATTAAATGAAATAGAGATGCAGGGCCAGGCGATGTGTTAATCCTGCATGATGGGGGAGTTGGAGAATCCCATTGTGGTTCCCAGTGAACACATCTGTAGCAAGTGTTGGTTATTTGAGAGTTGGCGAGCTGGAGTGTGAGCTTCGGAAACTGCGCCAGTGGGGGAGAGGCACCTGGACGATGTGTTCAGGAGACCGTCACACCCCTTAGATTAACGACCTTCAATTCGGCTCATGGTCGGGGACAGGAGGCTGTGTCTATAAGTGAGGTAGGAAAAGGGATCCAGGAGCCTCAGTCCTTGTCCTTGTCCAACAGGCTCGAGTTTCTTGCTCCCTGTGTGGATGAGAGCGGGGACTGTGGGGAGGATGAGCAAACTGACCACAGCACGTGGGGGGGGTAGAGAAAAGAAATGTAGTTGTAATCGGGGATAGTATAGTCAGGGGCATTGACACTGTTCTCTGTGACCAAGATCGAGAATCCCGAAGGTTGTGTTGCCTGCCTGGTGCTTGGGATCGGGATGTCTCATCTGGGCTGAGGAACATGGAGTGGGAGGGTAAAGATCCCGTTGTCGTGTCCACGTTGGCACCAACCACACAGGTAGAACAAGGATAGATATTCTGCTGAGGGAATATGAGCAGCTGGGGGCTAAATTAAAAAACAGAACAAAAAGGTAATAATCTCTGGTTACTACTGTTATGGGCCAGGGTTCAGAGAACCCCAAAGTGTTCCATCTAACAATTAGAGTCACGCCAGATTGCGGATATTCTCCTCTAAATGATACAATTTTGTGCCTTCGCTGAACCAGGAAGAGACGCTTTCCAAGACTTGGTCACCTAAGCAGTATTGTGGGGTATCTATTAACTGGATTTGACCTATGGAGTTACTAAAATTGGATGTTGTCTGGGAAAGGGGGTCCCAGTGAGTTTAAGGAAGGTGGATAACAAGAGGTTGCTTCAGATAAAACAGTTTGTTTAGTTATTCATTTTGTTATGGGCCAGGGTTTAGAGAACCCCAAAGTGTATCATGGAGTTCACCTGACCCACAACTTTTACTAGATTGTGGTATGGGGAGCACACGGCCCACTCTACAGGTGTGGGACAGCAGAAATAGAAAAGTATTTTTTAAAGCAAAACAATGTTTATTCTATGAACTCAAATTAACCTTTTTAAAACATACAGTGAACATCTTAGCAACCATTAATTCAAATACAACCCCCAAAGAATACAACACTAAGTAATTGTTTAAGCTTTCCTTTTAACATCCATAAGACTTTAAAAAAATACATTTTAACAGAAGCACATCAGGTTAAAGTCACTACTGAGAGCAGGTATTAGTTTTAAATCACCAAAGGATCGATTTACAGTTTTCAGATTACAGAGAGAGACTCATACACCTTCTGGCTGTGACTGCAGCTATCCAGCTCTGAAAACGAAACTAAAACACACCCTGCAGCAAACAGCCTAAAACAAAAGTAAAAAGCTGACAGACAGCCCAGCTCCACCCACTCTCTGACATCACTGAGTAGTAAACACCCATTTCTTAAAGGTACTCTCACTGCAGATATTTATATACACGCCCATTTATAAAGATCCTGTCATGATATTCAAACACACACATCATGATGGACACACTAACAGGCAAATCAGAGTACACAACACCACAACCAATCACAGACAAGAACACCAACCACATAAAAAGCACGAGCACGACACCTGGAGGTCAGTAGGTCTGGGGAGAAGGAAGCATGAAAGAGCTGTTGAAACACCACAAGCAGGGAGCCCCCCACGTGCAGAGTGCAAAGACCAAGTTGTAAATAGTGAGTTTAAATAAACAAGTGTTGTACCATATGCAACTGTGTTGGCTCTTCTGTGTGTTAGAACACCCAACACCACATGGTACAGGAGTGGATCGATACCTGCCTACCAACCTGCCATTCTGGACATGGACCACACCGGCAAACCGCAGCCGATGCAAGTCACGGGGAACCTAGGCACCAACTGGAAGCTCTACAGGCAGCGATTTGACCTGTACATCCGTGCCACCGAAAAACAGAATGTCTCGGATGATTCGAAGATTGCAATGCTCCTCTTCTACGCAGGCCCCCACCCAAATGATGTCTTTAATTCACTGGTGTTCGAGGAAGGCGAAAACCAGGCCAAATATGACACGGTCATCCTCAAAATGGACCAGCACTTTCAAACTGAAGTAAACGAAACTTTCGAAAGATACATCTTTCAGCAACGCCTGCAAGGTAAGGAGGAGCTTTTTCAACCCTTTTTGACGCACCTCCGGATTCTAGCGCAGTCCTGCGGTTACGGCACCACCACAGAGTCCATGATCAGGGACCAGATTGTTTTTGGCGTTGCCTCCAGTGGCCTACGCCAGCAGCTTCTTAAAATAAAGAGCCTCACCTTAGCGTCTGCTGTGGAAGCCTGTGTCCTCCATGAAAATGCGACCTGCCGTTTTGCCCGATTCCAGGCGTCCGAGTTGGCACGGAGGGGGTCCCCAGCCGTCGAATCGGCAAGCCAGGCCGCCCACGACGTTGAACGCATCCAGGCCGTCGATTTCTTCCCGCCCCACGGCCCGGACGACAGCGGCCGCTTCCCGCGCTTTTCGCGGTCTCCCGCGCAGGTGCGCGCCAAGAATAACGGCCACAACGAGGGACGCACTGCGCAGGCGCGCCCACCGCAAGATCGCACTGCGCATGCGCAGTGGCGCAACGAACGCCGTGACGTCATGACGTGCAGCAAGTGTGGAGGTCTACACTTAAAAGGGCAATGTCCTGCAAAATACCAACAGTGCAACAGATGTGCCATGATAGGCCACTACGCAGCCCGCTGTCGTGCGGCTCAACCCATGGATCCGGCGCATCCTCGACAACCTCGCACACGAGTCAGGACCGTCCAGCCCACGCATCAAGACTTCCAGTTAAGTGATGCAGATGACCAGGATGACTTCAGAGTTGCCGTCATTGATGTCAACAAGGTCAATGCCATCAATCCAGACGATGAGTGGTGTGCCACCCTGACGGTCAACCGATCGCGCGTCGCCTTCCGTCTGGACACCGGCGCATCCGCCAACCTGATTGCTTACTCTGCAGTCCAGGCCATGAAGGTCAAACCACTCATCACACCATCCCGGCTTAAGATGGTTGACTATAACGGGAACGTTATCCCGTCCGTAGGATCTTGCCAGCTACAGGTGACTCACAAGGGGTACACGGCCACACTCCCCTTCGAAGTTGTGGGCTCATCAAAGGACTCGTTACTGGGCGCACAAGCGTGTAAGGTCCTTCACCTGGTACAGCGCATCATGTCTCTCTCTCCAGATGAGATATCCGACTTCCCGGATGCTGAGTTCCACGCGAATCTCCATTCCCTCCTCGCTCACAACCAGGAGGTTTTTGAAGGCATGGGGACATTGCCACACACGTACAAGATTCGACTCAGACCGGACGCCATCCCTGTCGTTCACGCACCTCGCAGGGTTCCTGCGCCTCTCAAAGACCGCCTCAAGGCACAACTGCAGATTCTTCAGGACCAAGGGGTCCTATCCAAGGTCACGGAGCCCACGCCATGGGTCAGCTCCATGGTCTGTGTAAAGAAGCCCTCTGGCGAGCTCCGTATATGTATAGATCCAAAAGATCTGAACAACAACATCATGCGGGAACACTATCCCATCCCAAAACGAGAAGACCTCACCAGCGAGATGGCGCGAGCCAACATATTCACTAAATTGGATGCGTCCAAAGGATTCTGGCAGATCCAACTGGACCCGGCCAGCCGAAGACTATGCACATTCAACACCCCTTTTGGCAGATTCTGCTACAACCGGATGCCATTCGGCATCATTTCGGCATCTGAAGTATTCCACCGCATTATGGAGCAGATGATGGAAGGCATCGAAGGGGTACGTGTATATGTGGACGATATCATCATTTGGTCCACCACTCCGCAGGAACACATGCATCGTCTTCGACGTGTCTTCACCCGCATACGGCAAAATGGCCTGCGTCTCAACCGTGCGAAGTGTGCTTTCGGCCAGACGGAGCTGAAATTCCTCGGGGACCACATCTCAAGGTCCGGGGTCCGTCCCGATGCAGACAAGGTTAGCGCCATCACAGCCATGCCACGACCGGCTGACAAGAAGGCTGTCTTAAGATTCCTGGGCATGGTCAACTTCCTTGGGAAGTTCATTCCCAACCTGGCTTCTCATACAACAAACATGCGCCATCTCGTAAAAAAATCGACGGAATTCAACTGGCACCAGTCGCATCAGCAGGAATGGGAGGAGCTCAAGCACAAACTGGTCACGGCACCAGTGCTGGCCTTCTTTGACGCGACTCGCCCTACAAAGATCTCAACAGACGCCAGCCAATCTGGTATTGGAGCGGTACTCCTGCAAAAAGACAGCACGTCATCATGGGCCCCGGTTGCGTATGCCTCACGAGCCATGACCCCTACCGAACAGCGCTACGCGCAAATCGAAAAAGAATGCCTGGGCTTGTTAACTGGACTGGACAAGTTCCACGACTATGTGTATGGCCTGCCACGATTCACGGTCGAAACTGACCACCGCCCCCTGGTCAACATCATTAACAAAGACCTGAACGACATGACTCCTCGCCTCCAGCGCATCTTACTCAAACTCAGGAGGTACGATTTTGAACTGATCTACACTCCGGGGAAGGAACTCATAGTGGCGGACACTCTTTCCCGAGCAGTGAGCACACCACCAGATGCGGAGGGGTTCGTGCGTCAAATTGAGGCACACGTGACTCTGACAGCAGCAAATATGCCAGCTGATGATCCTTGTCTGGCCCACATACGCGCAGAGACGGCGACTGACCCTCTGCTGCAGCGAGTGATGCGCCACATGACGGAAGGGTGGCTAAAAGGGCAGTGCCCCCAGTTTTACAATGTGCGAGATGATCTCACCAATATAGACGGGGTCCTTATGAAATCGCATAGGATCGTCATTCCACACAGTGTGCGCCAGATGATTCTTCGTCAACTACACGAAGGCCACTTGGGTGTCGAAAAATGCAGACGAAGGGCCCGGGCGGCGGTATATTGGCCGGGTATTAATGAAGACATAGCCAACATGGTGCTCAACTGCACAACCTGTCAGAGGTTTCAGCCGGCGCAACCTCCGGAAACACTTCTACCACACGAGATGGTGACGTCCCCCTGGGCGAAGGTGGGTGTTGACCTATTTCACGCGCTCGGCAGAGATTACATTGTTATTATAGACTACTTCTCAAACTACCCGGAAGTCATGCCTCTCCATGATCTGACGTCGTCCGCAGTCATTGGGGCCTGCAAGGAAACGTTTGCTCGCCATGGCATTCCAAGGACTGTCATGTCAGACAATGGACCTTGTTTTGCCAGCCGTGAATGGTCGTCCTTTGCCGCAGCATATGGTTTCACTCATGTGACATCCAGCCCTCTGCATCCACAATCGAACGGGAAGGCTGAAAAGGGTGTCCACATCGCAAAGCGGCTCCTGTGCAAGGCGGCTGATGCCGGATCGGACTTTAACCTTGCCTTGCTGGCCTATCGATCGGCCCCGTTATCCACGGGCCTCTCGCCAGCGCAGCTACTAATGGGTCGCTCCCTCAGGACGATGGTACCTTCCGTCCTGGCACCGACAACAGACCATGAGGCGGTTCTTCGGGACATGCAACTGCAGCGTGATCGCCAGAAAGGTCGGTACGACACACGAGCGACGGACCTGCCCCCCCTGTCCTCCGGAGACAAAGTACGCGTCCATCAACCGTATGGTGGCTGGTCAGCACCGGCCGAAGTCCTCCGACAAGTGGCTCCCCGCTCGTTCCTGGTTCGCATGCCGGATGGTTCCGTGCGTCGCCGCAATCGGCGCGCCCTTCGCCGACTTCCACGTTCACAGCCACACAACACGCCAGATCCTCAACAGGCTTCCGAGGATGACTTTGTGGAGCTGCCGCACATCACGCCCTTTCCATCGCCACCCATGGCCATGCCTGCACAGCAGCCGGTGGTTCTTGATCCACCCTTAAGGCGGTCAACCCGAATTCGTCGCAAACCCATTAGAATGGACTTATAATACAGTTCATATGTTTAATAAGTTGGACAATTTTACATGATAACCTGTTGTTGTTTATCGTTCCAGATGTCGTCTGACTGGACAACTGTTCAAAATTTTTTTTCTTATTCTCTCGTTCGCATTTCTGTTATGTTATGGTACAACTGGATTCATGTGACGCACTCGACATCGCCCCATGTACATAGTTCCGTCATAGACACATGCTGCACACGACACACACACACTCTTAGATGCACTCACGTCACGATCATATTTATTACCACGTAGGCACATATCTTTGTAAAAAGGGGGGATGTCATGATATTCAAACACACACATCATGATGGACACACTAACAGGCAAATCAGAGTACACAACACCACAACCAATCACAGACAAGAACACCAACCACATAAAAAGCACGAGCACGACACCTGGAGGTCAGTAGGTCTGGGGAGAAGGAAGCATGAAAGAGCTGTTGAAACACCACAAGCAGGGAGCCCCCCACGTGCAGAGTGCAAAGACCAAGTTGTAAATAGTGAGTTTAAATAAACAAGTGTTGTACCATATGCAACTGTGTTGGCTCTTCTGTGTGTTAGAACACCCAACACCACAGATCCATTTCTTAAAGCTACTCTCACATGACTCTCCCTGAGCCATGAGCTAATTGGCACAGAGTCAATAAGGTTAAAGAGGTAAATGCGTGGCTCAAAGATTGGTGTGGGAGAAATGGGTTTGCATTCACAGGACATTCGCACCAGTACTGGGGAAGGAGGGAGGTGTTCCGATGGGAGGGTCGTCCCCTGATCATGCTGGGGCCAGAGTTGTGCCGAATTAAAAAAACTAGGGCTGTGGATAGAGCTTGAAACTGATTAATGGGGGGAGGGTCCAGCTGTCTGGAAAATTAGAAAATCAAAGTTAAAGGAGAAGGAGAGAGTGCAGATTAATGACGAGGACTTTAAACTAGTTAAACAGGGGAGGGCTCAGGAGAGGTTAGTAAATTTTCCAGAACAAGTCATCGAGCAGAGAGTATAGAAAACAGCTGGAATCTAACTTCAGGCACAGCAGATAAGGGGACAACAATGAGAAGGGGTATAGCACAGGGCTAAATCGCTGGCTTTTAAAGCAGACCAAAGCAGGCCAGCAGCGCAGTTCAATTCCCGTACCAGCCTCCCCGAACAGGCGCCGGAATGTGGCGACTAGGGGCCTTTCACAGTAACTTCATTTGAAGCCTACTTGTGACAATAAGCGATTTTCATTTCATTTTCATTTCAATGCAGGATTGAGGGTGTTGTACCTAAATGCGCGCAGTATACGGAATAAGGTAAATGAGCTTGTTGCGCACATTGAAATTGGCCGGTACGACGTTGTGGGCATCACAGAGACGTGGCTGCAAGGGGATCAGGGCTGGGATCTAAATATCCAAGGATATGTGTCCTATCGAAAGGACTGGCAGATGGGCAAAGGGGGCGGGGTTGCATTGTGAGTAAGAAATTAACTTAAATCAATAGCAAGGAGCGATATAGGGTCAGAAGGCAGAGAATCTCTGTGGGTACATTTGAGAAATCGCAAAGGAAAAAAGACCCTGATGGGAGTTATGTACAGGCCCCCTAGCAGGAGTCAGGATGTGGGGCAGAAAATAAATCAGGAGATAGAAAAGGCAAGTAAAAAAGGCAATATTACAATAATCATGGGGGCTTCAATATTCAGGTGGACTGGGAAAATCAGGTTGGTAGTGGATCCGAAGAAAAGGAGGTCTATCAAGCTCCGTCTTAAAGATATTCGAAGATTCTGCCATGACCAGCTTTTCAGGAAGTGTACAGGGCCTTGAATGACCACTGCAATCCAAATGGCCTGTCCCAGGAATCTCCCAGGAAGAAGTGGGACAGAGTTGTGATCAGCAGCAGGAATCTTGGCTGATGTTTCTCAGTCTCTGAGTTCAGGTCAGTTTATATTTCTTTAATAACTGAGTATTGCTCCGATGAGATGATGGGATAGCTGACGTTATGAGGTAATTGAACTAGTTCACGATTACACAGAAACCTTCAGCTATTAACTGTCTAAAGGCCTTTTCTCCAGAAAAGAGAAAGTTGAGGGGTGACTAGATCTTTGAAATAATGCAAGGGCGTGATAGGGTAGAGGTAGAGATGTTGGGCAGGATTCTCCGTCCCTGCAGCAAGCCCATTGTGCCCCCCCCTCCCCCCGCACGCTGTTGGGAAATTCGCGGGCGAGAGTCCGCTGCTGCTGAAACGGAGGATCCAGGCGACGGAGAATCCCGCCGATGTTTCTAATATTTGCGAGAGACCAGCACTAGGGACCATTTATATGAGGCACCCACTAATAAACCCAACATGGAATTCAGGAGAAACTTATTTTTCCAGAGAGAGCTGAGAATGTGGAACTCGTTACCACAGGGAGTAGCTGAGGTGAACATAGAACATAGAACAATACAGCGCAGTACAGGCCCTTCGGCCCACGATGTTGCACCGAAACAAAAGCCATCTAACCTACACTATGCCATTATCATCCATATGTTTATCCAATAAACGTTTAAATGCCCTCAATGTTGGCGAGGTCACTACTGTTGCAGGTAGGGCATTCCACGGCCTCACTACTCTTTGCGTAAAGAACCTACCTCTGACCTCTGTCCTATATCTATTACCCCTCAGTTTAAAGTTATGTCCCCTCGTGCCAGCCATATCCATCCGCGGGAGAAGGCTCTCACTGTCCACCCTATCCAACCCCCTGATCATTTTGTATGCCTCTATTAAGTCTCCTCTCAACCTTCTTCTCTCCAACAAAAACAACCTCAAGTCCATCAGCCTTTCCTCATAAGATTTTCCCTCCATACCAGGCAACATCCTGGTAAATCTCCTCTGCACCCGCTCCAAAGCCTCCACGTCCTTCCTATAATGCGGTGACCAGAACTGTACGCAATACTCCAAATGCGGCCGTACCAGAGTTCTGTACAGCTGCAACATGACCTCCTGACTCCAGAACTAAATCCCTCTACCAATAAAGGCCAACACTCCATAGGCCTTCTTCACAACCCTATCAACCTGGGTGGCAACTTTCAGGGATCTATGTACATGGACACCTAGATCCCTCTGCTCATCCACACTTTCAAGAACTTTACCATTAGCCAAATATTCCGCATTCCTGTTATTCCTTCCAAAGTGAATCACCTCACACTTCTCTACATTAAACTCCATTTGCCACCTCCCAGCCCAGCTCTGCAGCTTATCTATATCCTTCTGTAACCTGCTACATCCTTCCACACTATCAACAACACCACCGACTTTAGTATCGTCTGCAAATTTACTCACCCACCCTTCTGCGCCTTCCCCTAGGTCATTGATAAAAATGACAAACAGCAACGGCCCCAGAACAGATCCTTGTGGTACTCCACTTGTGACTGAACTCCATTCTGAACATTTCCCATCAACCACCACCCTCTGTCTTCTTTCAGCTAGCCAATTTCTGATCCACATCTCTAAATCACCCTCAATCCCCAGCCTCCGTATTTTCTGCAATAGCAGAGATAGAGACAGTATAGAGACAGTTAAGAGGAAGCTGGATAAACACATGATGATAATAATAATCGCTTATTGTCACAAGTAGGCTTCAGAGACTTTACTGTGAAAAGCCCCTAGTCGCCACACGCCGGCGCCTGTTCGGGGAGGTCGGTACAGGATTTGAACCCACGCTGCTGGCCTTGTTCTGCATTACAAGCCACTGTTTAGCCCACTGTGCTAAACCAGACCCAATATAGGAACAGACGAATATGGAGATCGGACAAGATGAAGAGAAGGTGGGAGGGAGTTCATGTGAAGTATAAATACCAGCAGAGACCGGCTGGCTGAATGGCCTATTTCTGTGCTGTACATACTGTGTAATTCTGTGTATCTGACTATAGCCTGAATCATTCTGTTTGTATTATTGTTTTCACACATTTACATTGATTATGACACATTGCTCTCATGATAACCAGACATGACATTGATTAATATTAGTGACATAGCAGTAAACACATCTTAATAGAAAATACCGCTGATTGAAGCTTTGATTAATACAATTATTAGCAGAAGATCTTCCTTGAATGAATCAGACCGGCATCTCCTGGCTTTTCCCACTTAACACTGCTGCCACTTGTGTCAGATTGAAATTGAGTACTCCACTGACAGTTTCTCACAGATAGTTAAGGACTCAGTTCGAGAACTGACGTTGGTGATGAAGACATGAGCATGACTGTTGCACCAGTATGTGTTAGCCTCGGTTACACGGTTAGAGTATTTAGATTAGACCCAAACAGTGGTAACCGTTGATGTGTTGGGTGTTCTGGATCACATGCAGATCACCAACACTTGAAGTAGTGCAACACTATTTTATTAAAAGGTTAACTATTTAAACATACTTGAACTGTGGGTAAATACGATACCAGCTTTAACTAAGGACCCTTGCCTTCTCCTAAAAAGTTGATGCACTCAGCACATGGTGAATGTCTGTGTTGCAGGCTGTGAGCTCTGTGCTCCTAGCTAGCTGCAGCTCGAACGAGCGGGAACTCTGATGCCCCCTGTCTTTATAGTGCGTGTGCTCTCACTGGTGATTGGCTG
Organism: Scyliorhinus torazame; assembly: GCF_047496885.1. Lineage (NCBI taxonomy): Eukaryota > Metazoa > Chordata > Chondrichthyes > Carcharhiniformes > Scyliorhinidae > Scyliorhinus > Scyliorhinus torazame. The sequence goes on along the minus strand of NC_092714.1, from coordinate 275,223,349 downwards.
CGGTGTTGTGTGTGTTGATTGGTCCCACTGTGTGTCCATCAGTGTGTGTGTGCACCATGATATACTGGTGTATATTATGACATCCCCCCTTTTATATAAAAAAATGTGCCTGCGTGACAATAAATAGTGTGTGGTGAATGTTGCTGACTACGTGTGTGCGAAATATTTACAGGACGATGTACATAAAACGAAGCTATTTACATGGGAAGGTGCCTGGTACAGAAAAAAACAGTGTGTCACACAAATAACGAGATGAACACCATTTACAAACCACTTGAATGATTAAACGGAAGAACAGGACAGACCAGAGAGTCCATTAGTGCAAAGTTCACAAATTAAGTCTCTGAGATGGGCAACGAATTCTGGTTGACCGCCTCAAGGGTGGGTCAGGAGCCACCAGCTGAGGAGCGGGCTGGACTGCGTCAGAGTGAGGAGGATGCAGAGTAACCGGGATCTCTGCATAGTCCAGGTCAGGGTCAGCAGGAGGGCGAGGCGACAGTGGAGGATCACGTAGCGAGCGCGGAACGAGACGAAGGGCACGTCGATTGCGGCGCAGAATGGAGCCATCCGGTAGACGAACCCGGAACGAGCGGGGGGCCACCTGCCGAAGAACCACAGCGGTTGCAGACCAGCCACCACCCGGAAGGTGGACGCGGATGTTGTCATCTGGAGCCAGAGCAGGGAGATCAGCTGCACGGGAGTCATGAGCCGCCTTGTGCTGTGCACGAGACAGCTGCATCCGTCGAAGGACCGGAACGTGGTCGAGGTCTGGGACGTGAATGGACGGCACCGTCGTCCTCAGGGTACGACCCATGAGCAGCTGGGCTAGCGACAGGCCAGTGGACAGTGGGGCGGAGCGATAGTCCAGCAAGGCGAGGTAGAAGTCGGATCCCGCCTTGCAGACGAGCCGTTTGACTATGTGGATGCTCTTCTCCGCTTTGCCGTTGGATTGGGGACACAGGGGACTGGATGTCACATGCACAAAGTTGTACCCCCTGGCAAAGTTGGACCATTCCTGGCTTGCGAAGCAGGGGCCATTGTCCAACATCACCGTGAGTGGGATGCCGTGACGAGCAAAGGTGTCCTTACAGGCACAGATGACTGCAGACGATGTGATGTCGTGCAAACGTACCACCTCTGGGTAGTTTGAAAAATAGTCTACAATCAGAACATAGTCCCTGCCCAGCGCGTGGAACAGGTCGATGCCGACCTTGGACCAAGGGGACGTGACCAACTCATGGGGCTGTAGGGTCTCACGTGGTTGGGCCGGCTGGAACCGCTGACAGGTGGGGCAGTTGAGCGCTGTGTTGGCGATGTCGTCATTGATGCCGGGCCAGTACACTGCCTCTCGGGCCCGTCAGCGGCACTTCTCCACGCCAAGATGGCCCTCGTGTAGCTGTTCCAAGACGAGTTGGCTCATGCTGTGTGGGATAACAATGTGGTCCAGCTTCAGGAGGACACCATCGACTACCACCAGATCATCTCTGATGTTGTAGAACTGCGGGCATTGGCCCTTGAGCCACCCGTCTGTTAGGTGGCGCATGACACGCTGTAGCAGGGGGCCAGCCGCAGTCTCGCGGCGAATTTGGACGAGGCGTTCATCCGTGGGTGGTAGATTGGAGGCCACGAAGGCCACATGGGCGTCAACCTGGCAGACAAATCCCGCTGGGTCACACGGGGTGTTGACTGCCCTGGACAGAGCGTCGGCTATGATCAGGTCTTTGCCCGGGGTGTATACCAGCTGGAAGTCGTATCGCCGGAGTTTGAGCAGAATGCGCTGGAGTCGAGGCGTCATGTAGTTCAAGTCTTTCTGTATTATATTGACCAGCGGGCGATGGTCGGTCTCGACGGTGAATTGGGGAAGGCCGTACACATAATTATGAAATTTGATGACACCGGTCAGAAGGCCCAGGCACTCTTTTTCTATCTGCGCGTAGCTCTGTTCCGTGGGGGTCATGGCGCGTGACGCATATGCAACGGGGGCCCATGATGAGGCCTCGTCGCGTTGCAGGAGCACCGCCCCAATGCCGGATTGGCTGGCATCGGTCAAAATTTTTGTATCTTTCGCTGAATCAAAAGAAGGCCAAGACCGGGGCCGTGGTGAGTTTGGTTTTGAGTTCTCTCCATTCGCGCTCGTGGGCAGGAAGTCATTGGAAGTCTGTCGTCTTCCTGACCAGGTTCCTGAGAGCTGTGGTATGAGAGGCGAGGTTAGGGATGAACTTCCCTAAAAAGTTGACCATGCCCAGAAATCGGAGGACCGCCTTCTTGTCCTCTGGCGTTTTCATGGCTGTGATAGCAGCTACCTTGTCCGCACCCGGCCGCACACCCAATTGGGAGATGTGGTCCCCGAGGAACTTGAGTTCCGTCTGTCCGAAGGAGCATTTGGCTCTGTTGAGGCGTAGGCCGTGCTCCCATATGCGTTTGAACACGCGCTGGAGGCGACTGACATGCTCCTGCGGGGTGGTGGACCAAATGATTATGTCGTCAACATGGACGCGAACACCTTCAATGCCTTCCATCATTTGTTCCATGATCCTGTGGAATACTTCTGACGCCGATATGATCTCAAACGGCATCCTGTTGTAACAATATCTGCCAAAAGGGGTGTTAAAGGTACACAGTTTCCTGCTGGATCTGTCTAGTTGAATTTGCCAGAATCCTTTCGAGGCTTCAGGTTTGGTGAAGAGCTTGGCCCGAGCCATCTCGCACGTGATCTCCTCGTGCTTGGGGATAGGGTAATGCTCCCTCATTATGTTGCGATTCAGATCCTTTGGAACAATGCAGATTCTGAGCTCGCAGGAAGGCTTTTTTACACACACCATGGAACTGACCCAGTCGGTTGGTTCCATAACTCTGGAGATCACTCCTTGGTCTTGGAGGTCCTGCAGCTGCTGCTTGAGGCGGTCCTTGAGGGGTGCTGGGACTCTGCGAGGTGCATGCACCACAGGCGTGGCGTTCTGTTTGAGTAGGATCTTGTAAGTATATGGGAGCGTGCCCATGCCTTCGAAGACGTCGCGGTGCTGGTCGATGATGGCGTTGAGCTGCGCCCTGAAGTCAGCATCCTGGAAGGCAGACGTGTCATCAGGAGAGAGAGAGTGAACTCTTTGAACAAGGTTAAGCAATTTGCACGCCTGTGCGCCAAGCAGAGAGTCCTTCGAGGAGCCCACGATCTCAAAAGGAAGGATGGCTTTTCGTGACTTGTGCGTCACTTCGAGTTGGCACGAGCCGGTAGCAGGAATGATGTTGCCATTGTAGTCCAATAGCTGGCAGGCCGATGGGAGAATGGTTGGTTTGACACAAAGGCTTTGGAGGTCAGACCGCGCAATGAGATTGGCGGAGGCACCAGTGTCCAGGCAGAATTGTATTTGGGACCAGTTGACCGTCAGGGTGGCACACCGCTCATCGTCCGGATCGATGCTGTATACCGACAGCGGCTGGTGTCTTTGCTTCGGGGACAGCCTGTTTTTCGTTACGACACCGACTTGAAAAGGCGCCTTCGGGTCCTCGGTGTCACTGCGGTGTGGGAGGTCCGCATCGGACTCGGTGACCGTGGGTTGAATTGCCCGAACGTTCCTGCGAGGCTGGCTGAAGCGATATGAATTGGCAGGCTGAGCTGCTCGGCAGCAGGCAGCATAGTGGCCAAGTCTGCCACATCGTAGGCATTGTCGAGATTTGGCAGGGCATTGTCGCTTTAAATGGGCGGAGCCACAGTTGCCGCACGTCGTGACGTCAGCAAGTTCGCTGCACCACCGTGCATGCGTGGTGCGGTCCTGCGTGGTGCGCGCCTGCGCATTACGTTCCTCCATGTCGCCCTCCCCTCGTTTGGTGCGCACAAGCGCGGGAGTCCACGAAAGGCGTGCGAAATGGCAGCCCTCATCCAGGCTGAGGCCCTGGAGGTGTTCAATCACTTGGACCCGTTCCGCCTCGTGGGGACCTTGCCGCGCCGTTTCAGCCGCTTGTATATGGGAGTACCGACTGGTGGCATTTTCATGTAGGACACAGGTCTCGACAGCGGTCGCAAGGGTGAGTTGCTTTACTTTGAGCAGCTGCTGACATAGGGGGTCCGACTGAACACCGAAAACGATCTGGTCGCGTATCATGGAGTCGGAGGTGGGCCCGTAGCTGCAAGACTGCGCAAGGATGCGGAGGTGCTGGAACACGTAGCATTCGAAACTTTCATTCACCTCGACGCTGCAGTGAGTGTCAGATTTGAGGAGAACCGTCTTGAACTTCGTCTTGTCTTCGTTATCCGCAAAGGTGAGAGAGTTGAAGATGTGGATGGCATGTTCCCCGGCTGTGGAGAGGAGAAGAGCAATCTTTCTGGTATCCGAGGCGCCCTCCCTGTCCGTGGCTTCGAGGAAGAGCTGGAAGCGCTGTTTAAAAATCAACCAGTTGGCCCCGAGGTTGCCGGCGATGCGGAGCGGCGGCGGCGGGCTGATGTTGTCCATGTTGCAGGATGACGGAATGCTGGTGGAAGGCAGATCACTTGCAGGTAGATCTAAGAAGTGCTAGTATGCAACCACTCCTGGTATCATGATGTGTTGGGTGTTCTGGATTACATACAGGTCACCAACACTTGAAGTAGTGCAACACTATTTTATTAAAACTATTTAAACATACTTGAACTGTGGGTAAATACGATACCAGCTTTAACTAAAGGCCTTTGCCTTGTCCTAACCAGTCGATGCACTCAGCACATGGTGAGTGTCTGTGTTACAGGCTGTGAGCTCTGTGCTCCTAGCTAGCTGCTACTCGAATGAGTGGGAACTCTGATGTCCCCTGTCTTTATAGTGCGTGTGCTCTCACTGGTGATTGGCTGCGGTGTTGTGTGTGTTGATTGGTCCCACTGTGTGTCCATCAGTGTGGGTCTGCCCCATGATATACTGGTGTATATTATGACAACCGTGAACCTGCAACCCAAGTGACATCACTCCTCACTGACTTCAGTGGAAAGGAGAATGCAGATAAGGAGGATCATTATCACCTCCTCAGCACCAATTAGCGATGGACGATAGATACTCGCATTGCCAGCAATACTGATATCCTATTAACAAATGAAAAAAATGTAAAACGAGCTGCTGATCCGTTATTGGTGCATCGCACACCATCACAGCCAAAGCCTGCCCCCTCTGCACAGGGCTGTTTATGGCAGATTTGTAAAGGGATAGGTTAGTTTCAGTGACCGATTTAATCTTACGTACAATTACATCACATTCACAACACAGGAACCGGCCATTCAGCCTTACAGGTCTATCACAGTATGTATACTCACACAAATCTATCTCCTTGCAAATCAACTCTTCATACTGTGTCCCCCAATCCCTCCTTTCCCTTTCAGAGGGCAGTGAATCTGTGGAATTCTTTACCACAGAGAGCTGTAGAGGGTCCCGCCGATGGAGAATCCAGCCCTGTATATCTCAATAAAGTCACCTTTCATCCTTCTAAACTCCAATGAGCACAGGCCCAACCTACTCAACCTCTCCTCATAAGAAAATCCCTCCCGACCCAGGATCAACCCAGTGAACCTTCTCTGGACGGCCTCCAATGTCAGCCTGTCTTTCCTTAGCTACGGAGAGCAAAGCTATTCACAGTATTGCCTCCACGTTCTCCAATACTGCAATTTCCTTCTTGTAGTGTGGAGACCAGAACTGTACGCAATGCTCCAAGTGTGGTCCACGCAACCTTATATCTCCAACCTTCTATCTCAGTTGAATGTCACCTCCCTGCTTCTGTCCAAGTGTGCACGGGTCTCTTCCACTAAAGTTGCCATGGGGAATTTGGTGATTTTGGTGGAAATTCATTCACTTTCTTTTTTTCACTGTTCCCTGAATTTTGGTTTTGCTGGATTGTCCTCCACTTTCAAACTTTTACCTTCTTTCTTTCCTGTCAAAATGTTTCTTCATTCGGTTCTTGTTTCTATTATCTTTTATGTCAAGACAGGAAGGAGACTTCTGTAGGTTTGCACATGGTGCTGCCTGGCTGAGATAACAAAGTTCCCAGAAGGCCTCAGTGAAACAGGTACAATGACATCTAAGATCATCTGTCCACAGCTGTTACTGCCCTGGACTCCCCACACTTGGCTGCAAATCGCCATCTCTGCTTGCGAGACAGGTTGTCATGGAGATGCCCCATCCACTTTGGGGTGGCCAGGCTAACACTTGGCCCTGGGTAGACTCTTCCCAAACAAGTGAAGGTAATCACAGTGTGAAGTTTTCGGTACGGATTCCTCTGAGCCGCCCCAGGACACATCTGGCAGTCCGCAGTACATTCAGGTGTCAGGGGAGACGTAAACGCCTCATTCACCTCACTTCTCCCGTGCAAAGGGGACATCAGCCAGACATAATCCAAAACTTTCATCAAGTGACAGAATTTCCTTGAAAGTGAGACTTTGAAAGTGGGAATCAGAATGCATCATGTCATGAAGATCATGGGCATAATTAATGCTGAGGTGATGTCTGGACAGAGAAACATGGTAGTACGGATCAGAATCACAGAATCATAGAATTTACAGTGCACAAGGACCCATTCGGCCCATCGAGTCTGTACCAGCCCTTGGAAAGAGCACTGTACTTAAGCCCACACTTCCACCCTATCCCCGTAACCCCACCTAACCTTTTTGGACACTAAGGGGCAATTTATCACGGCCAATCCACCTAACCTGCACATCTTTGGATGGTGTGAGGAAACCGGAGCACCCGGAGGAAACCCACGCAGACACGGGGAGAACGTGCAAACTCCACACATACAGGAGGAAAGAGGGCCAGCTTTGAGTGAAGAAGTGGAGATGGCCAATATTAACTGGGGGAAAGAACCCCACTGCTAGCAGGTTAGCGCCAACATGAATCGAGAGGGGAAGAGTGCCAGTGTGAGCAAGCATGCCAACATTAACACATTAGCTAGGAATGAGTGCCAGTGCTAACTGAGGGGTGGAGTGAGGGAGGTGTGCCAGCAATCTGCTCAGATAACTGCTTCCAAGCTGGCTCCTTAATTAAGCAAAACAATCACATCGTACAGGAGCTGTATATGATAATTAAATCAGCCTATTATCTATTGTTAAACTAACTCAGAACTTGGCTCTACACCCCTGATAAGTAATTGTATAAAACAATACTGCCTGCATCGGAAACGTATGAGTTAAAGTTTGTACTCGGATTCTTCCGTCTTTGAGGTAAGGCATTTAACTGATGCAGAGAAGAAAAAGAGCTGCATTTATACGGCACCTTTCACAACCATCAGAGGTTTCAAACTGCTTGAGAGCCAATGACGTACTTTTGAAGTGTAGTCTAATTCCAGGAAACAGCAGCAGATTCACACACAGCTGGGCCTAATGAACAGCAATATCTCAATAACCAGATCAGCTGGACTTTTCTGTGATGCTGATTGAAGCATTGGCCAGGATACTGGGGAGAATTCTTCTTCAACATAATGACATGGGGTCATAGATTATCATAGAATTTACAGTGCAGAAGGAGGCCATTCGGCCCATCGGGTCTGCAACCGGCTCTTGGAAAGAGCACCTTACCCAAGGTCAACACTTCCACCCTATCCCCATAACCCAGTAACCCCACCCAACACTAAGGCAATTTTGGACACTAAGGGCAATTTATCATGACCAATCCACCTAACCTGCACATCTTTGGACTGTGGGAGGAAACCGGAGCACCCGGAGGAAACCCACGCACACACGATGAGGATGTGCAGACTCCGCACAGACAGTGACCCAAGCCGGAATCGAACCTGGGACCCTGGTGCTGTGAAGCAACAGTGCTAACCACTGTGCTACCGTGCTGCCCTTAACATCCACCTCGGTCTTTGACATCCACCTCGGCAGCCAAGTGCGGCCTCAGTTTAGCATCTCATCCAAAAGACAGTGCGCCTGACAGTGCAGCACTCCCCGGATTATTGTACTCGGAGAGAGTGGGACCTGAAGCTGGAACTTTGCCAGCTGAGGGGGCTCCCAAACAGAAATAGATCAGGTGAACACGAAGGATCCCACATCCCAATGTCGAAGACAAACTCTCTGAGTTCTTGTAATTTCTCAGCCAGCATTGTCAGCAAAGCCCTGAGGACATATAAGGGGTTTTCGTGAAATGTAAGACCCTCCTTCCTATTTGCAGGCACTGAAGCTGCGAAACTGAATTTGTGCATTTGTCTATTGACTGTGCTGATGTTTATAAGGAAGGAGTAGACACTGCTCTCAGCCCCTATCGAAGGCACAGTCAATGCTCACACAGACGGACTCACCAGACAGCGTTTGAGACCGGAGGGTAGCCAGGGATTTCCTCTCTGACAGCCGTTCCCCAGGAGGAGCCACCCTGTAACTAATTAACACTTGGTTCACGGTAGTATTTTTGTAACCTATCCTGTTCTGGTTATCAGTAAAACATCAGCAGGTCAGGCATTTAGCAGGTGCGACTGGGGGATACCATCCATCCCAGCAGAGTCTTGTTTACCTGCTGTTGTATAACAGCAAGAGGATGGCTCAGGACCCAGGCCTCCACTGACCTGACCCACACACAGAGATGTTCTTGATCGCAACGCTAATGGGAACCAATTAATTTTAATGACTTATTATCCATGCCACGATTGGAACAGGCTGGCCATTTGCTCGAAAGAAACAAATTGCAATCTGCTTAATGCTTTCACCATTATGCAATAATTTCTGGTTTATTCAAAGGCAATTTTAAGCCTAATTATATTTGGTTTATATCTTTTTTTAAAACAAAACATTGTTTTCTTGGATTCTTTTTTATTTCTTCAATAAAGATGGATGAGGGAGTGCTGGCTCTTTTATAGAATCATAGAATCCGTACAGAGCTGAAGGCTGCCATTCGGCCCATTGAGTCCACACGAACCCATTGAAAGAGCACACTACTGAGGCCCAACACCCCCGGCCTAATCCCTTAACCCCATCTAACCTTTTGGACACTAAGGGCAATTTAGCATGGACAATCCTGCACGTCTTTGGACCGTGGGAGGAAACCGGAGCACCCGGAGGAAACCCACGCAGACACGGGGAGGACGTGCAAACTCCGCACAGACAGTCACCCGAGGCCGGAATTGAACCCGGGACCCTAGCGCTGTGAGGCAGCGGTGCTAACCGCTGTGCTACCGTGCTGCCCGTGGAGAATTCAGCAACAACAGCTTGCATTTACAGCGCAGAGTCTTCTGGATGAAATGTTAAACTAAGATTCAGTCCGTTTTCTCAGCGGGAGATAGAAGATTCCGGGGCATTTCTTGAAGAACAGCAGAGGATTTTTGTTCGCTTACAGGTATTCGCCAACCTGCAAAACTAACAAAGTTTTAGTGATGTTGACTGCAGATTAAACATTGGCCAGGACGCTGGGGATAATTCCTCTCCTCATCAAAATAATAGTATGGAATCTTTTTACATCCACTTGAGATACCATATACAGCCTCAATATAATGCTTCATCTGACAGTACAGCACCCCCTCAGTACTGACCCTCTGACAGTGCAGCACTCCCTCAGTACTGACCCTCTGACAGTCCAGTACACCCTCAGTACTGACCCTCTGACAGTGCAGCACTCCCTCAGTACTGACCCTCTGACAGTGCGGCACTCCCTCAGTACTGACCCTCTGACAGTGCGACGCTCCCTCAGTACTGACCCTCTGACAGTGCAGCACTCCCTCAGTACTGACCCTCTGACAGTGCGGCACTCCCTCAGTACTGACCCTCTGACAGTGCGGCACTCCCTCAGTACTGACCCTCTGACAGTGCGGCACTCCCTCAGTACTGACCCTCTGACAGTGCGGCACTCCCTCAGTACTGACCCTCTGACAGTGCAGCACTCCCTCAGTACTGACCCTCTGACAGTGCAGCGCTCCTTCAGTACTGACCCTCTGACAGTGCGGCACTCCCTCAGTACTGACCCTCTGACAGTGCAGCACTCCCTCAGTACTGACCCTCTGACAGTGCGGCACTCCCTCAGTACTGACCCTCTGACAGTGCAGCACTCCCTCAGTACTGACCCTCTGACAGAGCGGCACTCCCTCAGTACTGACCCTCTGACAGTGCGGCACTCCCTCAGTACTGACCCTCTGACAGTGCGGCACTCCCTCAGTACTGACCCTCTGACAGTGCAGCACTCCCTCAGTACTGACCCTCTGACAGAGCGGCACTCCCTCAGTACTGACCCTCTGACAGTGCAGCACTCCCTCAGTACTGACCCTCTGACAGTGCAGCACTCCCTCAGTACTGACCCTCTGACAGTGCGGCACTCCCTCAGTACTGACCGTCCGACAGTGCCGCACTCCCTCAGTACTGACCCTCTGACAGTGCGGCACTCCCTCAGGACTGACCCTCTGACAGTGCAGCACTCCCTCAGTACTGACCCTCTGACAGTGCGGCACTCCCTCAGTACTGACCCTCTGACAGTGCAGCACTCCCTCAGTACTGACCCTCTGACAGTGCGGCACTCCCTCAGTACTGACCCTCTGACAGTGCAGCACTCCCTCAGTACTGACCCTCTGACAGTGCGGCACTCCCTCAGTACTGACCCTCTGACAGTGCAGCACTCCCTCAGTACTGATCCTCTGACAGTGCGGCACTCCCTCAGTACTGACCCTCTGACAGTGCGGCACTCCCTCAGTACTGACCCTCTGACAGTGCAGCACTCCCTCAGTACTGACCCTCAAACAGTGCAGCACTCCCTCAGTACTGACCCTCAAACAGTGCAGCACTCCCTCAGTACTGACCCTCTGACAGTGCAGCACTCCCTCAGTACTGACCCTCTGACAGTGCGGCACTCCCTCAGTACTGACCCTCAAACAGTGCAGCACTCCCTCAGTACTGACCCTCAAACAGTGCAGCACTCCCTCAGTACTGACCCTCTGACAGTGCGACACTCCCTCAGTACAGACCCTCTGACAGTGCAGCACTCCCTCAGCACTGACCCTCTGACAGTGCAGCACTCCCTCAGTACTGACCCTCTAACAGTGCGGCACTGCCTCAGTACTGACCCTCTGACAGTGCGGCACTCCCTCAGTACTGACCCTCTGCCAGTGCAGCACTCCCTCAGTACTAACCCTGTGACAGTGCAGCACACCCTCAGTACTGACCCTCTGACAGTGCAGCACTCCCTCAGTACTGACCCTCTGACAGTGCGGCACTCCCTTAATACTGACCCTCTGACAGTGCAGCACTCCCTCAGTACTGACCCTCTGACAGTGCGACACTCCCTCAGTACTGCACTTGAGAATGTCATCCAAGATTTGGGGGCTAAAGGCTCTGGAGTGAGACTTGAACTCAGTATGTTCTGCCTCACAGATGGTGTGGAGCATGGGCCATGACTGACACTGATTAGTATTTCAGTGACTGTGATGAAATGCACACCGTAAATACTAGCTCTTCTTATGGATGGGAGGGTGAGCTGTGAGGAGGATGCAGAGATGCTTCAGTGTGATTTGGACAAGCTGAGTGAGTGGGTAAATGAATGGCAGATGCTGTATAATGTGGATAAATATGAGGTTATCCACTTTGGTAGCAGAAACAAGAAGGCAGATTATTATCTGAATGGCCATAAATTAGGAGACGGGTGTCAGTTGCCACAAGACCTGGGTATCCTTGTGCGCCAACCAGCAGTCACTAAAGAAGACAAATGGTATGTTGGCCTTCATAGCGAGAGGATTTGAGTACAGGAGCAGGGATGACTTGCTGCAATTATACAGGACCTTGGTGAGGCCACACCGGGAATATTGTGTACAGTTTGGGTCTCCTTATCTGAGGAAGGATGTTATTGCTAATAATAATAATAACCTTTCTTAGTGTCACAAGTCGGTTTACATTAACACTGCAATGAAGTTACTGTGAAAAGCCCCTAGTCGCCACATTCTGCCGCCTGTTCGGATACACTGTGGAGAATTCGGAATGTCCAATTCACCTAACAGCACATCTTTCGGGACTTGTGGGAGGAAACCGGAGCACCTGGAGGAAACCCACGCAGGCACTGGGAGAACGTGCAGACTCCGCACAGACAGTGACCCAAGCCGGGAATCGAACCTGAGACCCTGGAGCTGTGAAGCAACAGTGCTAACCACTGTGCTACCGTGCTGCTCTATGTGCTCTAGAGGGAGTGCAGCAAGGTTTACCAGACTGATTCCTGGGATGGTGGACTGAACACAGAATCACAGAATAATACAGTGCTAAAGACGCCCTTCGGCCCATCGAGTCTGCACTGACACAGGAAACACACCTGATCTGTCTACCCAATCCCATTGGCCAGCACTTGGTCCTTAGCCTTGACTGTTAAGATGTGCCAAGTGCTCATCCAGTTACATCTTAAAGGATGTGAGGTAACCCGCCTCTACCCCCCTCCCAGGCAGTGCGTTCCAGACCCGCCTCTCCCCCCCTCCCAGGCCGTGCGTTCCAGACCCGCCTCTACCCCCCCTCCCAGGCCGTGCGTTCTAGACCCGCCTCTCCCCCCTCCCAGGCAGTGCGTCCCAGACCCGCCTCTACCCCCCTCCCAGGCAGCGTGTTCCAGACCCGCCTCTACCCCCCTCCCAGGCAGTGTGTTCCAGACCCGCCTCTCCCCCCCTCCCAGGCCGTGCGTTCCAGACCCGCCTCTCCCCCCTCCCAGGCAGTGCGTTCCAGACCCGCCTCTACCCCCCTCCCAGGCAGTGCGTTCCAGACCCGCCTCTACCCCCCTCCCAGGCAGTGTGTTCCAGACCCGCCTCTCCCCCCTCCCAGGCAGTGCGTTCCAGACCCGCCTCTCCCCCCTCCCAGGCAGTGCGTTCCAGACCCGCCTCTCCTCCCTCCCAGGCAGTGCGTTCCAGACCCGCCTCTACCCCCCTCCCAGGCAGTGCGTTCCAGACCCGCCTCTCCCCCCTCCCAGGCAGTGTGTTCCAGACCCGCCTCTCCCCCCTCCCAGGCAGTGCGTTCCAGACCCGCCTCTACCCCCCCTCCCAGGCAGTGCGTTCCAGACCCGCCTCTACCCCCCTCCCAGGCAGTGCGTTCCAGACCCGCCTCTACCCCCCTCCCAGGCAGTGCGTTCCAGACCCGCCTCTACCCCCCCTCCCAGGCAGTGTGTCCCAGACCATCACCACCCTCTGGGTAAAACACACTTTCCTCAAATCCCCTCTGAATCCCTCGCCCCTTTTGAACTTGTGTCCCCCTCGTAACCGACCCTTCAACTAAGGGGAACAGCTGCTGCCTATCCACCCTGTCCATGCTCCTCATAATGTATGAGGAGAGATTTGAGTCGGTTAGGATTATATTCGCTGTAGATTGGAAGAATGAGGAGAGATCGCATAAAACAGGACTGGACAGGGTCGATGCAGGAAGGATGTTCCCGATGGTGGGGGTGTCCAGAACCAGGGGTCACAGTCTGAGGGTACGGGGTAGACCAATTAGGACTCAGGTGAGGAGAAATTTCTTCATCTAGAGAGTGTTGAGCCTGTGGAATTCTCTACCACAGAAAATAATTGACCCAAAACATTGTCTGCGTGATTCTCCGTCAGCGGGATCCTCTGCTTCTCCATCAGCGCACTCACACCCGTGGGATTGCAGGTGCGGAGGGACGGAGGACCCCACCCTGTTTGTTTTCAAAAAGGAGTTAGATATAGCTCTTGGGGCCAAAGGGGATCAAAGGATACGGGAGGAAGGCGGGATCAGACTATTGAGTTGGATGATCAGCCATGATCATAATGAATGGCGGAGCAGGCTCGAAGGGCCGAATGGCCTCCCGGCTCCTATTTTCTCTGTTTTTATTATAAATCCACATTCTGTATTTACTGATACACATAATTGTGCCTCGTGTAAAAACCTTTCCATGTCCCTGGTGAATTCCACAGCTGACATCCATTACTCACAGTTATTAGTTTGCAAATGATTAATTACCCCCATTATAATTAACAGAGAAAAAGATGATTTTTCTTGGCAAGAGCTAAGCATTAATCATACTGAGACAAACACAAATACAAATAGAATCAAGAAGACTTTTGGTAATTTGCAAGCAGATAATGATGAAGGAATTGGATTTTGCTTGCCTGACAGAGGATTTCTTTGTTCCCGTCAATACAAGGACATGATAAAGAATCTTGTCATAGCTTCACACTGACTACCGTTAATGCACAGATAGGATCCAATTTGATGTGTCTCTGTGAGTTGGTTAATGTTATTAATGGCAGATTAAATACCTGGATGTTAGTCTTTTTTGTGCTAGAGTTTCTCTAATTCTTCATCAAAGTGGCCGGTGTTGAGGTGTGAGCCAATGGGAGGAAGCTATTCCAATATGGAAGTTTTCGCAGCAAGCTTTGATGTTGTCCTCTACCAAACCTACTTAATCCGCTCGATACACCCTTCACGTCATTTCCGTGAGTGGTATTTGGCCTCAATGTGAGCTTCTGCCTATATCTCCATTGCCATAACACTGCCTCAGTTCAGCTGCTGTTGAAACCCTCCCCCTGCCAGTGCTACGTGTGGACTTGACCAATCCAATGCACCCCCGGTTGGCCTCTCGCATTCTAACCTGAGAAAACCTGAGGTCATCCAAAACTCTGCTGCCCATGTCCTAACTGGCACCTGGTCCCGTTCACCCATCACTTCTGTGCTCACTGACCACTGGTCAAGTGATGGCTCAATTGTAAAACTCTTCTCCTTGCTTCCCTCTGTGGCCTCATGTTCCTTGCTCTAATCTCCTCCAGCCCCACAACCCTCCAAAGTATGGTGGAGAAGGTAGTCAAGAAGGCATACGGCATGCTTGCCTTCATTGGCCGGGGCATTGAGTATAAGAATTGGCAAGTCATGTTGCAGCTGTATAGAACCTTAGTTAGGCCACACTTGGAGTATAGTGTTCAATTCTGGTCGCCACACTACCAGAAGGATGTGGAGGCTTTAGAGAGGGTGCAGAAGAGATTTACCAGAATGTTGCCTGGTATGGAGGGCATTAGCTATGAGGAGCGGTTGAATAAACTCGGTTTGTTCTCACTGGAACGAAGGAGGTTGAGGGGAGACCTGATAGAGGGATACAAAATTATGAGGGGCATAGACAGAGTGGATAGTCAGAGGCTTTTCCCCAGGGTAGAGGGGTCAATTACTAGGGGGCATAGGTTTAAGGTGAGAGGGGCAAGGTTTAGAGTAGATGTACGAGGCAAGTTTTTTACGCAGAGGGTAGTGGGTACCTGGAACTCACTACCGGAGGAGGTGGTGGAAGCAGGGACGATAGGGACATTTAAGGGGCATCTTGACAAATACATGAATAGGATGGGAATAGAGGGATACGGACCCAGGAAGTGTAGAAGATTGTAGTTTAGTCGGGCAGCATGGTCGGCACGGGCTTGGAGGGCCGAAGGGCCTGTTCCTGTGCTGTACATTTCTTTGTTCTTTGTTCTTTGTATCTACATTCATCAAATTATTTTAATCGCTCCGTCCTCAGCAGCCGTGCCTTGGGCTGACTGGGCCGCAAGCTCTGGGGTTCTCTGCCTGATATCCTTCCTACCTCCCTGACCCTCTCTCCTGAAATCCTACCACTTTGCAAAGCTTTTGGTTCATGTCCTAATATCTCCTGATGTGGCTCAATGTCACATTTTGTTTTTGATATCCTCCAGTGAAACACCTTCTGGAATATTAACATCTGTATTAACAATTTTGCTGATTTGTTTATTTAGCTCATGGGACGTGGGCAGTTTTGGCAATGTCGACACTCCTTTAGGTTTAGAATCTTCACCTTGAACTGCTCCAGTCTTTGGGGTGATAATGCTCCCACAATAGAGATATCTCAAGTGGTGCTTAATAAATGAGTGCTGGGCCTTCTTGTTCAACTACTGGAGTCTATCTGGTACCTGTTCAGTTTATCCATTTATTTATTATAATAGTTTTGATGCAGCCAAATGACTTGCCAGGTCGCTGAAGAGGGCATTTCTTCAATGCCCTGGCTCTGGGGACTCGGGTTCAAATCCCACCTCGGCAGATGGTGAAATTTGAATTCACTAATGACGGCCATTGTCATAAAAACGCATCCGGTTCACTAATGTCCTTTAGGGAAGGAAATCTACCTCCATGTGACTCCAGACCCACAGCGGTGTGGCTGACTATCAAATGCCGTCTGAAATTGAGGATGGGTAATAAATGCTGGCCCCGCCAGTGAAGTGGACATCCCATAAATGAGTAAAAAAGAGCTGAAGCGTGCGAGACGAAGGTGGTTAGATGTTTGTGAGGGGTGATTATTGGGAGATCGAAGGCAGGTTATTGTAGTTGCAATGCAGATCACTATTTTTTCTGTGATCACACACACAAATTAATAACTTATTTTCAAATTAATTTAGCATCTTGCTATGGTGGGAATTAAATTCTGTCTGACTTGCAAACTCAGTACCCACAGCCACTGCATACTCATTGGTAAAATATGACTAACTCTCCACTGATCAAAATTGGATAGCTCTGTAGGTTATGAAAGTTGCCTTTAATTTAACCTGACAGAGATCCACTCTTCTTAAATATTTTAGTGGAAACATTGCCTGCCTGCTTTGTGTGGTATGTAATTTAGTATCAAGCTGTGTCATTTTCCTTTCTTTCCACTGGAAGGATTAGGGATCCTCCTTCTCTCCCTCCCTCCCTCCTGTCCCACTCCCCCATCCCACTCTGAAAGTTAAAACCAATTCACCCATTACTGAGTGACAGTGTTTGAATGTTCTCCACTGTGCATTTTAATGGAGACGATTTGTTGACATTTCTGTTACTGAATCTTGAGCACATGCAGATATCAGCTCCATTCTCTGTGCTTTGCAATTCCATTTTCACCTTGCAGAGTCTTGCTGGAGTCTACCTGTTCCGCCGGTAGAGGGTAGGTTCCTGGGTGGGGAAGCTTATTTTGGCAGGGGCCAGTCCCTTGCCAGGGGGATTAACTTTTCCAATTACACTCTCGGGGCTTTAAAGGCGGGTTCAGCTTCCCGATGAGCCATGTCGAGAAGCCCTTTAGCAGATACTTGCATATCATGTACGCTCACTAAATGTCAATTGTGCCAGAATTAAGTGCCCCCTGAAAAATAACTTCCCCACCAGTCAGAGATCAGAACATTCACATTTCTGACTGTAACATGGATGTCTTCCTCCACTTTGGAGTGTCCATCTTGCAGATCCCTCACAGACTGAACTGGGACATGTTTGGGAGGGGCAGGCATGTCACAATTCTCTTGCTCCCACTGTAAGGCAGTGGAAGGCCTCTGGGAACAGAGAGCGTGGTAGAGAGCCGGGTCTAAAGGGTGTGATCCATGGGGTCAAGAATTTGGTGGGAGGCGTTGGAGTGAGGTTATGGGAGGCAGGGGGCCCAGTGACAATCAGAGGAGGGGGCTGGATCAGACGGTTGGGTGGGATGGACAGACGCATGGATGTTTAGTGGGTGGTCTCATGGGGGGGGCGGGTAGCGGGGGCACTCTCAGGAAGTCAGGACACAGCTGACCTTGAGAATAGGAGGGCACAGGGTCGGGGGGTGGCATGGGAACATTGACAGTTCTGGGAATAGAGGGAAAGTAGGAATGTCCACAAAAATGGTGATTGGGTGCAGGGTAACGGGGGAAGGCTGAAGGGTTACAGGAGGGAGAGGAATGACAATGGTGCGGTAGGATGGGGGAACCTGTTGGCTAACAGGGCAGGGAAGAATGTGCTTGATGCGCTCGAAAACCTCCCATGCACCACGCTGAAGATGTCAAAGTTGTTCCGCAGGTTCATAGAAACTCTCAATGATTCTATCTGGGTCTCTGCTGGGAGGGGCTAATGCTTTGTTCTTTGAGCCAAGTAAAGAGGCCCCCTATTAACTATTAGCCCAGTCCATGGGGAACTGGGCTCAGTTGAATTCTCCACTGGAGGTTCTAGCGCCCAGTAACCCAGCATTGCGCCATGACTAATGGATCCATTCCAGCGAGAACCCACCAAATCTGGAGCTGCCATTCACTGTGTGCTGCTTGGCAATAGCTCCTGCCAGAGGCAGGGAAGGAGGGAGAGAGGGAAGGAGGGGGAGAGGGAAGGAGGAAGAGAGGGGAGGAGGGAGAGAGGGAAGGAGGGAGAGAGGGGAGGGGGGAGAGAGGGAAGGGGGGAGAGCGGGAAGGAGGGAGAGAGGGGAGGGGGGAGAGAGGGAAGGGGGGAGAGCGGGAAGGAGGGAGAGAGGGAAGGAGGGAGAGAGGGATGGAGGGAGAGAGGGGAGGGGGGAGAGAGGGGAGGGGGAGAGAGGGAAGGGGGAGAGAGGGAAGGAGGGAGATGGATCCCTCCAAGAGGCACAGCTGGTGGACCCAGCAGAACACAATGCAAACCTCCATTCTCTTGGGTGAATGGTCATGGCTGACAGCTGCTGATGATGCCTAGGTAAAGGTCTCTGTATAGAGTCTCGGGGGTAATAGAGGCAACCTGAGTATTGTCTGAGGGAGGGTTCTTGCACACGCTGCACATTCGGGTGTGAATGGAGGAATACTCTCCTGTGGTCCTCAAGGATATCCTTCACCATGAAGGGGGGTGGGGGGGAGGCCATGTCTGGACAGATGTCAAACACCAGGCTTAGCATTCACCTAGAGACCCAGGGAAGGGAGCAAACCTGCAAAGAAGATGCTGACTAGATGTGCAAATGTGGACAGGCACGGTCACTAAACAATTCATTCACTCTGCAGCGAATTCACAATTGTGCTCTACCCACACTCCCGGGGAATCACTCCCGCGCTCCCGAGATCACTCCCGCACTCCTGGGGAATCACTCCCGCGCTCCCGGGGAATCACTCCCGCGCTCCCGCGATCACTCCTGCACTCCCGGGGAATCACTCCCGCGCTCGGGGATCACTCCCGCGCTCCCGGGGATCACTCCCGCGATCACTCCTGGGGAATCACTCCCGCGCTCCCGGGGAATCACTCCCGCGCTCCCGCGATCACTCCTGCACTCCCGGGGAATCACTCCCGCGCTCGGGGATCACTCCCGCGCTCCCGGGGATCACTCCCGCGATCACTCCTGCACTCCCGGGGAATCACTCCCGCGCTCCCGGGGAATCACTCCCGCGCTCCCGGGGAATCACTCCCGCGCTCCCGGGGATCACTCCCGCGCTCCCGGGGAATCACTCCCGCGATCACTCCTGCACTCCCGGGCATCACTCCTGTGCTCCCGGGGATCACTCCCGCGCTCCTGGGGATCACTCCTGCGCTCCCGGGCATCACTCCTGTGCTCCCGGAGACCCCTTGCGTGCTCCAGGGGATCACTCCCGCGCTCCCGGAAATAACTCCTGTGCTCTTGGGGATAATTCCCACGCTCCCGCCACTTGACTTCCTTTGTAGCCGCGCCATCGCGTTCTCGCGTGATCATCTTCCCCGTTTAGCTGGAACACCCTAGCGGCTGGTTTAGCACAGTCGGCTAAACAGCTAGCTTGTAATGCAGAACAAAGCCAGCAGCACGGTTCAATTCCCGTACCGGCCTCCCTGAACAGGTGCCGGAATGTGGCGACTAGGAGGTTTTCACGGTAACTTCATTGAAGCCTACTTGTGACAATAAGCGATTATCATTATTAACACCGAGTGGTATGAGATGTGACAGTGTGCACACACTTTCAGACCATTGCAACATACATGTTAAATGAGCTAACAATGTATAACTGTTTGCAGACAGTGAGATACAGGTAGAGCTGTTGCAGATGCTGCAAGATCATCGCCCAACCTCCTTCATTGTGGAAAGATGCGATTCGAGGGCTGGTTCTGGATTAGGCGGCAACACGGTTCTGGAACCTCTCGTTCTGTTTGCTGAGGTGCCTGAGTGTGTGTTTACGCTGATTGTGGTGTTGGAGACTTCCTCAGGCTGGTGTTCTGTCAGTGTGGATGACTTCGGGGGGGAACAGTGTGTTCTGTGGGTGCAGGGGTCACGGTGTAGGCTCTGGAGGAATCTGGATGTCCGCTGGTGTCGGGGCCTGTGTTGTAGGCCGGATCGCTGAAGTGCTGTGTTGTCTGCTGGTGCTGGTTCTGATATATGGAGTAGGTGACGGCGGGTACATTGTGGGCACCATCTGAGGCTACCACGTAACTGTTTGGTTGTGGGGCATGTCTGCTTACCACTGCCAAGTTGTCATGGCCGAGGACAGTCTGAATCCTGACCATTTGACCAGGTGTTAGAGGCCGGGTCTGTGGGTGTTTTGATCAGACTGCATTTTGCTTCTCAACCTGCGTTGCAGGAGGGCATCGTTCACGGTGGTTTCACGTTTGAGCTGCAGCAGATCCTTCGCAGTAGGAATGGTGGTCCTGGGCCCCTGGGAAAGAGTCACTGTGCTGACGAGGACGGGCCCTGTCGGGGTGGATCTCACAGGCTGAGGAGAGCAGCAGAGTAATCTGTGTGATCCTGTGCACATTTCTCTCGAGGAAGCTTAGCTGAGCGTACCGCCCATTCCTCCAGGCCGTTGGACTGTGGATGTAGGGAGCTGCTCGTGATCCAGTCAAAATCCCGTGTGTGCAAAGTTTCCCAATTCAGCGGAGGGGAATTGGCGAGTGTGGCCTGTCCTGAGTCTCTGAGGGGTGCCGTGTGGGGCAAAGTCTCTCTTGAGATTGCTGCTGTCTGTGTTATTCGTCATGTTTGGCGGGTAGTCGGGTTCAAACCACCCGGAACACAAATCGACTCAGACTAAATGTTGTTCACCATTCCGTTCGATGAGATGAGCTGCTGCGATTGGGCACAGGAGGTCTGGGACCTGATGTAAATGCAGCTGTTCTTCCACATGATGTGGATTGAGTGTATTACACGGTGCACATCTGGAACCTTCCCTTTCCGTGTGGGTGTACATGGGGGGTCGGGACAGTGATTCCTTGGCCCTGTATCTGGTGGTTCCAACCAGGGGTGTCCCTGGTGAAGTTTTGGGTGTAGTCTCTCTGAAGAGCAGTAGGGGTGACGAGTTGCTGACCACGCAGTATGAATCCATAGAATAGATCCCCTCCAGTGCAGAAGGAGGCCATTTGGCCCATCGAGTCTGCTGTGACCCTTCGAAACCTCTCTGCCAGTGGAGATCCCTTTGGGCAGACGAAGGAAACAATATCTGCCGACTGGAGATAGGGATGAATGTGGTTAGTTTCAAAGATTCTTCATCGAACAGGATCTGCCAGAACCCACATTTCACATTCAGAATCTGAACACTTTGGCATTTGTTCTGTTATCACCTGTTCCACTCTCTTCATCTCATTGCAGCCTTTCTCTGTTTGCTCAATATTATATTTGAAGAAGGACAGCCAGGAACAATTGGATGCCCAGACCCTGCCATTTTCCTAACATCTAGGGAAGCCTCTGGTTTTCTGTTGTTAAGACCACAGTGGACAGCTTCACTCTGTTAATCCTCACCCTGCATCTGCAGCATTGCTTGCTATTCACATAAACCATTTAACTCCCCTCCTGCACTCTTTGTGTCCTCCTCATGTCTCACATCAGGACAACACGAGCAGCAGATGCAATAACTTTGCTGCAAACTCTGTATCAGAGCCTAAAACATGCTGAGCAGTAAGTAATGAATTCAATAATGTGGGCCCAGGCCCCACACTCACAAATGATGGCCAGTGTTTAAACATCCCCATTTGGAAATATTCAGTAATCTCGGTATTGATAATGTGAGAGAGGTGTCCGTAAAGGAGGACATTATCGGACTTTAATGCTCTACACCCATAAATTAATGTGACCAATGACGCAATGAGCAGCAAGGTGCAATACTTGAAACATCCAGACAGTGCACGGGAATATATATTTATAAACGCCAAAACTGTACACAATGGCTGTACACCTGTGTGCCCCAAATCCTCTTCACCTTTACCGTTACACCTAGGTGCAGTCCCACCAACCACAGCTGAGGTGGAGGTAGCCTGCTGACCGCTATCCACTGTCGACTGTGATCACTTTGGCAGGGATCCTCTTGTGGCCAAAGGCTGAGGTAGCCCAGCCTACTGAGGGTCTCCTACTCAGGTGTAGCTGCACCCTCCCCACTTTGACCTGCTGGAGGTGATGGAACCAGTGGCAGAGGGGACGTGGAGGGGCAGGGCACCTGTGGAGTGTCCTGGGATGAAGCCCCCAGGGGTGCCTAGCTGGCACTCCTCCCTGTGGGTGCCCAAAGGCACCCTTACTCCTTGAGGAGAAGAGGCACCTGGAGAGAGACTGAGATTCCCCCTCCCCCTCACTGCCCCCATGGCTTGAGCGATGCAGAGCAGGTCTGAGTGCATATCCGGCAGCCACTGTGTGTTCTGCTGACCCGGGGTCTCCGAGGCAGCCGCCCTCTCCATGGAGGCAGCCAAGCTTCCATATTCCAGAGCCACAACATCAGAGAGAACGTGGCTGGACTCCTCCAGCCTCCTGTCCTCCTGTCCAGTCTGCACATGTCCTCTGGAATCTCTGCCTGACGTTCCCCTGTCTGTCTCTGAATCTCGAACATGTCTCTTAGGGCCGAGTCCAGAGGCTCACCATCTGCTCGGGGCTGAGCGGGGGCCTGGTCTCCAGCAGACCCCGAGTGTCAGAGAGCTCGGCTGTCACTGCCTCGGCCAGCTGTGGACCTGCGTCAGTGAGGTGCTCACCAGATTGTGACCCGCAGCCTTCTCTAGAGCGTGGCCCCTCTGAGGCGATAGTATCTCCGCTGGTGGAGGGTACAGGTGAACTTTGTGACGGTGCATCGTTTGGGGATTCTGACATTCCTCCTCCTCAGAGGTGGGGTGGACATGTAGCTGTGGCTGGTTTCCATTGTTGGCCTCCCCCTTTTTGTCTTTTTACCTGGAATGGCGAAAAGAAAGATTTTGTGGGTGTCTACGCAGGCTCCTTACTTCAAGCAATGTGTTATTCTGTGGGTGCAGCTGACAACTGCAGATTAGAGCATCCTCACGGGCTTCCTGGGGGAATTCTAGCTCACCTTCAGCACAGTCACAGTGCTGCCCCTCCCTGGCGATTTCTGCATCCTTCTCTTAGAAGGTGGTTGCAATTCTGTTGTCTGGCAGTCCGCCTCCCACCTTGACCCACTCCCTCTTATTGTCGGCATTTATGTTTTGAAAAAATGTTTTTTTAGCATTTACTGTTGAGGATTTGATATTTTTTGCAGACTGTTAGGAATGTGGGACGTTACCAAACTGACAATGAAGTTGAGATGAAAATTTAAAAAACAGAAAAGTAACAAGACTAGTAGGCACCTGGAGGAATAATTAAATGTGATCTGCCCAGTAAAGATTAGAAGGATTCCAGAAACATTGAGGTGCGAATGGCCATATCAGATTGTTTACCAGAGATCAGTGAGGCTACACAGGCGATAACTTCTAAAGGCAAGGGATTTGAGCGAGGTAGTCAGCAGAATCCACAGAGAGGAATATCAAAGAGATTGAGCAGTATAACTGCTAGCATCCTCAATGTTGAGAAAGACCAGTTCCAACAGTCAGAGAGGACAGTTCCATCTGTGAGCTGAGCCACGATGGCCTGTTCCATCTAACAATTAGAGTCACGCCAGATTGCGGATATTCTCCTCTAAATGATACAATTTTGTGCCTTCGCTGAACCAGGAAGAGACGCTTTCCAAGACTTGGTCACCTAAGCAGTATTGTGGGGTAACTATTAGCTGGATTTGACCTATGGAGTTACTAAAATTGGATGTTGTCTGGGAAAGGGGGTCCCAGTGAGTTTAAGGAAGGTGGATAACAAGAGGTTGCTTCAGATAAAACAGTTTGTTTAGTTATTCATTTTGTTATGAGCCAGGGTTTAGAGAACCCCAAAGTGTATCATGGAGTTCACCTGACCCACAACTTTCAATAGATTGTGGTATGGGGAGCACACGGCCCACTCTACAGGCGTGGTACAGCAGAAATAGAAAAGTATTTTTAAAAACAAAACAATGTTTATTCTATGAACTCAAGTTAATCTTTTTAAAACATACAGTGAACATCTTAGCAACCATTAATTCAAATACAACCCCCAAAGAATACAACACTAAGTAATCCTTTAAGCTGTCCTTTTAACATCCAAAAGACTTAACAACCTTTAAACAGAAGCACATCAGGGTTTACATTCAATACTGAAATCATTTAAATTTCTGAATTCACCAAATGATTAAGAGATAGTCCTTCATGGCAGAGAGATCAACAGTACAGATGCTTTGGCTGACTTCAGCTGCAACACACGGCAAAACGAAACCAAAAAGACAGACACACCTAAGCTTTTCTCAAAGTGGAACTACAAAGCAGAACCAGAGCTCAGCTCCACCCACACTCTGACATCACTGCAGTAACATGAGCAGCTAACCATTTCTTAAAGCAACATTCTCATGACACCTGCCCCCAAGAAAAAATAATAAACCATCAACTTCAGGATGGTTTCATTTTTCACCTTTTCACTATCCTTTAAGAAATGCACACAGTAAATATACTTTTTCGTTTCCAAAAACAACACATGCAAATAGGTATAATAATATAGTCCATTTTTTTTTCGTTCTTCTTCCTCCAACTGAAATCCTTCTCGATTGACAGTCTCTTTGAACAAGAAGGTCTCTGCACAATCCGTCCATTTCTCTCCGCCTCGGCATTTCTCTTTAAAGTCAGATACTTTAGTTCAATCTGATCACAGAGTCCCTTGTAATTCTCCAACACAGGAGAATTGGTTATCACAGCTTTCAGGCAGTCAATTGCCTGCCGAAAGTCCGCTGTCCATTTAAATTTTCAACGTTTCTTCAGCAAGTCCATCAGTGGAGCAACCACGCTACAAAACTTTTGTACAAATGTTCGATCAAATCCACTCATGCCAAGAAATTGCATTATTTCCCGTTGTCTTGAAGGTATCGGAAACTCCTCAAGGAAAGTGACTTGGGCTTTTCCAAATCACTTTTGGATAGGTTTATCACCAAACCTGCCTCCTGAAGTTGATCGAATAACTCCATCAGATGTTTTAAACGTTCTGTCCATGTCTGGCTGAAAATTACCAGATCGTCGATGTATACCGCACAATTGGGTAATCCTGAAACAACTTTGTTAGTTAACCGTTGAAATGTTGCTGTTGCGTTTTTCATGCCAAATGGCATAATTTTGAATTGGTATATACCATCTGGAGTCACAAAAGCTGAAATCTCCTTCGCCCTTTCGGATAAAGGGACCTACCAGTAACCTTTAAGTAAATCCAATTTGGAAATAAAAGCAGTTTGTCCCACTTTCTCAATGCAATCCTCCAAACGTGGGATAGGATAAGAGTCCGTTCTTATAACTGCATTAACCTTTCTATAGTCCACACACAA
Organism: Scyliorhinus torazame; assembly: GCF_047496885.1. Classification (NCBI taxonomy): domain Eukaryota; kingdom Metazoa; phylum Chordata; class Chondrichthyes; order Carcharhiniformes; family Scyliorhinidae; genus Scyliorhinus; species Scyliorhinus torazame. Next base: position 275,198,149 of record NC_092714.1, on the reverse strand, counting down.
CCGTTGGGTACCGTCTGGTTTAGGCACCATCACTATGGGTGAGCTCCATTGGCTGCAACCCACTTCAATTGTGCCATTTTTAAGCATACTTCCTTCTATCTGGTGTTTTTACCACATAATTCACCTCACTTCATTTCCTTTCAATCTGATAAGGTCCACAAAACCGAGCTTTTAAAGGCTCACCTACCACTGGTAACAACACTAAAACTTTATCCCCACTGGCAAAACTACGAACTTTGGATTTATTGTTGTTTTCGTTAGAGAGAAGAAGGTTAAGAGGAGACTTAATAGAGGCATACAAAATGATCAGAGGGTTAGATAGGGTGGACAGTGAGAGCCTTCTCCCGCGGATGGAAATGGCTAGCACGAGGGGACATAGCCTTAAACTGAGGGGTAATAGATATAGGACAGAGGTCAGGGGTAGGTTCTTTACGCAAAGAGTAGTGAGGCCGTGGAATGCCCTACCTGCTACAGTAGTGAACTCGCCAACATTAAGGGCATTTAAAAGTTTATTGGATAAACATATGGATGATAATGGTATAGATAAGCTGCAGAGCTGGGCTGGGAGGTGGCAAATGGAGTTTAATGTAGAGAAGTGTGAGGTGATTCACTTTGGAAGGAATAACAGGAATGCGGAATATTTGGCTAATGGTAAAGTTCTTGAAAGTGTGGATGAGCAGAGGGATCTAGGTGTCCATGTACATAGATCCCTGAAAGTTGCCACCCAGGTTGATAGGGTTGTGAAGAAGGACTATGGAGTGTTGGCCTTTATTGGTAGAGGGATTGAGTTCCGGAGTCAGGAGGTCATGTTGCAGCTGTACAGAACTCTGGTACGGCCGCATTTGGAGTATTGCGTACAGTTCTGGTCACCGCATTATAGGAAGGACGTGGAGGCTTTGGAGCGGGTGCAGAGGAGATTTACCAGGATGTTGCCTGGTATGGAGGGAAAATCTTATGGGGAAAGGCTGATGGACTTGAGGTTGTTTTTGTTGGAGAGAAGAAGGTTAAGAGGAGACTTAATAGAGGCATACAAAATGATCAGGGGGTTGGATAGGGTGGACAGTGAGAGCCTTCTCCCGTGGATGGAAATGGCTGGCACGAGGGGACATAGCTTTAAACTGAGGGGTAATAGATATAGGACAGAGGTCAGAGGTAGGTTCTTTACGCAAAGAGTAGTGAGGCCGTGGAATGCCCTACCTGCTACAGTAGTGAACTCGCCAACATTGAGGGCATTTAAAAGTTTATTGGATAAACATATGGATGATAATGGCATAGTGTAGGTTAGATGGCTTTTGTTTCGGTGCAACATCGTGGGCCGAAGGGCCTGTACTGCGCTGTATTGTTCTATGTTCTATGTTCTATTGTCCGCTACCCATTTCATCACATTTTGTGCAACTTTCAAATGTTGTCTAGCGAATTCACCTGCTCTATTTAATCGTTCCCTAAAATTTGACACGTAATCCAATAATGTAATTTCCGATTTCTCACCCACCAATTTTTCCTTAATCAATTTAAGTGGTCCTCTTACCTCATGACCAAAAATTAGTTCAAAAGGACTGAATTTGGTTGACTCATTATGTGCATCCCTAATTGCAAACAGTACGAATGAAATTCCTTTATCCCAATCCTCTGGATAATCTTGACAATATGCCCTCAACATTGTCTTTAATGTCTGATGCCACCTTTCTAACGCTCCCTGCGATTTTGGATGGTACGCAGTTGATTTAAATTGTTTTATTCCTAAGCTATCCATAACTTCTTTGAATAACTTTGAGGTAAAATTTGACCCTTGATCCGATTGTATTTCTGTGGGTAGTCCATATCTAGTAAAGGATTTAAGTAACTCCTCCACAATCCTTTTAGCTGTAATATTACGTACTGGAATGGCCTCTGGAAACCTAGTAGACACATCCATTACAGTCAAACGATATTGATTCCCACTTTTTGTTTCAGGAAGCGGTCCTACACAATCAATTAGGACCCTTGTAAAAGGTTCCTCACATGCTGGAATGGGTATTAAGGGCACTGGTTTTATCACTGCTTGAGGTTTCCCTATCACTTGACATGTGTGACATGATTGACAACATTTAACTACATCTTTATGTAGTCCAGGCCAATAAAAATGTTTCTGGATTTTAGCTTGAGTTTTCCTTATCCCCAAATGACCTCATGTGCAACTCGCAACACCTCCTTTCTATACCCTACCGGCAATACTACTTGATGAACTTCTGCCCAACTTTTCATCCACCTGCATATGTAAAAGTCTCCATTTTCTCATCAAGACATCACTTTTACAGTAATAACACTCTGGTATACACACAGATTCCTCTTCCGTGTATGCTTTCTGATACATCCGTTTTATTTCTATATCTTTTTGTTGTAACTCCGCCAATTTTCCTGAACTAAAAATATCCGCCTCATCCTCCACCTGTTCTTGTTCTTTTTCAACCATCTGATCAAAAATCGTTTCTGATAATTGCACTTCAACTTCATCTTCACGCTTTGATTTCTCCTCTTGTCTTAACCTGTGACTTTGCAACCTTGTTACTACACAATCCGGAAAAATCCCAGGATATTCGTCCTTCAACACTTCAGTTGTCTGATTTTCCACTGGCTTATCAACCACAGTAGGCATCACTCCCACCTGCGATCCAGCTACATCATTACCCAAGATAAACTGTATTCCTGGACAAGATAGATTCTCTATTACTCCTACTACCACTCCACCACTTTTCACTGGACTTTCCAACCTTACCTTATATAATGGAACACTACTCCTCTCACCCTGAATTCCACATATTACCACCTTTTCTGGCAACATTCTTCCCAAACTACATAACTCCTCATCTCTTACCATTAAAGATTGACTAGCTTCCGTATCTCTTAAAATTGTGACTTCTTTACCTACTCCTCCTGATACACATGAGTAAACTTTACCCACAAAAGTAAATTCTTCAAAGAGATCTGGCACCTCCTTATCAATCACCTCTCGATCAGTCTGTACAATCTTTTGCACCTCCTTCGCTTCACTTGGGCTTTCCTTTACCACTTTAACAAACCCCACTGTCTTACCCTGTTTTACCACATCAGCCTTCCCAATGCATTTCTTCAACCACCAACACTATGACTTTACATGGCCTAGCTTATTACAGTGAAAACATTTGAAACTTTTCATTTCTTTTCCACCCTCCTGGATTTCTTTTTTAATCTGAGGTACACTCTCCTTATTATCTCCCATCAGGTCACCTTTACCTTTGCCACTTGAGTATTTCTCATGTCCCCAGTTTCTATCCCTCACAGGCTGAAACTGATGTCGGAAACCAAACTGATTTATGAACTAATTCATAATCATCTGCCATTTCGGCTGCTAACCTTGCAGTTTTAACCCTCTGCTCTTCCTCATGAGTTCTCACTACATCAGGAATTGAATTTTTAAACTCCTCCAAAAGTATAATTTCTCTGAGAGCTTCATACTTTTGGTCTATTTTCAAAGCCCTGATCCACCTATCAAAATTACTCTGTTTGAGCCTTTCAAACTCCATGTATGTTTGACCAAATACTTTCCTTAAATTTCTAAACCTTTGTCTGTAAGCTTCAGGCACTAGTTCATATGCCCCTAAGATGGATTTTTTCACCTCCTCATACCTTCTCAAATGAAATGAAAAAGGCTTCTACCTCCTTCTCGTCAAACCTTGGCAATGTTTGGACATATTTAAATAGATCCCCACCACGCCTTCGACTATGACGCTCTTTCTCAGTGTCCTCATCACTGTCATCCAACTGTACGTTTCCCTTTACGTCTGCCAATTTTAACTGACCATCATGTTTCATGGCCATTTTGAGAAGTTCAAACTCTCTCTCTTTATCTTTTTCGCTGATCTGTATCTCCCTTTCTTTTTCGTTTTGTTCTGCTAGGGCTATTCTTTCTTTGTTTCTTTCTTCTCTCTCCTTTTCTTTTTCTCTCATTGCATATTCAAGCTGCTTTAATTATTTTTCATGTTCAAATTGCTTAATCTGCAACTGGATCTTTGCCATTTCCAATGAGTCAGAATGTATCTCCGGCAACGTTAAATGCTTAGCCAGTGCCATAATTACCTCATCTTTTCGCATTTAAAAAAATATATATCTTTATTCAAATTTTCAACAGATTTTCAACAAACCCCCCCCCCCCCACAGAAAAAAGAAACAAGAACATAAGAACACCACCCGCAAGAATTATACATAGAATTTCCCCAAACTACAGTAGCCCCCCATATAACAATAAAAACACAAATAGGGAAACACCCCACCCTAACCCAGAAGAACCCCCCCCCCCCCCCCCCGGGTTGCTGCTGGTGCTGACCTCCTCCTAACGCTCCGCGAGATAGTCTAGGAACGGTTACCACCGCCTGGGGAACCCCTGCACAGACCCTCGCAAGGCAAACTTTATCCTCTCCAGCTTGATGAACCCTGCCATATCATTTATCCAGGCTTCCACACTGGGGGGCTTCGCATCCTTCCACAGTAACAAAATCCTCCGCCAGGCTACCAGGGACGCAAAGGCCAGAACTCCGGCCTCTTCCACCTCCTGCACTCCTGGCTCGTCCGATACCCCAAATAGTGCTCCCCCCAGCTCGGCTTGACCTGGACTTTCACCACCTTGGACATAGTCCTCGCAAAGCCCCTCCAAAACCCATCCAGTGCCGGGCACGTCCAGAACATAAGGGCGTGATTTGCTGGGCTCCCCGAGCACCTCACACATCTGTCCTCCACCCCAAAGAACCTGCTCAGCCTCTCCCCTGTCATATGCGCTCTGTGAACAACTTTAAACTGTATCAGGCTGAGCCTGGCGCAGGGGAGGAAGAATTAACCCTCCTCAGGGCATCAGCCCACAGACCCTCATCTATCTCCTCCCCGAGCTCCTCCTCCCATTTGCCCTTTAGCTCCTCCACCGAGGTCTCCTCCTCTTCTTGCAGTTCCTGGTAAATCGCCGAGACCTTGCCTTCTCCAACCCATACCCCCGAGAGCACCCTGTCCTGAATCCTGCGTGCTGGAAGCAGCGGGAATTCCCTCGCCTGCCGCTTCACAAACATCCTCACCTGCATATACCTAAATGCGTTTCCCTAGGGTAGCCCAAATTTCTCCTCCAGCCCCTGGGCTCGCAAACGTCCCATCAATGAACAGGCCAGCTCAGAAACCCCCCATCCATCCTTCCCGGGGCGAACCGATGGTTCTCTCGAATCGGGGACCAAACCGAGACCCCCACCTCACCCCTATGACACCTCCACTGCTCCCAAATCTTCAGAATCGCCGCCACCACCGGACTCCTGGTGTACCTTGTCGGCGGGAGCGGCAACGGTGCCGTCACCAGCGCCCTCAGACTCGTGCCCACACAGGACACCATCTCTAGCCTCTTCCACGCCACCCCCTCCCCTTCCATTACCCACTTACGGATCATCGCCATATTGGCTGCCCAGTAGTAGCCACATCGATTCGGCAACACCAGTCACCCCCGTCCCTGCTACGCTCCAGGAAAACCCTTTTTACCCTCGGGGTCTTATTCGCCCACACAAATCCCATGATGCTCCTGCTTACCCGTTTAAAAAAGGCACTGAAATACAAAGAGAAACCTCGGGAGGACAGTCATTTTGACCGACTGCACCCTGCCCGCTAGCGAGAGTGGCAGCATATCCCATCTTTTAAAATCCTCCTCCATCTGCTCCACCAACTGCGTCAAATTGAGCTTGTGCAGGGCCCCCCAGCTCCTAGCTACTTGGATCCCCAGGTACCGAAAGTTCCTTTCCGCTCTCTTCGGCGGAAGCTCGTCTATCCCCTTCCCTGGTCTCCTGGGTGCACCACAAAGAGCTCACTCTTCCCCACGTTAAGTTTATACCCCGAAAAATCCCCAAACTCACTCAGGATCCGCATGACCTCCGCCATCCCCTCCACTGGGTCCGCAACATACGCTAACAGGTCATCGGCATACAGCGACACCCAGTGTTCCTCTCCCCCCCGAACCAATCCCCTCCAGTTCCTGGACTCCCTCAATGCCATGGCCAGCAGCTCAATTGGCAGTGCAAACAACAAGGGGGACAGGGGACACCCCTGCCTCGTCCCCCGGTACAGCCAAAAGTACTCCGACCTCCGCCGGTTCGTAGCCACACTCGCCACGAGGCTTTATATAGCAGCCTAGCCCAATTGATGAACCCCTCCCCGAACCCAAACCTCCGCAGCACCTCCCAAAGATACTCCCACTCCACCCTATCGAAGGCCTTCTCTGCGTCCATAGCCGCCACTACCTCCGCTTCCCCCTCCACTGAAGGCATCATAATCACATTGAGGAGCCTCCGCACATGGGTGTTCAGCTGCCTACCCTTCACAAATCCCGTCTAGTCCTCATGAATCACCCCCGGAACACAGTCCTCAATTCTCGTGGCCAGAACCTTCGCGTCGACATTGAGGAGCGAGATCGGCCTGTACGATCCACATTGTAATGGGTCCTTGTCCCGCTTCAAGATCAAAGAGACCAGCGCCCTGGACATTGTCGGGGGCAAGGTCCCCCCCTCCCTCGCCTCATTGAAAGTCCTCACTAGCAGCGGGCCCAGCAGGTCCACGTACTTCCTGTAAAATTCTACCGGGAACCCATCCGGCCCCGGGGCCTTCCCCGCCTGCATGCTCCCTATTCCCTTAACCAGCTCCTCCAGCACAATCGGTGCCCCCAGCCCGACCACCTGCTCCTCCTCCCCCTCGGGAACCTCAGCCGATCTAGAAATTGGCACATCCCCCTCCTCCCCCGTCGGGGGCTCAGACCTATACAGCTCCTCATAGAAGTCTCTGAATGCCTTGTTTATTCCCACCGCACTCCGCACCTTATTCCCCCCTTTATCCCTACCTCCACCAATCTCCCTCGCTGCCTCCCTCTTACGAAGCTGATGTGCCAGCATCCGACTCGCCTTCTCCCCGTACTCATACGCCGCCCCCTGCGCTTTCCTCCACTGCGCCTCTGCTTTCCCAGTAGTCAGCAAGTCGAATTCCGTCTGGAGGTTCCATCGCTCGCTAAGTAGTCCCTCCTTGGGGGCCTCTGCATAGCTCCTGTCCACCCTTAATATATCCCCCACCAGTCTCTCCCTCTCTCTCTCCTCTCTCTCTTCACCCTGTGGGCCCTAATGGAGATTAGCTCTCCCCTGACCACCGCCTTCAACGCCTCCCAGACTACCCCCACCTGCACCTCCCCATTGTCATTGGCCTCTAAGTATCTTTCGGTACACCCCTGAATCCGCCCGCACACCTCCTCATCCGCCAACAGTCCCACATCGAGGCGCACAGCGGGCGTTGGTCCCTCTCCTCCCCCAACTCCAGCTCCACCCAATGCGGGGCGTGGTCCGAGATGGCTATGGTCGAATATTCCGTGTCCTCCACTCTTGGGATTAGCGCCCTACTCACGATGAAAAAAATCTATCCGGGAGTAGGCTTTATGGATGTGGGAAAAAAAGGAAAATTCCCTGGCCACCGGCCTGACAAACCTCCATGGATCCACTCCCCCCATCTGGTCCATAAACCCCCTAAGCACCTTGGCCGCAGCCGGTCTCTTACCCGTCCTGGACCTAGGCCGGTCCAGTGCTGGGTCCAGCACCGTGTTGAAGTTCCCTCACATTATCAGGCTTCCTACCTCCAAATCCGGAATCCGACCCAACATGCACTTCATAAATCCAGCATCATCCCAATTCGGGGCATATACGTTCACCAATACCACCCGCACCCCCTGCAACCTCCCACTCACCATCACGTACCGACCTCCATGATCTGCCACAATGTTCAGCGCCTCAAACGACACCCGCTTCCCCACCAGAATCCCCACCCCTCTATTCTTCACGTCCAACCCCGAGTGAAAGACCTGCCCTACCCACCCCTTTCTCAGCCTAACCTGATCTGCCACCTTCAAATGCGTCTCCTGGAGCATAACCACATCTGCCTTCAGTCCCTTTAGGTGCGCGAACACCCGGGCCCTCTTGACCGGCCCGTTCAGGCCCCTCACATTCCAAGTTATCAGCCGGATCAGTGGGCTTCCCGCTCCCCCCTCCTGCCAACTAGCCATCTCCCTTTTTAGGCCAGCCACGTGCCCGCGCCTCCCGCACCCTCCATTCCTCCAGGCGGCAGACCCCCGCCCCGACTCCCTCTCCTAGCTCCAACTCCCCGTTGGCCAATGCAGCAGCAACCCAGTCTTTTCGCATTTTGTCAGGTAATGTTAACTGCAATGTTTTTGCCAAATCTAACAGTCTGCTTTTAGTCTCTGTCCGTAAGGTACGGCGTATGACCGTCTCCACCCCCAAAAACATCTGAGCCTCTGAAAGAGCCATTGTCCACAACACACACCCTACTTAAACTAGAATACCACACCTGAAAAGCAACCACAATATGCTCACCCCTCACTGTCTTTAAGTTCACGAAGCCAATCCAATAGAGAGACTTTTATCCCCCTCGAGCCCCCAATTTGTTATGGGTCAGGGTTTAGAGAACCCCAAAGTGTATCATGGAGTTCACCTGACCCACAACCTTTACTAGATTGTGGTATGGGGAGCACGCGGCCCACTCTGCAGGTGTGGTACAGCAGAAATGGAAAAGTATTTTTTAAAACAAAAGAATGTTTATTCTATGAACTCAAGTTAACCTTTTTAAAACAAACAGTGAATATTAATTCAAAGCTAACCCCCAAAGAATACAACACTAAGTAATCTTTCAAGCTGTTCTTTTAACTTCCAAAGACTTAACAACCTTTAAACAGAAGCACATCAGGGTTTACAGTCAATACTGAAATCATTTATAGTTCTGAATTCACCAAATGATCAAGAGATAGTCCTTCATGGCAGAGAGATCAACAGTACAGCTGCTTTGGCTGCCTTCAGCTGCAACACACTGAAAAACGAAACCAAAAAGACAGACACACCCAAGCTTTTCTCAAAGTGAAACTAAAAAGCAGAACCCGAGCTCAGCTCCACCCCCACTCTGACATCACTGCAGTAACATCAGCAGCCAAACATTTCTTAAAGCGACATTCTCATGACAATTTACTGAAATGTCATAGTATATTAATCATTTGTTGTGTGTTTTTCCCTTTTCTTTTACTTTAATAAATCTTTATTAATGGTTTACACAATGACTGCACTGGTTCCTCACTGGGTTGGACATCGTCCCTCACATTATTCCAAACAAAAATACACCACCAAGAATTAGGCCGGGATTCTCCTTTCTGGGATTAAGTCTCCACGCCGGCGGGAGAACCGGCACCAACCACTCCAGTGTCAACAGCCCCCGAAAGGGCGGAATTCTCCTTTTCTTTGTTGGCGCCGCTCCAGCCGGCGCAGAAGGGGCGGCGCGGGTTTGATCTTGCGCATGCGCAGACCGGCCGGCGTATTTTGGCGCATGCGCAGACCGGCCGGCGTATTTTGGCGCATGCGCAGACCGGCCGGCGTATTTTGGCGCATGCGCAGACCGGCCGGCGTATTTTGGCGCATGCGCAGGGGGTTCTCTTCTCTGCGCCGGCCATGGCAGAGCCCAACAGGTGCCGACGCAGAAGGAAGAAGTGCCCCCATGGAACAGGCCCGCCCGCAGATCGCTGGGGCCCGAATGGGGCCAGGCCACCGTAGGGGCCCCCTCGGGTTCGGATCGCCCCACGCCCCCCCCCCCCCCCCTGAGGACCGCCCCCGCCAACTTACCTGCCAGGTCCCGCCTGGACGTGAGTTGAGTGATTCACACCGGCGAGACTGCCCAAAAACCATCGGGGCCCGCAGAATCGCCGGGGGGCCAGGGTATAGTGAATCCCGCCCCCACCCGAAAAACGGTGCCGGATCATACGGCAGCCACCGTCGGGGCGGCCGGGCGGGATTCGCGCCGCGCCCTGGGGAGGCCGGGGCGGGGGGGGTCGGAGAATCCCACCCCTACTGTTTCAAGTTATCCTTTGGGATTTTGAGACACTCTCGCAGGTAACATCAGCCACGTTGTTAACAAGACCCTGGGAGAGATTTACATCTGCTCTGAATTACTGCCAATGCGATGAAACTCGCCCCTTGTAGGGTCTGCCCAGTTCTCACTCTATTGCAACCTTCTCCATCAGGCCCTAACAGTGGAGATTTGATTGGGGTTTTAAGGGCAGCAGACACCCAGTGACCGTGATTCTTGTGCGAGCCTGAACACTGGGCATCAGGAAACTATTTAACTCTGGAGGTAGAAGGTTCATTGAAACTAGCACTGTGCCCTCACATCCCACACGAAGCACAGCCCAGGGATATGACCTGGGCACCACACAAGTTGACTTAACAACCTTGTAAGTGTTGCAAGGCAGAGTCTCCTCTCACCCTGCGCAGAGTCTCCTCTCACCCTGCGCAGAGTCTCCTCTCACCCTGCGCAGAGTCTCCTCTCACCCTGCGCAGAGTCTCCTCTCTCCCTGCGCAGAGTCTCCTCTCACCCTGCGCAGAGTCTCCTCTCACCCTGCGCAGAGTCTCCTCTCACCCTGCGCAGAGTCTCCTCTCTCCCTGCGCAGAGTCTCCTCTCACCCTGCGCAGAGTCTCCTCTCACCCTGTGCTAAGATCTCCCTCCATGTGAGTAACGTGGCCCAGGGCAGGCCTGAGGGAGCCTTGTACCCGGACGCAGCAGCAGAACCACAGAAGTCCTGCAACTGGAACCTTGGCCAGCAGCTGAAGGGCCTGTTGGATGCTGCTGGAGAACAGTAGCCAGAAGGACCCATGGTATCATCTCTTAGCAGCAAAGAGCAGCGTCTGCTTGCTGCTGAGGCCCTTTACACTCTGGCAGGAGAATCTCACCTTCCTGAGCCTCCAATGGCCTGGATTCTCCATTCTGGAGGCTAAGTGCTCCCACCAACGGGAGTCTGGCCTGGTCTCCGCTGGGCGTTCAGTACAGGGCACAGGTGCATGTCTCTCTCCTTGGCCATGTCAATATATGCATGGTGGAGAGGGTGCCAGACTCTGTCAGAAACCCAGTATCGGGCAACCATCTTGACGGACGGCCTGATGTCCAGCAGTAAGCCCCCCCTCCCCCTACAACGCGAATGCTGGATCCTCTTCCCCCTGCCCTACTGACAAGGAGGGGCATCTTCCCCCACCGCAGGAATAAGGAGTCAACCCCCTCCACAGAACAATGGTGACACAATCCCCTCCCCGAGATCCTCCAGGCCTCCTCATCAGGAAACCCCCCCATCAGAGACGCCCCCGTCCCATCACAGACGCCCCCGTCCCATCAGAGATGCCCCTGTCCCATCAGAGACGCCACCATCCCATCAGAGACACCCATCAGTTACATCAGCTTTATGCTGAGAAAATGAGGAAGTGAGACCACTTTGCTGCTTTTGATGTGGTCAGCAGCTGTCAATCGCTGAATGTTCATAAACATTGTGGTTAGCACCGGAGCAAAGTATTGGAGATGCATTTAGACCTGAAGGGGAAGATCAATCAGAACTCCCCCAAGCAGCTGTGCCTGACCCATAAATCAATCACTGGCTGGTGAACGATTTTTCTCTGTGAAATCGAATGGGAGTTTTGCATTTCAAAGGCTGACAGGGGATTTGAAGCCTTTTCATGTGTTCTGGGCGTTTGAGGAAGCCCCTGTCACTTGTAACAGCTGCTGCTTTAAGGACTTTTGTCTGAGGCAGCAGATGTTAGGGATGGGTGATTTTACACTCTATTGCCTGGACTGCTCTTCAGTTTTGAGGCAGGAGTGACTGATGGGGGTCTCTGGTGGGGGTTCTCTGATGGGGGTCTCTGGTGGGGGTTCTCTGATGGGGGTCTCTGGTGGGGGTTCTCTGATGGGGGTCTCTGGTGGGGGTTCTCTGATGGGGTCTCTGGTAGGGGTTCTCTGATGGGGGTCTCTGGTGGGGGTTCTCTGATGGGGGTCTCTGGTGGGGGTTCTCTGATGGAGGTCTCTGGTGGGGGTTCTCTGATGGGGGTCTCTGGTGGGGGTTCTCTGATGGGGGTCTCTGGTGGGGTAACTAATGGGGGGGTTCTGATGGGGGGGTCTGGCTGGGGGAACCCAATACCCAGTATCCTTAGTGGGCCTCCCTCCTGCAGCCTGGCAGTGCCCTAGCCCCCTTGACCACACCCCTCAGGCTCTACCATGCCAGGGCTGCCACTTGCCAACCTCACACCAGAGCTTGCCCAGTTGATTTTCCGACGAGTGGGTCGGGGCATCACGGTGTGTGGGGGGGGGGGGGGGGGCGGATAATCAATACTGGGACTCCCGGTGGTCATGTCCCTGGACAAAGCATGGCTTCAAATCCCACTGAAGCAACTGGTGGAATTTAAATTCACTGAATGAATGGTGCCAGAATGTGGCGACCAGGAGCTTTTCACAGTAACTTCATTGCAGTGTTAATGTAAGCCCACTTGTGGCACTAATAAAGATTATTATATTATAAAGCTGCTCAGTAATGGTGGCCGTGATACTATCAATGTCCTTTAGGGAATGAAATCTGCTGTCCTGACCTGGTCTGGCCTACATGTGACTCCAGACCCACAGCAATGCGGTTGATTCCTAACTGCCCCCTGAAATGGCCGAGCGAACCTCTTAGTTCAAGAATAATTAGGGACGGGCAGCAAACGCTGATTTAGTGGCGAAGATCACATCTTGTGAAAGGATAAATATTTTAAAAGTAATTGTTGCCAACTTCCAAAGCTGACATTCAACAAGTAAGTTCAAATCTCAATCTGTTTCCCCCATTGGTTCCTAAATGCGAAGTTCGGTTACTGAACACGAGGAGTTCAGGGGAAGGTTACAAACTTGTCACGTCTGCCAGAGCGGTGGATGTAAATCTGGTAACTGAGGTAATTTATTCACTGCTAAAGCCAGGGGCCGAGCTCATTAATTAGTAAACATTCAAAGTCACTGTTCAGAACGTCTATTTCTGCAATGGGAATAATGAAATAGAGAGAGGGAAAGGCAATAATTTGTTCTCAGTTGATGCGACCATCAATTCAAACGAGACGAAGTGTTGAAGTGAACAGTGTTTTTAATCAGCTAGAACTGTGCCTGCCTGCGACTGCTCTGTACTGAGTGCCGCCTACAGGCTGCAGATCTATATACCTCCCCTGAGGGGACGGAGCCATAGGCGGAGCCCACAAGGGCATCAACATAATACAATACAATGTAATGCAATACAATGGTGAATGGTAGCAGTAACACATTCACCACATCAATACTGATCGTTACTCCCAGAATGCCCGCTGCACAACAGGTGAAGGAAGGTCAACTTCCTCAGTAATTCCTGCCAATTTCAGGTCACACAAACTGAGCAGGATGGTGTCCGATACTCGCATTGCAGAGAGCTGCACTCCCAACACAACAGGCTGACCTGAGGAAGGAGCTGCACTCCGAAAGCTAGTGATTCCAAATACACCTGTTGGACTTTGACCTGATGTTGTCAAACTTCTTACTGCACCCAACACAAGGCAGCAGAGGGTAAAACAGCGCAGAAGCACATTCATTGTAAAGTTTTCAAACTTTGCACAGAATGTTTTTTCTCCCATAAACCAGAGTTATGATGCCTGAAGTTCTGAAACTTTACAGTGAGAAAGAAAACAAGCAAAGCAGTGGAACCCATTCATCTCCAGCAGAGAGTTGGTGAGAAGCTGAGTGTGCAAGCTTCAGAAACAGAAAAATCAATACATTGCTCAGGTTCTGATGAGTTTCATAGCTACAGACATCCATTATATATCAGTTCAGCATCCAGAAATAGCCTCACTGGCATTCATTAAAGTGGAATAATAAGTCGAGAAGTACCTTCAATCGAAAGCACTGCCCCTCCCTCAGATGGATTACTCACAAAACAATAAGCACTATAACATAGCACTTCTGTTTTAGAGTTTCGGAACTGGCCTCAAGGAGAAGATCAATGCAGATGTCCCAGAGAGAAATCTCCCTCTCTCTCTCTCCCACTATCTGTCCCGTTCTCTCTCTGTCTCTCTCTCTCTCCCTCTCTCTCCCTCTCTCTCTCTCTCTCCCTCTCTCTCTCTCCTACTCTCTCTCCCGCTCTCTCTCTGTCCCTCCCGTCTCTCTCTCTCCCGCTCTCTCTCTGTCTTTCCCTCTCTCTCTCTCTCTCTACCTCTCTCTCTCCCTGACTCTCCCTGTTTCTCTCTCTCCCGATCTCTCTCCCGCTCTCTCCCTGTCTCTCCCTCTCTCTCTCTCCCTCTCTCTCTCCCACTCTCTCTCCCGCTCTCTCTCTGTCTCTCCCTGTCTCTTTCTCTCCCGCTCTCTCTCCCGCTCTCTCTCTGTCTTTCCCTCTCTCTCCCACTCTCTCTCCCGCTCTCTCTCTGACTCTCCCTGTCTCTCTCTGTCCCGCTCTGTCTCCCGCTCTCTCCCTGTCTCTCCCTCTCTCTCTCCCTCTCTCTCTCTCTCCCACTCTCTCTCCTGTTCTCTCTCTGTCAATCTCTCTCTCCCTCCCTCTCTCTCTCTCCCACTCTCTCTCCCGCTCTCTCTCTGTCTCTCCCTGTCTCTCTCTCTCCCGCTCTCTCTCCCTCTCTCTCTCTCCCGCTCTCTCTCTCTCTCTCTCCCTCCCTCTCTCTCTCTCCCACTCTCTCTCCCGCTCTCTCTCTCTCTCTCTCCCTCCCTCTCTCTCTCTCCCACTCTCTCTCCCCCTCTCTCTCTCTCTGAGAATGCTAGTGTAGTGGTTATGCTACTGGACTAATAATGCACGGAGGGCGAGTTCGAATCCTTGCCAAACAGTATGAAAAAGTGAAGCTGTGTAAAGTTTGAAGCTGTTGGATTAGCATAAACGCCCAATCGTCCACCAGCAGGTTCAATGGCGGGTGAGAGGGGAGAGAATTTGATGGTTTTACGTGGTCGCGAATTTACAGCGGAATCTTCCGCTTATCCCGTCATGGAACATTGGGAGAGGGCAGCACGGTGGCACAGCGGTTAGCACTGCTGCCTCACGGCGCCGAGGTCCCAGGTTCGATCCCGGCCCCGGGTCACTGTCCGTGTGGAGTTTGCACATTCTCCCCGTGTCTGCGTGGGTTTCGCCCCCACAGCCCAAAAGATGTGCAGGTTAGGTGGATTGGCCACGCTAAATTGCCCCTTAATTGGAAAAGACTGAATTGGGTACTCTAAATTTAAAAGAGAAAAAAAAATGGAAGATTGGGAAATCCGCTGGAGGCTGAGTGAAAATCACTTTCACCCCGCTAAAGGCCTGCCCAGCCACACATTCAATTCTCCACGGAGCCAGAGGAAAATCACGCCGGTGTGAAACACATCTGGATGTTGGGGGCGGGATTCTCCCTTCTGGGGGCTAAGTCCCCCCGCCCGCCCCAAACGGTCAAGAATCACTCCAGACTTTTACCTCGAAGGTCCGGTGTGATTCTCCGTTTTCAAGGGAGCGAGCAGAGTCCAGGCGTGCGTCCCGCAGCTCCGGCTGCTGGATGGGCCCTGCAGTTACGTACCCTCGGACGCGCATGCGCACGGAGGCCGGACATGGGTCCGCGCATCAGCGCGGTGGCCGTCTTCGCGCGAAGCGTGAATAATAACATTACCGCGTCGTCCTCATTCTCTGACCAAGCTGGGACCCATAAGCACTTCATAGGCTTTACACTGCTCTGTCCTATGAATTGCAACTTTACCAAAGTTATTTTATATACATACATCATTACAAAACTCTACAGGGTGCTATGACATTCAGGCATGCATTACAAAATAAAAAAACTGGAACCTCTAACTATCCTCAATAAACTATTTCCACTGAACCAATCAAGAGTAATCTACAACATTTTAAACTGTACAAATAGCAGCACCACAAGTCTCTCTGGCTTGGCAGTCAAGCACAGAGGTTTACATTTCTTTATTAAATGAACAAAACACACACAAAAAAACGGATGCACTTTAATTCACTTGAAGGGGTTGGGGGTTTGTTGGAGTCCGAAGATAGGGGATCTAAACGTGTGTACCGGAGTGCGGTTGCGGGAGGCTCTCCTCCGCCATTTTCTGAGTTTAAGTGTCTGCACGACACTGCAGAGTATCGCCACTACTCAGAGGGCTTCTACGATGTAAGATAGTGAATACCAGGTGATAAACTTATCACACCAGGTCGGGGTGTCGGTAACTGTCTCGGGGGTGACTATCTCGGGGTTAACTATCTCGGGGTACAGTGTATGGCAGGGGTGGGAATCATTCACGGCCTGTGTGATAGGGGTCAGGGGGTAGCGTCCGCGCGCAACTGAAGGGATCCCGCTAAGATCCAGGTGAAAAACATGAAGGTTGTCTTCATCCTTCCTTTTGTCGGTCTTCTTCTTTTCTTCCTCTGGGGTTCCTGAGGTTCCGGAGTTCTATGGACACAAGCATAATATCTGTTATTATCTTGCTTAAGATCTCGTATATCTGTCTGTCTGTCCTTTGTTGCCAATTACCCATTATAATTGTTCACCATCTGTGACTCCCTCATTTTTAAAAAAAACCGAATATTTGGACAAGACAGCCGAGAAAAATACTGACACAGTGCGAGCCGTCTCGCAGCCTGTGCGATCTGCCATCCTACTGTTTGAGGATGTAAACAGTGTACGGAAGCAACCTCAGGGCCGCCAGAAACAAACAAAAAAGTTTTGAACTAAAAGTGCCAAAATGCGGTGTGTACGGGCCGTGGCGGGTAAGAAATGGGTGGAATCCCCGGGTAGCACGGTGCCCAGTGCCGTATGTGCTCTACCCAAGTGTAACTGACCAGAGGGGGGGTCCTCAGGCAGGGCGGGGACCAGTGCCGTTTTTCCACTGCTTGAGCGACTTTCAAGAACGGGTAAGAATGTGGTCGTCGTGGGGGCTGCCTCTCGTGATTACCTTCAAATCAGGAGAGTAGCTATGCATGGTTGTCTGCCGACAAACGTTTTCCATTAACTGCCAGTGGGCGATAAAAGAGTGGTGGCGTGGGGCCGTGAAAACTTTTAAATTCACAAACAACATTTAACATGTACATTAAACGAACAACATACGACAAACATGGTGCAGGTTCCATCAGAAAGGACACCATATCTTCCATCGGTTCCTTTTTCCCATCATGTGGACACCTCATTGCTCAGTAGCGAACAGGGTCGCAAAGGGATTCGTTTGGAGGGAGTCAGACTTTATGTCATCACCTTCTCCCGGCTGCCATACTCTTGACTGGAGTAGTTTGGCTAAAGCTGCTTGGGGCGAATTGGGGTCCATCTCACCATTCCGGATGAGCCTGAACAAATTGTCTCGGTGCCAGAATCGTGTGTCGAGGTTGGAGCTGCTAGGTTTTAATCCGTAATCGTCGGGCGGTGGGTCTGGGTCAGGGGCTTTGATGTATGTGATTTCGAAGGGGTCGCTGGAATCATGCTCGGATTTGCTGGGAGTGGGGCCTGGTGCAGGGGTGTAATCATAACGTGGTGTGCTGTGGCTGTCGTCATTGCTATCGCTGTCACTGTCGCTGTCGCTGCTGGTTGAAGGAAGGGAGAGGCGGAGTTGTGCCTCTGGGGGTGGAGTTGAAGTTGTGTCTGAGGACGGGCTGGACTGGCTGGGGGAGGGTAGGAATGCATCATCTGTGGGCGGGGCATGCTCGTCTGCTGCTGCAAGCGAGATGTGGTGTGCCTGGTTGTTCTGCGAGCCATAAGCCTTAAGCTGGTTTATATGGAACCACGCAGACTTGCCATTGGGATATGAGATCTTGTTTCCCGAGGGGCTGACTTTGTGCGAAATGGAGTACGGTCCAGAAAATTTGGGGGAAAGGAATGAACTGGGGTTGTATAGGGAAAACATCACTTGCTGTCCTACTAGAAACTCGGTGGCGTGTACCTTTTTATCGAAACAAGCCTTGCTTTGTTTCCTCCTGGCCCCAAGTCTCACAGCTGCTGCGAGCTGGGCTGCCTTTATATTCTCAATAAGCTGCTGTACAGCATTTTCATGCGTGAGGGCGGTGGCTGCGGAGCTGGACAAATCCAGTCCTAATAAATACTCTGTCCCGGGGCGTCCGGTCATGAGGGTGTGGGGGGTGTATCCTGTGGACATGGATACCGTGTTTCGTAAGAACATTAAAGCAAATGGGAGAACTGAATCCCAGGTGCTGTTGTTCTGTGGCACCATTTTCCTGAGAGTGGCTTTTAGAGTTCTGTTCATCCTCTCTACAATGCCGCTTGACTGGGGGTGGTAGGCTATGTGAAACTTCTGCCTAATTCCGAAAATTGTGAGGACGTTCTTCATTACTCGTCCAGTAAAATGGGAGCCTTGATCAGACTCTATACTGCGTGGGAGGCCCCGCCTTGTAAAGATGTGCTGTGTTAGGATTTTAGCTGTTGTTTTGCCCGTATTCGTTCTGGATGTAAAAGCAACACCCATTTTGTGAAGGTGTCGATGACCACCAACACATACTATCTGCAAATTCGTCCAGGGGCCATTAACGGGGCGGGTGTGACTAAGCCGAACCTTTCTTGCATATCTGTCCGGATTGTTCTGGGCACAGATCAAGCAATTTTCAATGTAGTGGGTAACATCGGCTTTTAAATCAGGCCACCAGCAGAGAGGTCTGAGGTGGGTTAGGGTGGGTTCAATGCCTTGTTGTCCATGATTGTCATGGAACTGACAAATAATCTGGTTCCTGTTCTGGCTGGGAAATACATAAATGCCATCTTTCAAAATCACACTGTCATGTGTGGTTATTGCATTCTTAAACTTATCGTACGGAGCTGGAAAGGTTCCTTTTAAAACTTCCCTGAGCTTTTCATCTTCCTTTTGGGCATTCGCTAGATCCTGAATGTTGGTCAGTGAGACCTGAACCGCGTGTACTGGGGTGCTCTCGGGGGGGGGCTCCAAAAGTAACCATGCCTGGAACCTGCCTTCGCTAGGGCGTCTGCTTTAACGTTACCAGGGGGGGATGAACGGTGATGACTGCGAACCTTAATGATGCCATATTTCCTATCTTTAGCTGTCTCTAGGATATGCCGGAGTAATGGGGCTGAGGGTAGGGGCTTTCCGTCTGTGGAAACGAATCCTCTAGTTTCCCACAGGGGTAGGAAAACTGTTAAATTATTGCAGACATATAAACTGGCCGAATATATGTCGGCTGGGGTCGGAAACGAGTCAGGGTGATCAACAATGTACGCTATGGCTGCCAGTTCTGTTGCCTGTGAGTCTAGATGTCCTGGCAACTTTAATGAAATCCCTTCAAGGGCGCGTCCCTGCGCGTCCTCTACATAAATGCCGCAACCAGTGATTCTCTTTCCATTCAAAACTGTGGAGGAGCCATCCATATAAATTTTCAGGGGTGCGCCGTGTCTGTGGGCTGGGGTCTCTGGGGTGTATTACCTGCTTTCCTGGGAGCTGACTTTGGTATAAATGGGCCTGAATTATGGTTTGTGGTGATGATCTCACACTCATGTGGGGTACCTGCATACTGCAAATTATCGGCTAGGAAAGTGTGGGTCTTGGTTCCTTTCACTGTGATGTCCCGTCCCTGTAAAAGAAGGGTCCAACGGGCTGCGTGGATTTGGCTGACTGTGCCATCTTTAAGTCGGCCGTCTAATAATAGCTGTGTCGGGGTGTGTTCTGTGAGAATGGTGATGGGGTTGAGTCCTGTAATGTAGGCGAAGTATTGTACTGCCCAAAAAACTGCGAGCAGGTGCCTTTCGCAGGCAGAAAATCCTTGCTCGACAGGATCTAACACGCGTGAGGCGTATGCCACGGGGCGTAATTAGTCATGGCGTTTCTGGAGGAGCACGGCTGAAAGGGTTCGGTCGGTGCTTGCAACTTCAATTGCGTACGGGGAAAGTGGGTCTGGGACCTGTAATGCGGGGGCTGTGTCTCTTTAAAGCATCCACAGCATCCGTGTGCTGTGGAAGCCATTCCCAAGGTGCCTGTTTCTTGAGAAGGTCGGATAGGGGCGCTGCTTTTGTGGCGAAACCGTCGATATGGTTTCGCCAGTAACCAACCAGTCCTCGAAATGACCGGAGGGCTGTTACGTTATGGGGAAGGGGCAATTTGACGATCGAGTCAAGTCTCTTTTGCTCGATCTCGGGTTTACAATGGGTGATTACTGTACCCAAGTAAATCACTTTTTGCTGCAAAATCTGGGCCTTCTTGGGGTTGAATTTACATCCAATCTGTTTTAGGAGTCCTAGGAGTTCGGCGAGAAGCGAAATGTGCTCCCCCTATGTGACTGTCTGTAGTAGCACGTCATCTACATACTGGACCAGACAATCGGGTCGGGAAAATTTTGCTAGTCCATTTGCCAGCTGTCGGTGGAAAATGGAGGGGGAGTTGTGGAAGCCTTGTGGAAGGCACGTCCACATATATTGTTGTCCCTGGAATGTAAAGGCGAATTTGTACTGGCACGCTTTATCCAATGGAATGGACCAAAAGCCGTTGCTAATGTCCAAAACCAGAAAAAACTTTGACTGGAGTCTCTGTTTGAGCATGGTCTCGGGACCCGTGGCTATGCTGGGGGCTGCTACTGGGGTTGCTTTGTTCAGTTCCCGGTAATCAATGGTCAGTCACCATGATCCGTCGGGTTTCCTGACGGGCCAAATTGGTGCGCTATTTGTGGAGGCTGCTGATCGGAGTGCGCCTTAATCAAGCAGACTCTCTATTACTTTGGAGATTTCTCCCTCTGCCTCTTGGAGAAAACCGTACTGCTTTTGGGGTCTGGGGTCGGGACCTGTAATATTCACTAAGCCAGCGATCTTGCCACAGTCGTGCTTGTGCTGTGCAAATGCTGCTTTGTGTTGATGCAGGACTTCCCTAACCTGTTTGTCCTGACTAATGGCTCGAGGGTCGAACCAGAAGTCTCCTACTGAGCTAATTCTGTTTGCCTACTCTCCAACTGTGAGCGTGGCGGGGGCTCGTGCTGCCTTTGCCATTCTCCAAACACATTTATTTACCGGATCAAATGAGAGATTGTGGGAGCTAATAAAGTCGATTCCTAGGATGTGTTCAGCTGTCTGGGGTAGATCGACCAAAACTACGGGGTGTTTAGTCGTAATGTTCCCTATTTGTATCGCTACAGGGGCTGTAATGTGTCCTTGTTGTAAATGACCTGTAAAGCCGCTGAGTGTGATGGTGTCTGTTGTGGGCCACGTGTCTCATTGAAACATTGTGGAGGAATTGAGCGTGGTGCGGGACCCTCCTGTGTCCCAAAGAAATTCTACGGGGTGTCCCCGGACTTTGCCTGCCACTACCGGTCTACCGGACTTGTCCCAAAGGGTGTCGCAGACCAAAGTTGGGGAGCCCGAACACCGTCAGTCGGTGCCATTCATGTCTGCATTCTCTGAACGGGCGCTAACGCAATGGATTGGCTTTGCCCTATTCTTATTTAGGGTGCCTGTCTGTTGGTTTCTCTGCTGCTTTTGGGGCGCGTTGCACTCTCGTGCATAGTGTCTTAATTGTCCACAATTCTAACATTCCTGGGATTTAGGCTGCGGTGGGCTGTTCCTGCCCTAATTTACCCATGCGGGGTTCTGGTGCGCATTAACTGGATTCATGTCTGCCTGCTCTTCCTCTGGTTTTGCAAATGCGGTTTTGCTTTGGACGGATTGTTCCCAAGTGCGGGACAATCTTTTCAAAACCCATTTCTCGTTGTGGGCCTCGTCTGAGGGGGTCGCAATTTGCGCAAGCTCTCTGTCCTGCCTCTATCGCATGAGAGACTAGGATTCAAGTCCATTTGGCCATATTATCCGTGGACAAATTGGCGCGGGCTAACTCTCCAAATACTGCTGTGAAATGTATCCACAAACATCCAGCAAACACTGTGGGGTGCTCTGTTTTCTTTTGCCTACACTTGTTTAGGCCTTCTACGGGGTCTCCTCAGTTATAGCCGATCGCATCCAGGATCGCTGTGTGCATTTCTTGGAGTGTGCCTCCTCCTACATTCTGTGGGTCGGGAAGGGCTGCCACGACTGAAGGGTCGAGGCTTAAAACTGTGAGCTTCACTTGCTCCTTTTCGTCCAGGCTGTACATGGTAACCTGCTGCTTAACTCTAGCGAAAAACTGGTGGGGGTCTGATGTAGGAAGGAACAGTGTAATTTTTCCACACACGTCCTGTAATTGGGTCACGGTTAACGGGGTTGTATATAGAAAATCTGCGTTTCCTTCTGCTGTGGCCCTGCGGTGGGTGGTTACCGGGTTCTGGGGGGGGTGTTCTGCCTGTTCAGTCGGGGGTTGGGTTGCTTTCCTTATCTGGGGTTTTTCTTGCGTACATGTCCCATGTACGTATCTGAGGGCAGTCTCATTTAACTCCTGCCAATCGGGGCCGTTTTCCTGGTCTAACTGGCGTCCAAACGTACTTTGAAACCCATTCTGGACAGAAAGCAGAGATTGCAATTCGGCAATTTGCTTCCAGCACTTTGCGTGATCTACGGAGCTCTGCCTTTGTTCCATCGTGGAAGTGTGGAGGGCTCGTCGGGCTGCTTTCAAATCATTGCACTGTTTCTGCAATTGCTCTACCTGTTGCTCGGTTTCTTGTCTTACCAAGACCGCGCGTTGCGTGCCCTGGTAGGCCTTATCGTACTGGGTCTGAAAACAAATGGGCGAGACAAGACTGGTGTGCCCACTTGGCATCATCCACCTCTCTGTCCCTCGCTGCTAACTGTTCACTTAACTCCTTATCCTCCTTCTCAAATTCGCTCACATCTCCCTCACTATTTCTGTCTCTCTCCTCAATCTCTCTACGGAGCGTCCTAACGACCTCCTCTGTGCCTCACAATTGTGCCAAGCAGGACATGATTGCCATCGGCTTGCGAGCTTTCCCCAAGCTCTTTTTATGAATCTCTGACAGGTTCTCCCACCAAGTATGTCCTATACTCCCGGGACCTGTTTCGTCATTCGTGCAAAATTCACTCCAAAGGGGCCATCCTTTCCCTTTGAGATATTTTCTGATCTCTTCTTCCCATACGGGACACTGTCCTACTCTACTGGTCGCTGCGACCTCAAATTCCTGGGGGTTCATAAGGCGTTCCATTGCCTTCATTGCCATTTTCTCTCTATCTCTGGGTTCTCTACTGAATTTGGAACAGGGGGTGATAAAGTGGTGATGTAAACACGGGTACGACTTATGCTATTTTCCGGCCTACAAAACACCCGACAGTTTTATGCAACAAAATCTCTCAGGTTTACCTTATATCCCTGTTAGAACGCATGCATTGACACACTTCCGAATCTCGGAGGTTTGATCAGTATCGTTCTCACACTTGTGGTTTTCCTGTTTCCAATTGGATTCCAATTCAAATTTGGGTTCTCTCGGAGTGACTAGTCCACTTCTAGGTCAAGTCCCACCAGAGTCGCCAGTAAATGTTGCTCTCTTTGGTTGGCTCTGAATATGGCGGTCAATATGGTTGCCTTCCTTAATCCTAATTATGTTTGCTCTAGAGTTGCCAGGTATCTTTCGATGCTGCCACAAGGTTCAAAACCGAATCCTGATCAAAGACTCGATACACCAGTTAGTTAGTTCAAAGTCAATGCTTATTTATTTACACACACAGTTAATATACTCATGCACGAAACTCTACAGACTAAACTATCACTACTGCTAAAGTCTATACTTAGCTTCGGGCGCCCACTCAGTCAGAGGAACAATGGCCGTTGTTCGGTTCTGAGGCTGCTGGGGTCGAACTGGTACAGGGGAACAGCCACGGTCGTCTGTCTGGTAGCGTGCGTTGACCTTGGACTTACTTGCTTCTGGTGCAGCTGGTGGACAGCTCTCTCCTCGGTAGAGCCGGGTCCAAGAGAACGATTCTCTCTTGGGGTCTCCTTCTTATACCCAAAGGGGCTTTGCGCACTTTTGGGCGGGCCTTGAACTTGTCCCCAATCAATTGGGCCGTTTCTCGATCATTCCTATCGATTTCCTCCAATAAAGGGCTGGGCGTGTCCTCGGTGGCCGTTGGCCTGCGTTGTTTCGGTCTCCTCTGGCGCCGGGGTGTCTGCCTTAGTGTCGGTTACTCAAATGTTACTCTTTTGTTCTGGAGATGGGCCATTAGTATGCTAATGGACCTACAGTTTTGGTCTTGTCTGGGAGCTGCGGCTCCAATATACAGACAAGCTCTGAACCTGCTTGTTTTCTCAGCATTGTCCATTTTCCCTGCAATCTTTGCAAAGTGTCCATTTTGTAATCGGGAAGTGGCCGTCCCAGATGGCTACAAGGCGGAGCTTCCAGATTCAGTGTGTGGTGCATTGTCCAGCCTCAGAATGTTCTGTCTTTGTTCTCAGCAGGTCCACTTTCCGGTCTGAGACCACTCCCGGAGATCCACCTTCATTGCCAAGCAGTCCATCTTCTTCCTTCAATTGTGGGTCAGTATGTTGGAAGCCTTTTCAATATGGCGCCCAGACAAGGCAGCGGATGACGAGCCCCGCCACGGAATACGGGCAAATACTGTATAATTAATGAGGTCGGGGCTGGAAGCTTTGGCATGTTTGCATTGGTCGGCGGCGAGATTCCCTGGTCTTGCCGATGTCAATGGGGTTTCCCGGTTTACGTGCCAGCCCCTTCCGGGAAACCTGCAGTGAGGATTCGCCGGCGCAGGGACTGGAAGGTCGCGGCGGCGGGAACGGCCAGAATATTCCGTCCCTTTTAACTCGAGTTACATAGTTACGCTGTGTAGCAACTGCGTAAATAAATAGAATCTCAGTTCGAGCAGAAGGAGAGATTTCCAGTTAGGATTACACTGGGCACCATAACCATAGGAACTCACCACTCCGATCGGCGCAAAATGAAATGAAATGAAAATCGCTTATTGTCACAAGTAGGCTTCAAATGAAGTTACTGTGAAAAGCCCCTAGTCGCCACATTCCGGCGCCTGTTCGGGGAGGCTGTTACGGGAAATTAACTCTCAACAAGAAAGTACTTTTTCACTTCATTTCTGAACTTTGTTTAAGTGGACACGAGTTATCAGTAGTGAGCACAGGTGTAAACTACTTAATACAGGCCACTGGCTCCTTTTCGATCAGGTTAACGTTCACAATAGATGTTGTGTTCACTGATGTAAGGTTCCGCTGATTTGATGCTCTGTGATTTTCTGTTCTTGTTTCCTTTAAACAGTCCAAAAATAAAGCAAAAGTCCCGAGTGCTGCATCTTGCAAAAGTGAAATGAAAATCTTCCCTGATATTTTAACATTAAATCCGTCTTATTTCACATTTGCTCTGTCTGAGCCTAAACGTTCTGGGTGGGAGCTTGGAAAAGCTTTCTGCAGCAACAGCGACTTACCTCATACTCCTTGTCCTAATAATGAGCAAGAATTTTTTTCCATCTCGCATTCAGAATAAATCTATTTAAAATAGATTTTTTTCAAAAGCTGAGCGAACTGTACGCCGGGTGAGAACAAAGTTATCTGGTGCAGATCCTCCGAGTGAAATGTACAAAAGAATTCTTCCGAGAATAGGAAAAGGCTCCTTATCCCTAACGGTCCCCAGATATCGGGCATTTAAATGGTCATTGGATAAACATATGGATGATAAGGGAATAGTATAGATGGGCTTTAGATTGGTTTCACAGGGGGCCGAAGGGCCTGTATTGCGCTGTAATGTTCTATGTTCTATCTCTCCTATTCCTCCAAGCCCAATTCATGGATCTCAGTGTGAATATCCCCACGGGAACCTCTGCTTTCACCCCACCAGTGTATCTGAGCTTAAGTGGATGAGGGTCACTTCCTTCATCATTGTAAACACCTCCATCTAAAATATCCACACATTTTTCAACACTTTGATCACATTTCTGGTTCCTCATACCTGGCAGAATCCTCAGCAACATCCAAACCGCACGCAGTATTCCAGCTGTGGTCTTACTTAAGTTGCAGATAGATTCACTATTACACCTGGACTTTTACATTTTAAACCTCTTGTCGGTAAAACCAAAAGTCCATTAGCTTTCTCACCATGTTGCTGACAACACCTTGTGAGTGTGAATCTCCAGATTCCTGTATTTCAATACATCACACAGACCAGGTCACATCAAAATCTAATGAATATTTTCTTAATTAAAATGAAACCCCACATTTACTGAGCTTGAATTCCATCAGCTATTTCTTTCTTCATTTACCCGTCTTATCAACGTCTCACTTCAGCCTTCTTTGAGCCTCAAAAATATTTATTATGCTCCCTCAAAACACAGATACTAAGGGCACGATCTGCCCGAATGGGAACACAATCCCGTAGCGTGCGATTAGCCAGCCTAGTACCGCCAGGCTGACACCATGGCAGTACCCCTGCCAGCTGGCAGTGCTGCCAGGGCATCATGGCTGCACCCAAATCACACTGCCAGGGTGCCTGACTGGGAGTTCGAAGGTGCCCAGGCAGCACCAGCAGTGACAGGGTGCCACCCTGCCTAGAGGGCAAACCCCTGGGGTCTCCGATCCCCTGGGAGACGCCCACATGTTCCATTCCTTCCGGTCCCATTTGTGGAGTCCAGCACTGAGCGGTGCTCCCCCAGATCTCCAAGGCGACGGGATTGGATCCCACACCTTGGAAAGATTGTGGGGGTGCAAATTGGAGAACCCTCGGGGGTTTGGGCTTGGTCACGTGTCTGGAGCGTTCTAGGTTGGGGGTCATCCTATAGCCGGTGGGGCGAGGGCTTTATGTCTGTGAGGCCTCCAGGCCATCTTTAAATAATGTTGAGACCCATAACCGGAGAAACCACAGCTGATGCCTGTCTGTCGTACCAAACTCTCCCAGAACAGAGCCCTCCTCTTGGTTCTATGCTGAAAGTCACTATAACTCCTTTTGACTGTGAGCAGCCTCTGGCTGCACAGCTGAAGGCTATTGCAAATCAGGAATTGACCTTGTTAGTTGTGAGAACTATTCACAGCTCGTCAACTGATCTTAATGTAACCGGTTAATTACAGGGCTCAAGCAGGGACCTGTGCAGCATTTCCCAAGCTACAGCCCACAAGTGTATCCAGGAGGTCAGGTATGCTCTGTATGCCCAAGCATCCAACTACATCACCTTTGAGCTGGACCAGGCCGACCAAGATGCCCCGGATGCAGGATTCACCATCGTCACTGAGATGCCCCAGGTCCAGGGGGTAATTGAAAGCACGCATGTCGCCCTGCATGGACTGGGCCATCAGCGAGTGCCCTTTATTAACAGGAAGGGATTTCACTCCCTGAATGTTCAGATCATTTGTGACCACCACCTCCGGATCATGCACGTGTGTGCTCGTTACCCAGGAAGGGTGCATGACAGATACATCCTTTGGCACTTGGAGATCCCCGGTGTCTTCCAGGACCATCCCAGGAAGGCCGGGTGGCTCTTGGGGGCAAGTGGCCCTGGTCACTCAAGGGTGACACTGAAAAGCATTCTGGAAGACATCAGTGCAGCCACCACAACATGGGAGGTGATTGAGGAAGACCCACTGCTAAAGAGCGGAATAACCCCAAACGTGACATTGCTGTTGTGTTTCCATCCCTCCTTCCTCCTCAAACCAAAACAAAAGAAAGGGAGCAAGTCAGTACTTTCGGAGAGCACCAGACCTGCGAGGGACTCTCTTCTGAGTGTGGATTTAAGAAGGCAGCTGATTGGTGAGTGCATCCTCGTGAGTGTTTTTATTTTATTAAAGTAATTTAATATTTAACAGAGGGTTCGTCATGTCAGTTGGTGGAACTTGGTGTTCCACCTGTGACATGTGGGCAAACATGGATGCTGACAACATGCCTGAAAATGACATCTGCAGTAAGTTACACTTGCTGACTGAACGAATGGATGGGTTTGAGCAGCAGCTGGAGGGAGGTACCAATGAGCAAACAAATGGCAGAAAGCATCATAGACAGAAGTTAGAGAGACGTGATCACACCCAAGATACAGGAAGGTGGGTGACCACTAGACAGGGCAAGCAGTCAGTGCAGGAGTCCCCTGTGGCTGTCCCCCCTCTCTAACAATTATGCCCTTTTGGATACTGATGGCCCCCCAGGTAACAGCAGCAGCAGTAGCCAGAGTGGTGGCAACATGGCTGGCCCTGCTGTACAGAGGGGGCAAAGCATAATAGATAAATACTAATTGGGGGTTCGATAGTCAGGGGCACAGATAGATGCTTCTGTGGTCGTGAAAGAGACTCCAGGATGGTGTGTTGCCTCCCTGGTGCCAAGGTCAAGGATGTCTCTGAGGGGGTACAGGACATCCTGAAACAGGAGGCCAAACAGGCAGATGTCATTGTCCACATTTGTACAACTGACATGGACAGGAAGAGCAGCAATGTTATTTATACCCTCATAGGCATTACAGGGGGTTAGGTCCGGAGCTAAAAAGCAGGACCTCTAGGGCAGTCATTTCAGGATTACTCCCCGTGCCACATGCTAGTGAGGATAGGAACAGAGAGACGCTACAGTTGAACACGTGGATAAAGAGCTGGTGTAGGGGGGAGGGCTTCAGATATGTGGACCATTAGGATGTCTTCCAGGGATGTCTTCGACACAAGAAGGACCTTGCACCTAAGCTGGAAGGGCACCAATACCCTGGCCGGGAGATTTGAAAATGTGGTTCGAGATGGTTTAAACTAGTATGGCAGGGGGGTGGGAACCGGAGCAGCAAGCCAGCAAGTGCAGAGACTGGGGAAGAGCTTGAGACTAAGACAAATATCACAAAGAGGGAGAGCAGGCAGGGGGGGCCGCTGAACTCGGTGGGTCTGGAGTGCGTTTGCTTCAATGCAAGAAGTATAACAGGTAAGACGGATGAACTTAGAGCTTGGATTAATGTGGGGAATTGTGATACTGTTGCTATTACAGGGACGTGGTTAAAGGAGCAACAGGACTGGCAGCTTAATGTTCCGGGATATCGATGTTTTAGACGAGATAGAGGGGTTAGCAGAAAGGGTGGGGAGTTGCATTACTGGGTAGGGAACAGCTGTGATGAGGGAGGATCTCTGGGAGGGATCCTGTAGTGAGGCATTATGGGTAGAGCTCATGAATAGGAAGGGTGCAATCACAATGTTGAGGTTGTACAATAGACCTCCCAACAACCAGAGGGATACAGGGGAACAGATATGTAGTCAGATTCTGGAAAGATGTGAAAATAGCACGGTTGTTGTGGGTGATTTTAATTTCCCCCCTATGGACTGTGATTCCTTTAGTGCCAGAGGTTCGGATGGAGAGCAATTTGTTAGGTGTGCCCAAGAGAGTGTTTTGAAACAGTATGTTGATAGTCCAACCAGGGAGGGGGCCTTACTGGATCTAGTATTGGGGAATGAGCCTGGCCAGGTGACCAAAGTTTCAGTAGGGGAAAGTTTTGGGAATAGTGATCATAATTCCTTAAGTTTTCAAATACTCATGGATAAGGACAAGAGTGGTCCTCGAGTGAGGGTGCTAAATTGGGGGAAAGCTAACTACAACAAAATTTGGCAGGAGCTGGAAAATGTGGATTGGGAGCGGCTGTTTGAGGGTAAATCCAAATTTGATATGTGGGAGTCTTTTAAAGACCAGTTGATGAGAGCGCAGGACAGCCAGTGATGGCGAGAACTTCGTGGGGACTCATTTTCGGCACTGAGTACCGTTAAATACAGGCCGCGAACTCTTCAACGCGGCCGTCGAGGAGCACCCCACCAATCACGGCCAAACTGACATTTAGAAATGTTTCCGTTAAATCGCGCCCTGTAAGTCCGTTGGTTGTTGACTTTTCTGCTAATGGAAGTAGATCCTTCCCAACCATGTTATACTCTAATAGTTTTATACACCTCAATTAAATCTCCCATCACTCTCCTGTTACAAAGAAGCCAATCCCAGTCAAACAATCTTTTGTCATAACTAAAATTCAGGCTGTTGTCTTCCAGCCAGTAACGGATAGTATCAAATGCAGCACAGTGGTTAGCACTGCTGGTTCATAGCGCCAGGGACCCGGATTCAAACCCAACCCCAGGTGGCTGTGCGGAGTCTGCACGTTCTCCCCGTGCCTGCTTGGGTTTCCTCCGAGTGCTCCGGTTTCCTCTCACAGTCCAAAGATGTGCAGGTTAGGTGGATTGGCCGTGATAAATTACCCCTTCGTGTCCAAAGGTTAGGTGAGGTTGCGTGGGAGTGGGCCTAGGTAGAGTGTTCTTTCAGAGGGTCGGTGCAGACTCGATGGGCTGAATGGCCTCCTAGACTTTACAGTGCAGAAGGAGGCCATTCGACCCATCAAGTCTGCACGGGCTCTTGGAAAGAGCACCCTACCCAAGGTCAACACCTCCACCCTATCCCCATAACCCAGTAACCCCACCCAACACTAAGAAGGGCAATTTTGGACACTAAGGGGCAATTTAGCATGGCCAATCCACCTAACCTGCACATCTTTGGACTGTGGGAGGAAACCGGAGCACCCGGAGGAAACCCACGCAGACACGGGGAGAACGTGCAGATTCCGCACAGACAGTGACCCAAGCCGGAATCGAACCTGGGACCCTGGAGCTGTGAAGCAATTGTGCTAAACACCATGCTCCCGTACTCCTGCTGCACTGTAGGGATTCTATGCCTTTTATTTTAGTATTTCCTGCAAATTTGGAACCCTCTCCCCTGGTCCTGCAATAAATCATTGATGAGGAGTGAACAGAAATGGTCCAGAACAAAACCGTGGCGGACATCACTTTCCAATTCCAACCACTGTGAGAAATTTCCCAGGACCCCTACTCAATATTTCCTCTCTTCCAACAAGCCTTTAATACAATGTTCCAATATCTCTGATTCTCTGTGTGGATCCACGCCAAAGGCTCTCTGAAAGTACATTTACAACAGTGTTTTTCCTCTACTCACCACACCGGTCATCTCCTCGAAGCAGTTCGTCAAACTCAAGCTTCGGGGGGGGGGGGGGGCAGATTTTCTGCTCCTGTTTTGGAGGGGGGGGGATTTTCTGCTCCTATTTCCGAGGGGGGGGAGATTTTCTGCTCCTGTTTTGGAGGGGGGGGGGATTTTCTGCTCCTATTTCCGAGGGGGGGGAGATTTTCTGCTCCTGTTTTGGAGGGGGGGGGATTTTCTGCTCCTGTTTTGGAGGGGGGGGGATAATCTGCTCCTGTTTCCATGGGGGGGGGGGATTTTCTTCTCCTGTTTCCGAGGGGGGGATTTTCTGCTCCTGTTTCCGAGGGGGGGATTTTCTGCTCCTGTTTTGGTGAGGGGGTGGGATTGTCTGCTCCAGTTTCCGAGGGGGGGGGGAATAATCTGCTCCTGTTTTGGAGGGGGGGATTTTCTGCTCCTGTTTTGGGGGGGGGGATAATCTGCTCATGTTTTGGAGGGGGGGGGATTTTCTGCTCCTGTTTTGGAGGGCGGTGGGGGGGGAGCGTTTCTGCTCCTGTTTCCGAGGGGGAGGGATAATCTGCTCCTTTTTCCGTGGGGGGGGGGATTTTCTTCTCCTGTTGCCGAGGGGGGGGGGATTTTCTGCTCCTGTTTTGGAGGGGGGGATTTTCTGCTCCTGTTTTGGAGGGGGGGGGATAATCTGCTCATGTTTTGGAGGGGGGGGGATTTTCCTCTCCTGTTCCCGAGGGGGGGGGGATAATCTGCTCCTGTTTTGGAGGGGGGGGGGGATTTTCTGCTCCTGTTTTGGAGGGCGGGGGGGGGGTTCTGCTCCTGTTTCCGAGGGGGGGGGGATAATCTGCTCCTGTTTTGGAGGGGGGGATTTTCTGCTCCTGTTTTGGAGGGCGGGGGGGGGGGGGGGGTTTCTGCTCCTGTTTCCGAGGGGGGGGATAATCTGCTCCTGTTTTGGAGGGGGGGATTTTCTGCTCCTGTTTCCGAGGGGAGGGGGGATTTTCTACTCCTGTTTTGGAGGGGGGGATTTTCTGCTCCTGTTTCCGTGGGGGGGGGGATTTTCTTCTCCTGTTGCCGAGGGGGGGGGGGGGATTTTCTGCTCCTGTTTTGAAGGGGGGATTTTCTGCTCCTGTTTTGGAGGGGGGGGATAATCTGCTCATGTTTTGGAGGGCGGGGGGGGGGTTCTGCTCCTGTTTCCGAGGGGGGGGGGATAATCTGCTCCTGTTTTGGAGGGGGGGATTTTCTGCTCCTGTTTTGGAGGGCGGGGGGGGGGGGTTCTGCTCCTGTTTCCGAGGGGGAGGGATAATCTGCTCCTGTTTTGGAGGGGGGGATTTTCTGCTCCTGTTTCCGAGGGGAGGGGGGATTTTCTGCTCCTGTTTTGGAGGGGGGGGGATAATCTGCTCATGTTTTGGAGGGGGGGGATTTTCCTCTCCTGTTCCCGAGGGGGGGGGGGGGATAATCTGCTCCTGTTTTGGAGGGGAGGATTTTCTGCTCCTGTTTTGGAGGGCGGGGGGGGGGGGGGGGGGGTTCTGCTCCTGTTTCTGAGGGGGGGGGGATAATCTGCTCCTGTTTTGGAGGGGGGGATTTTCTGCTCCTGTTTCCGTGAGGGGGGGGATTTTCTTCTCCTGTTGCCGAGGGGGGGGGGATTTTCTGCTCCTGTTTTGGAGGGGGGGGATAATCTGCTCATGTTTTGGAGGGGGGGATTTTCCTCTCCTGTTCCCGAGGGGGGGGGGATAATCTGCTCCTGTTTTGGAGGGGGGGATTTTCTGCTCCTGTTTTGGAGGGCGGGGGAGGGGGGGGGGTTCTGCTCCTGTTTCCGAGGGGGGGGGATAATCTGCTCCTGTTTGGGGGGGGGATTTTCTGCTCCTGTTTCCGAGGGGAGGGGGGATTTTCTACTCCTGTTTTGGAGGGGGGGATTTTCTGCTCCTGTTTCCGAGGGGAGGGGGGATTTTCTACTCCTATTTTGGAGGGGGGGTGGATTTTCTGCTCCTGTTTTCGGGGGGGGGGGGGGGGGGGGGATAATCTGCTACTGTTTTGGAGGGGGGCGGAAATGGGAGCGGGTTTGACAATCGAGTGGGAGTCCTAAAATGTATTTTTCCCCAGCCAATTGTCTTTGCCCTGCCAATGACGGAATCCAAACTTTAAAAGTCAAGATCTCCATTTGCATCAATTTAAATATCATTATCAGGACTTTGTGCCTGATAGTCTCCCACGTTAGATTGCCCATTCACGCTGGCATGACGACACACTGATGTGAATCATGGCAGATCCCTTGCGACGTGTATCTGGTTATCAAAACCCCCCCAGAGGAACACAGGTGAGTCCAGCCCCCGGGGGGAGAGGGTGACTGCCCCATGGCACTGCCCCCTGGCATTGCCCCCTGGCACTGCCCCGGCACTGCCCCCTGGCACTGCCCCCTTTCACTTTCCCCTGGCACTGCCCCCTGGCACTGCCCCCTGGCACTACCCCATGGCATTGCCCCCTGGCACTGCCCCATGGCACTGCCCCTCGCACTGCCCCCTGACACTGCCCCCTTTCACTTTCCCCTGGCACTGCCCCCTGGCACTGCCCCTTTCACTTTCCCCTGGCACTGCCCCCTGGCACTACCCCCTGGCATTGCCCCCTGGCACTGCCCCCTGGCATTGCCCCCTGGCACTGCCCCCTGGCACTACCCCCTTTCACTTTCACCTGGCATTTCCCTCTGGCACTGCCCCCTGGCACTGCCCCCTGGCACTGCACCCTGGCATTTCCCTCTGGCATTGCCCCCTGGCACTGCCCCCTGGCATTTCCCTCTGGCATTGCCACCTGGCATTGCCACCTGGCACTGCCCCCTGGCACTGCCCCCTGGCATTGCCTCCTGGCACTGCCCCCTGGCACTGCCCCCCTGGCATTGCCCCCTGGCACTGCCCCCTGGCACTACCCCCTTTCACTTTCACCTGGCATTTCCCTCTGGCACTGCCCCCTGGCACTGCACCCTGGCATTTCCCTCTGGCATTGCCCCCAGCACTGCCCCCTGGCACTGCCCCCTCGCACTGCCCCCTGGCATTTCCCTCTGGCATTGCCACCTGGCATTGCCACCTGGCACTGCCCCCTGGCATTTCCCTCTGGCACTGCCCCCTGGCACTGCCCCCTGGCATTGCCACCTGGCACTATCCCCTGGCACTGCCCCTTGACAATGCCCCCTGGCATTTACCTGGCATTGCCCCCTAGCATTTACCTGGCAGTGCCATGGGGTAGAGTCAGGGGGAAATGCCGGGGGAGGGCTGCTTCGTGAGGGCATGAGGAATTCTGTGAGGGAGCGGTTCCATGGGGGAGGGGAGGGAGTTCCACAGTGGAGGAGCTGGGGGTTTCGCAGTTATGGGGGGTTAAGTGTTCCATGGTGGGGGGCGGGGATATCCCCATTTTTATATTATTGAAATCGGGACGCCCTGGGATAGACCCCTTCAGAACCCGTCTCGTCCGTGTGACATTGTGGGACCAACATCTTCACTTGTATTTGGCAAAGAGTTTAAAAGTATGGTGGGAAAACCCGGTAATGCTGCCTCAAGGCGGGCCCACCTCCCACCTCCCACGCCCGGGGTGGCACTTTGCTGAGAAATGGTCAAATTGCTCCCTGCCTTTCTGAAACCTGTAGTTTGAAATTATCTTCTCTCCGTCTAATTGAGACGTGGAGCTGAGCCTGTGGGGAACCAGGAGGACAAATCTTTATCCCAAAGCTTCCCGGACAATTTGTTTGAGTGACGACACATTAGGGCATCTGTCATCCTTCACTACCCAACTCTACGTTATAAATGATAAGAGAAAAGTGATTGATTGTATTATTGGGTCAGTTTGTTTTCAGATGCAGATGTTTCCTCATTTCCATTGGCGATTAAAGTGGTGATGTAGCAAAACGTTCAAGCTGAAAGGATGTGGCACCATTGGACTGTGACCGTCAACGAGCAGGAGAATCGAGCAATGCGTAAGACCCTGTTGCTGATTCGCCATCACATTTCCTTCCCTGTCACCAAAGACTAATTCGATCCCCTTCATGTGTCGAGACTATTCAATCTTTGGGGCCTCACGGTTAAATGAGCCACAAGTACATTGGGTCAGTGTCACTGAATGGAACATGGAACTAATTCTGATCTCAAACAGAACAGACGCTCCGTAAAATCCAGCAGAGAAGACAGTCCACTGCACTCCCACAAACATGGACGGCGGGATAGTAAAGGCCCTGTTCATACCACAGTACGGGATCATTCCCTCTTCCAGCCAGTCTTGTCCGAGTGTTCGTTTTGCTGGCATTTTGTGTTTTAGCCAGGCTCAGCAGCCAAAGCTGAAAATGGTCAGTAAAGGATTAGGTTGACAATCTCAACAGTGAAAGATCCTCAGAATTAATGAGCAGAAAATGCTTCGGAAATGACCCTGCTGTGAGTTTGTAACACCCATCTAGACTTTCTAGCTAGGCCTTGCTCATGTATTATTAATGGACCGTATCTTCCTGTCTGATCCCAGATTTAAGATGATTGTCCGCCGCACATGCGCGGTGCGATGACCCTGATGTGCTAGAACCTGCACAATCTGTCACGCTGGAGGGCGGAGCTACTGCTGGAGGAGGAAGGTTCGTCACTGAGTGTTGGTGAGTGCGCAGTTTTCCCTCTCAGTATTAGGATAATCGGAGGTTATGGGCCAACAGATTAAAAGCTGTGAGCAGTCACAGAGTTTAAAATGCAACGCACCTGTGGAAAGTATCAAGAGACGCCTGGCTTTATTGAAAAGAGAACAAATAAATTACCCACCACCTGAACTCATTGGTGCGTTCACACTGGACGGGTGCCCGACCTGCATCACCCCTGCCCCCTCGTCACACTCACTCGCCTCCCTCAGCTCCGGGCACCATCACTTCTGAATAAAACCGTTGTGCTTCAGGCCCCATTTTAAGCTGGGAGGTTCCTCTCCAACACCCTTGTTACAAAATAATGCTCCATAAGCATGGTAAATTATTGAAACAGAGCACTATTTAAAAATATGGGAGTGGGATTAGATTGGTGCAAAACTGTTGGGTTGAATGTCCGGTGTCTGAGATGTTACATC
Source organism: Scyliorhinus torazame (assembly GCF_047496885.1). Lineage (NCBI taxonomy): Eukaryota > Metazoa > Chordata > Chondrichthyes > Carcharhiniformes > Scyliorhinidae > Scyliorhinus > Scyliorhinus torazame. The sequence continues at coordinate 275,162,421 of NC_092714.1, read as the reverse complement.
CAATGATTCTGTGATTCTATAACGTGCCTGAATTAATACAGAGATGTGTTTTATAAAACATAGTAAAACATCTCAAAGTGTCTCACAGGAGTGATGCTCAAACAACACAGGGCACTGAGCCTGAGAAGGAGATATTCGGTCAAAGCATTGGTCAGAGGTTGGGTTTGATGGATCACCCTCGAGGAGGGGAGAGAGGGAGGGAGTTGGGGGTGGGAGGGGGGTGAACAGGTGTTGGTGTGAGTTAAGAGACCTGCAGCAGAGTTTCGAATGACCCCAGGTTTGCAGAGAATATGGGAGACGGGGAATAGTGGGGTTCAGAGGTAACCGAGATATGGATCAGGGTTCCAGCAACTGAAACACTGAGACAGGGGCAGAGGCAGTGATGTTACAGAGGTAGAAAGAGGCAGTCTTAGTGATGGTGCAAATATGCAGTCAGCAGCTCATCTCAATGTCAAATGTGACACAAAGTTTGCAAACAGTCGGATGCAGCCTCAGCGAGTTATCAGGGAGAGAGATGAAGTATATAACATGCTGCATATTATGTTGTAGGAAAAACAGTGACTAGATTTCAAACATACTTCAGTAGCTGTCAGGCACTGTGAACTGTGATGAGGCTTTGCCATTTCATTCTTCGTAATAATGGCTTAAATCTTTATCTTTGAGACGGGGCGCAGGGTCGAGAGAATTCCTTACTCACCCGCTCACCCCAGGAGAAAGTGGCAGCAAGGACAGAATTCTCATTGTGGGCTAGGTTTGGGCCAACCAACCTAGGAGAATATTTGGAAGTAACTACAGGTGTTGCCTGGTGTGGAGGAGGATTGTTTAACAGGCCCACCTCAATGCAGTGGGACTTTGTCCCAGTTAAAATGCCCCCCCACCCCCTCTAAGCCCCTCCTGTCCCATATGCCAAGGTATAACCCCCCACTCAGCACTATGGCCCTCATGTGCCCCATACCATGATATGGCCATGCCCATTCACCCAGTATAGATCATATAGAGCCAACGGACCCTACTATGACCGTAGGGTGTGTAAAGAAAATCTTTTAAAAACAATCATTCATTGATAACTTTCTATTTGCTCAAAAACAACTCCTATTTACTGGTAAAGCAAAGTCTCCATAGTCCCAGGTGATCAGAGGCTGTTTCCCCTTTGAGAGGGAGAGCTGGCTGGTGGTGATTTAACCTGAGGGTCACCACACGTCAGACGCGGGGCGAGGTTGAGAAGGCGGGGCCTTCATCAATAACCTGTCAGTACAGCGATTGAACCCCCGCTGTTGGCCTTGCATAAACTAGCTATCTAACCAACTAAACTAAACCAGCCCCCTATTTACTACAGCCTAATAAAAGTGTCAGTCATCCAGAGCCTTTAAAATTACAATCGCTGAAACTGCAAGCACTTGACACCTCTCTATCTTGTGTAAATAAACATTGTGAAATTGACAGCACAGATCAGAGACACAGAGATGTCAATGTTTTCCCTGGATCTCACGGTTAGTACTGTAATGGATGTCTCTGCTCTCACATGATGAGACTTTCTGGAGAGCCCAGTAATGCATTGCACTTGTTGAAACACTGGCAGCCCAGAGAAAACATTGCTTGGTGATAGCTCTGGAACTCTGATCTATGCTGACAATTTCACAATGTCCATTTACACGAGATAAAGATAGGGGAGTGGGTCAGGTTGGGGGTGCAGGGTATTGGCTCACAACACGAACCAGCTCGCCTGGAAATCAGAAATAACAGGAATGAGATCGGGAACCACTGGAATCAGTTCGTGGCCTGCCGCTTTTAAAGGGACCTTCCGATCCATGAAATTCCAGGTCAACGTGAGAACGCTGTGTCACAAAATAAATAGCGCTTCTAAAAGATATTTTACTTCTACTTTTGTGAAATAATGGTGGGTGAGATGAAAATAAATGGATGGCAAAAATGAAATTATTATATTTGGTGTAAAAGATAAAAGTGGTTTGGAAGCAGGAACGCCAGTTGGTGCTCAAAGGGTTACTGTAAATGGAAAAATACAGAGAGTCCAGATTCATGCATGATCTTTATTCAAAGTCTCCAATATTGCTAATGATAACCTGCTCTTTTAATGTAATGGTTGTAATATTATTGCACCACAGTCGCTACAGTAATACTTGCGAGCTGCCCTCAGGGCTGCAATGTTGGTGCTCGCACGAAGACAGTAATTATGTGTGAAAAATCTTGCTGAATGTAATATTGGCTGTGAAATTACTGCCCAGGGTTCAGTAATATTATCTCCATTCCATATTGTTTCTGTGATCGCACTCTGCCGGCTATCCCTCCAAACCAATTAGCTTCTCGAGTCTACAGATGTGAGGTTGCCATAGTGACGGCTTGCCTCCTGAAAAAAAAGAGCAGACAAAGGTTGAATACAATTAGTAGCTACAAGACTGAAGGAAATATGAAAAGCACCTAAGCTAGACCATGATTTCTCCTCGCTGTACAGTCGAAACTCTGGTAATTCGAAGGAAGAATAGCCATTTCAATCAGAGAAATTATTATTTTCCCAGGTACATTGTGGAATACTCATATATTGGCCACGCTGAGGGCTCTTATTTTAATGTTTTAATCCCCTTTCTAAATGTATTTTGAATGATGGGTTATGATCATTAATCCCCCCTGGATTTTTCACCTTGCTGATCAAGCATTTTCCCCCTCCAAAATGAGCCCCAGGCCGTTTCCCAATAATGCAATGACAGTTTGGCCGACTGGGTCAGCTTTTATAGACCATCCTTGAATTGAGTTGCTTGCTAAGCTATTTCTGAGGGCATTGCAGAACCCACCACATGGCTATGGATCTGGAATCACAGGTAGGCCAGACCAGGTAAGGAGGCAGATTTCCTTCCCTAAAGGACGTTAGTTATCACGACAGTGGTTTATGGTCATTATTAAACTTTCAATTCCAGATTTCTTTATTCATTTAATTCAAACTTCACCATCTGCTGTGGTAGAATTCGGACCCAGGTCCCCAGAGTATTACCCAGGGTTTCTGTGTTCCTAGCCCATTGCGTTATTAGCACAGTGATAATACCAGTCCGCCATCATTCTAGCACACTGTGCTTCTTCCTGCTTTAAATTACAGAAGATGTAAATTTTTATTTTTTACTTTTTTTTCTCCTTATTTTTCTCAATGACTCCCTCCTTTTTTTTCACTTCTTTGCCAGACTATATGGAGTTAAAATTCTCTGGACTCCTATTTGGCACTGTGCAACCTGCACACGCCCAGCTAACAGACCCGAGGACAGCATGAAATTGGACCAATTTATTTTTCACAAACTGGAGCTGTCGCACGTCCACAGGCAGCTCGCAGGATTACTGAGAAGAATATCAGGCCATCGGTCAAACTAGAGCGGGGAGAGGATCTATGTGGGAAATCTCAATGACTGGAATCAGGGGAGATCTCCTTCTCCTGTTACTGTGGGATGATTAAAGAAGGATGTGATATCACTGGGGAAAGTGCAGGGGAGATTCGCCAGGATCTTGCCTGGGCTGGAGTCTTTCAGCTATGACGATAGGCTGGTTCGGCTGGGGCTGTTCTCCTTGCAGCAGAGAAGGCTGAGGGAGGACCTGTTTGAGGTGGGCACAATTACGAGGGACACCGATCGAGTAGATAGGAAGAAATTTCCCCCCTTGGTAGAGGGGAAATAACCAATAGCCAGGGGTGTGGATTTAAGGTAAAGGGCAGGAGGTTTAGAGGAGATTTGAGGAAAAATGTTTTCACTCAGAGGTTTGTTGGACTCTGGAATTTACTGTCTGAAAGGGTGATAGAGGCGGGAACTCTCCCAACACTTAAGAAACTTTCAGAAATGCTTGAAAAGCACTTGAAATGCCAGAACTAATAAGGCTATGGAGCCAGTGGTGTAAAATGGGATTAGAATGGATAGGTGCATGCTGGCCAGTGTGGACAATGGGCTGAAGGGCCTCTTTCTGATAATCCCTTGTTCATAGGCCTTCAGTCGAAGGACCCGCATCAGGAAGTGGGGAGCTGCTGAAAGCTACCCTCTTGCCCTCCAACTCCCCTGTGTCCTCTCTCTGGCAATCCCCCTCATTGCAATCCCCCCCACGCCAGTCCCCAGGAATCCAGCAGCAGTGGGAGCAGTACCAACAGCAGCCACCACTCCCAACGGCGCTGCTGGTGAGGGGAGCAGTTGACTTCTAATTGGCCGACCCTGGGTTAATGGCCTTCTGAGCCCCTAATCCCCTGGAGGGCCCAACACTGTCCAGTTGAATGCCTGAATGCTCTTAAATTGCATTGAACCTTGAACCTCCACCACAGACGCGACACGGAGTTCCCGCCAGTGAGGGTGCTCGCGTCACGGAACTAAATTCTGCCTAATGTAGTTCAAAATCTAAAGATAGAACAAACCACAAAATGTTGAAAGGAATAATAAGTGTTAATGGCTGTGCGTGTATAGGGAGCAGAATTATCCAGTGACATCAGCAACAACCTATCTCTCCATTCTCAGGCTATATTCTATCGTCCAATAGCAGGTGTTGTGAGGCAGGTAGTACTTTCCATGAAGTTCGATGATTCATGTCACCCAGAAAGACATTTCTGATATTTGTACATTGATAATTTTCTGATTTACTCTCCACTCACTTTATCAGAAAGTGAAACTGAACTGAGCATCACCACCCCTGAACTTTAGTTTGTCAGGGGTTGGAGAGTACAACACTCAGCGTTAAAAGTGATCGATAGCACCCTGGCAGATCCCAGGTATCATCATTGCCAGTTACCACTGCATTAACTAACTTCAATCCGGGCGGAGAGAGGTTTAGAATTCAACTGAACAATTTTGGGTCCGAGGTTATCACTATCCGATAACCATTCAATGGAAAACACAGCAGTGTGCTTGACTCATGCGGACAAGAAAGTGCTCACTTTAGATGCTCTCTTTGATCTGAAAAACTGCCAAACTTCACTGTCAAAGCTCACGCAACAAATGGCAATTTAATCAAGATCACAATACCCTGTCAGCAAGAGCTAGGATCACTGGGAGGAATATTAAGAGTTGACTTTGAAGCCAGCAGAATGATTGGTCTCAACGACACTTTACACCGTACAGGCCAAAGGAGACCACTTGATCCACCACCTTCAACATTCAAACCTCCACCAGCGCCGCACAGCGGCAGCCGTGTGTAGCATCTACAAGATGCACAACAGCAACTCACCAAGGTTCCTTCGACGGCACCTTCCAAACCCACGACCTCAGCCATCTAGAAGGACAAGGGCAGCAGATACCTGGGAACCCCACCGCCTGGCGGTTCCCCTCCGAGCCACACACCATCCTCACTCGGGAATATATCGTCGTTCCTTCGCTGTCACTGGGCCAAGATCCTAGAATCCCTCCTGTGCCTAAAGCACATGGACTGCAGTGGTCTCTGAAAACAGTTCATCACCAATGTCTCAAGGGCAATTACAGATGGACAATAAATGTTGGCCGATCGGCAGTGACGCCCACATTCCAGAAATTGATTTTTTTTAAATTCCAGGTTTAGGACCCAATTATTTTGGTGCACTTAAAAACAACAAAATATTCTTTGTTCCTGATATCGCTCTATTCTATATTTGTGATCATTCATCCTACAATGCCCCTTTGAAATCTAGCTCCCACCCTGATGGCAGTTTTCAACACAATGAAAGACAAACTACTGGAAAGCTGAGTATATCTTATCCATCAAATCTGTTATTGGGTACACAACGCTCTCCAAAGCATGAATGGAAGCTTCACATGAAAATGTAAGAACATTTTCAGAACAGCACTAACTTGAAAAACACTGTCATAGACCATTAATTGTGTAACAGTTATTGATTTAACAAGAGACTGTCTTCCATCTCAGCGAGGGAGTGTCGTTCTCACACAGTCATTTGTACAGATGCAGCATAAAGAAACCATATCGGGATTTTCTCATCTTACTTTAATAAAGGTGGGCGGGATTCTCTGCTGGCCGACACCAAAATCGGGTAACGCGATTGGGCGAAGAAGCGATCTTGACGGCGAAATTATGGCGGGCGTCGTGTTCTCGCCAGTCGCAATTCTCCGTCACCTGGCATACTCCGAGGCCTCCGCGATTCTCTGCCTCCTCCGGGGCGGGAACGCGGTTCACTTGTGCTTTTAAAAATAGGGAACCAGGCGCCGTGGCTACAGAGGGAGAGAGAGGAGGTAGGACACCGAGAGGCGCAACCGTGGGCTGCCGGGCTGGACACTGGCCGGGAGGGCTGGAGGGGGGGGGGGTGACAGGGGAGTGACCAGGGGATGGGTCGTGGGATTGGGGCGATTCCCCATGTTAACATGACGACTTTTCACCCCCTGCAGACAATGGATATTGGAATACGACCAGCAATGGGGGCCTTCCCGCTGGTGGTTGCAGCCCTGGGGGATGCCCTGCGGCTGTACGAGCTGGAGCTGCTCGAGTGGGGCCCTGTTCCGGGATCTCACAGAGTTCAGCGCACAGGTACATCCGCACAATCACGGAGGCCCTACATGCCCAGTCAGCACAGTACATCCACTTCAATGTGGCCTGGGCCCAGCGGAGTTCGCCGGCATCGCTGAGATACCCCGGATCCAGGGGCTGATCGACGGGATGCCTGTCCCCCTATGACCACCTGTAGATGACAGCCCGCTCTTCACAAGCCGAAAGGAGTTCCACTCAATGAACGTGCAGCTGGTGTGTGACCATCAGCTGCAAATCCTGAACGTTTTGCCCAATACCCAGGCAGTGTACACGACGCCTTCCTCCTGGCACCCTTGACAGTTCTCGGCCTCTTCGAGGCGCACCCCCAGCTGTGGGGCTAGCTCCTGGGCGACAGGGCTTATCCACTGTGGTCGTGGCTACTGACGCCTATCCAGAGGCCACAGACCAACGCAGAGACTCGCTACAGCGAAGGCCATACAGCGACCAGGAGTGTGATGCAGCGTTTCAGACTCCTGAAGATGCGGTTCAGGTGCCGGGACTAGTCTGAATCAGCCGTCCAATATGGCACCAGGAAGATCTCCCACATCGGGGCGGCCGGCTGCATCCGCCACAGCACTGCACAGCAGTGGGGTGGCGTGCTCGAAGAGGAGGATGAACGCCAGACTTCGTCCGATGGGAAGGATGCGAGGGAAGGCGAGGATGGGCAGGACATGGGCAGGCACGGGAGGCCGAAAGCGGCCTGGGCTGATGAGCCCCCAGGATCCCTGATTAGGGGGGCTGGCCAGGGGCATGGACATCGCACCCCTCCCACCACCCCCACCCCCCGCCAGCCGACCACTCCCTCCCATGAACACCCTTCCTGCACCACCCACCAGCCCCCCACCCCCAATAAAACCCCCCTCCATGATTCCTACCTGCCTCACGATTGTGTGGGGGCCCTGGGTTGGCAGTGACAGCGGGTCTGAGCTGTGGGTTGGAGGGTGATGGCAACCTTCTCTGCGATGAGCTCTGCTGCCCTGATGAACTGCCCCCTATGGGCCAAGTTCTTGACCACAGCGGTTGGGAATCCGGCGGGGTGGCCGCGCGGACTGTGTCCAGTTGGCTGCGGACTGTGTCCAGTTGGCCGCGGACTGTGTCCAGTTGGCCCGGGGGGGGGCTCCCGCGAGGGCTGGGTGGACTGGGCGGAGTGACCAGGGGGTAGCCAGGGGAGCGGCCAGGGGGGCACAATTTGACAGGTCGGGTCCGCACACGTCCGGCGCTGTATTTACGGTGCGACCGCTGCAGGTCACCGTGTGCGTGGGCGTGGCCACGGTCCTGGCCTTTCTCCAGCCTCTGTATTGTGGAGCCGACAGTTTTGCTCGGCGTGGCGGCCCCTCACCGGCCGCAGCATCGGTGAAGCTTCGACGCCGATTTTGCCGCCGTAAAACGCCACCGTTCCCACGCCGACGTGAGCACTGAGCCTCCAAAACGGTGAGTTCAGCCCCAAGTGTTGACGCCGGCTCAGGATTCGTGAACATTCACGACACCAAAACTGGCACCGAACCCGGAGCGATTCAGTGACTGTGGAGGGGCAGCACCAGCGCCACGCGGAACACAATCCATTCCGATGGGAAACGGGGCCAGATTCGCCAGGTCCGGGATTGACACTCGGGAGGCCGACAAGCTGCAGCCGCAGAGACACATTACACTCCCCACACACACTCACCCCAGCCGCACACACACATTACACTCCCCACACACACTCATCCCAGCCACACACACACATTACACTCCCCACACAGACTCACCCCAGCCGCACACACACATTACACTCCCCACACACACTCATCCCAGCCACACACACACATTACACTCCCCACACACACTCATCCCAGCCGCACACACACATTACACTCCCCACACACACTCATCGCATTTGATAAAGTTCCCCATGGTAGGCTTATGCAGAAAGTAAGGAGGCATGGGATAGTGGGAAATTTGGCCAGTTGGATAACAAACTGGCTAACCGATAGAAGTCAGCCTGGACCCCAGTTACCAGTGGCGTACCGCAGGGATCAGTTCTGGGTCCTCTGCTGTTTGTGATTTTCATTAATGACTTGGATGAGGGAGTTGAAGGGTGGGTCAGTAAATTTGCAGACGATACAAAGATTGGTGGAGTTGTGGATAGTAAGGAGGGCTGTTGTCGGCTGCAAAGAGACATAGATAGGATGCAGAGCTGGGCTGAGAAGTGGCAGATGGAGTTTAACCCTGAAAAGTGTGAGGTTGTCCATTTTGGAAGGACAAATATGAATGCGGAATACAGGGTTAACGGTAGAGTTCTTGGCAATGTGGAGGAGCAGAGAGATCTTGGGGTCTGTGTTCATACATCTTTGAAAGTTGCCACTCAAGTGGATAGATCTATGAAGAAGGCCTATGGTGTGCTCGCGTTCATTAACAGAGGGATTGAATTTAAGAGCCGTGAGGTGATGATGCAGTTGTACAAAACTTTGGTAAGGCCACATTTGGAGTACTGTGTACAGTTCTGGTCGCCTCATTTTAGGAAGGATGTGGAAGCTCTGGAAAAGGTGCAAAGAAGATTTACCAGGATGTTGCCTGGAATGGAGAGTAGGTCTTACGAGGAAAGGTTGAGGGTGCTAGGCCTTTTCTCATTAGAGCGGCGAAGGATGAGGGGCGACTTGATAGAGGTTTATAAGATGATCAGGGGAATAGATAGAGTAGACAGTCATAGACTTTTTCCCCGGGTGGAACACACCATTACAAGGGGACATAAATTTAAGGTGAAAGGTGGAAGATATAGGAGGGATATCAGAGGTAGGTTCTTTACCCAGAGAGTAGTGGGGGCATGGAATGCACTGCCTGTGGAAGTAGTTGAGTCGGAAACATTAGGGACCTTCAAGCAGCTATTGGATAGGTACATGGATTACGGTAAAATGATATAGTGTAGATTTATTTGTTCTTAAGGGTAGCACGGTAGCATTGTGCATAGCACAATTGCTTCACAGCTCCATGGTCCCAGGTTCGATTCCGGATTGGGTCATTGTCTGTGCGGAGTCTGCACGTCCTCCCCGTGTCTGCATGGGTTTCCTCCGGGTGCTCCGGTTTCCTCCCACAGTCCAAAGATGTGCGGGTTAGGTGAATTGGCCAATGATAAATTGCCCTTAATGTCCAAATTGCCCTTGGTGTTGGGTGGAGGTGTTGAGTTTGGGTAGGGTGCTCTTTCCAAGAGCCGGTGCAGACTCAAAGGGCCGAATGGCCTCCTTCTGCACTGTAAATTCAATGATAATCTATGATTAATCTAGGACAAAGGTTCGGCACAACATCGTGGGCCAAAGGGCCTGTTCTGTGCTGTATTTTCTATGTTCTATGTTCTATGTTCTATCGCAGCCACACACACATTACACTCCCCACACACACTCACCCTATGCCGCACACACACATTAAAGTCCCCACACACACTCACCCCAGCCGCACACACATTACACTCCCCACACACACTCACCCCAGCCACACACACATTACACTCCCGACACACACTCACCCCAGCCACACACACATTACACTCCCCACACGCACTCATCCCAGCCGCACACACACATTAAACTCACCACACACACTTACCTCAGCTGCACACACACATTACACTCCCCACACACTCTCACCCCAGCCGCACACAAACATTACACTCCCCACACACACTCACCCCAGCCACACACACATTACACTCCCCACACGCACTCATCCCAGCCGCACACACATATTACACTCCCCACACACACTCACCCCAGCCACACACACATTAAACTCACCACACACACTCACCCCAGCCGCACACACACATTACACTCCCCACACACACTCACCTCGGCCGCACACACAAAAATTATACTCCCCACACACACTCACCCCAGCCACACACACATTAAACTCCCCACACACACTCATCCCAGCCACACACACATTAAACTCCCCACAAACACTCACCCCAGCCGCACACACACATTACACTCCCCACACACACTCACCCCAGCCACACACACATTAAACTCCCCACAAACACTCATCCCAGCCGCACACACACATTACACTCCCCACACACACTCATCCCAGCCGCACACACACATTAAACTCCCCACACACACTCACCCCAGCCACACACACACATTAAACTCCCCACACACACTCACCCCAGCCACACACACATGACACTCGCCGCTCACACTCATCCCAGCTGCACACACACATTAAACTCCCCACACACACTCATCCCAGCCACACACACACATTAAACTCCCCACACACACTCATCCCAGCCACACACACACATTACACTCCCCACACACACTCACCCCAGCCACACACACACATTAAACTCCCCACACACACTCATCCCAGCCACACACACACATTAAACTCCCCACACACACTCATCCCAGCCACACACACATATTACACTCCCCACACACACTCACCCCAGCCACACACACACATTAAACTCCCCACACACACTCACCCCAGCCACACTAACATTACACTCCCCACACACACTCATCCCAGCCGCACACACACATTACACACCCCACACACACTCATCCCAGCCGCACACACACATTACACACCCCGCACACACTCACCCCAGCCGCACACACACATTACACTCCCCACACACATTGATCCCAGCCACACACACACATTACACTCCCCACACACACTCATCCCAGCCGCACACACACATTACACTCCCCACAAAAACTCACCTCAGCTGCACACACATTAAACTCCCCACACACACTCACCCCAGCCACACACACATTACACTCCCCACACACACTCACCCCAGCCGCACACACACATTAAATTCCCCACACACACTCACCCCAGCCGCACACACATTACACTCCCCACACACACTCACCCCAGCCACACACACATTACACTCCCCACACACACTCACCCCAGCCGCACACACACATTACACTCCCCACACACACTCACCCCAGCCACACACACATTACACTCCCCACACGCACCCATCCCAGCCGCACACACACATTAAACTCACCACACACACTCACCTCAGCTGCACACACACATTACACTCCCCACACACTCTCACCCCAGCCGCACACAAACATTACACTCCCCACACACACTCACCCCAGCCACACACACATTACACTCCCCACACGCACTCATCGCATTTGATAAAGTTCCCCATGGTAGGCTTATGCAGAAAGTAAGGAGGCATGGGATAGTGGGAAATTTGGCCAGTTGGATAACAAACTGGCTAACCGATAGAAGTCAGCCTGGATCCCAGTTACCAGTGGCGTACCGCAGGGATCAGTTCTGGGTCCTCTGCTGTTTGTGATTTTCATTAATGACTTGGATGAGGGAGTTGAAGGGTGGGTCAGTAAATTTGCAGACGATACAAAGATTGGTGGAGTTGTGGATAGTAAGGAGGGCTGTTGTCGGCTGCAAAGAGACATAGATAGGATGCAGAGCTGGGGTGAGAAGTGGCAGATGGAGTTTAACCCTGAAAAGTGTGAGGTTGTCCATTTTGGAAGGACAAATATGAATGCGGAATACAGGGTTAACGGTAGAGTTCTTGGCAATGTGGAGGAGCAGAGAGATCTTGGGGTCTGTGTTCATACATCTTTGAAAGTTGCCACTCAAGTGGATAGATCTATGAAGAAGGCCTATGGTGTGCTCGCGTTCATTAACAGAGGGATTGAATTTAAGAGCCGTGAGGTGATGATGCAGTTGTACAAAACTTTGGTAAGGCCACATTTGGAGTACTGTGTACAGTTCTGGTCGCCTCATTTTAGGAAGGATGTGGAAGCTCTGGAAAAGGTGCAAAGAAGATTTACCAGGATGTTGCCTGGAATGGAGAGTAGGTCTAACGAGGAAAGGTTGAGGGTGCTAGGCCTTTTCTCATTAGAGCGGCGAAGGATGAGGGGCGACTTGATAGAGGTTTATAAGATGATCAGGGGAATAGATAGAGTAGACAGTCATAGACTTTTTCCCCGGGTGGAACACACCATTACAAGGGGACATAAATTTAAGGTGAAAGGTGGAAGATATAGGAGGGATATCAGAGGTAGGTTCTTTACCCAGAGAGTAGTGGGGGCATGGAATGCACTGCCTGTGGAAGTAGTTGAGTCGGAAACATTAGGGACCTTCAAGCAGCTATTGGATAGGTACATGGATTACGGTAAAATGATATAGTGTAGATTTATTTGTTCTTAAGGGTAGCACGGTAGCATTGTGCATAGCACAATCGCTTCACAGCTCCATGGTCCCAGGTTCGATTCCGGATTGGGTCATTGTCTGTGCGGAGTCTGCACGTCCTCCCCGTGTCTGCGTGGGTTTCCTCCGGGTGCTCCGGTTTCCTCCCACAGTCCAAAGATGTGCGGGTTAGGTGAATTGGCCAATGATAAATTGCCCTTAATGTCCAAATTGCCCTTGGTGTTGGGTGGAGGTGTTGAGTTTGGGTAGGGTGCTCTTTCCAAGAGCCGGTGCAGACTCAAAGGGCCGAATGGCCTCCTTCTGCACTGTAAATTCAATGATAATCTATGATTAATCTAGGACAAAGGTTCGGCACAACATCGTGGGCCGAAGGGCCTGTTCTGTGCTGTATTTTCTATGTTCTATGTTCTATGTTCTATCGCAGCCACACACACATTACACTCCCCACACACACTCACCCTATGCCGCACACACACATTAAACTCCCCACACACACTCACCCCAGCCGCACACACATTACACACCCCACACACACTCACCCCAGCCACACACACATTACACTCCCGACACACACTCACCCCAGCCACACACACATTACACTCCCCACACGCACTCATCCCAGCCGCACACACACATTAAACTCACCACACACACTCACCTCAGCTGCACACACACATTACACTCCCCACACACTCTCACCCCAGCCGCACACAAACATTACACTCCCCACACACACTCACCCCAGCCACACACACATTACACTCCCCACACGCACTCATCCCAGCCTCACACACATATTACACTCCCCACACACACTCACCCCAGCCACACACACATTAAACTCACCACACACACTCACCCCAGCCGCACACACACATTACACTCCCCACACACACTCACCTCGGCCGCACACACAAAAATTATACTCCCCACACACACTCACCCCAGCCACACACACATTAAACTCCCCACACACACTCATCCCAGCCGCACACACACATTACACTCCCCACACACACTCATCCCAGCCACACACACACATTACACTCCCCACACACACTCATCCCAGCCTCACACACACATTACACTCCCCAGACACACTCATCCCAGCCGCACACACACATTACACTCCCCACACACACTCATCCCAGCCGCACACACATTAAACTCCCCACAAACACTCATCCCAGCCGCACACACACATTACACTCCCCACACACACTCATCCCAGCCGCACACCCACATTACACTCCCCACACACACTCACCCCAGCCGCACACACACATTACACTCCCCATACACACTCACCCCAGCCACACACACATTAAACTCGCCACAAACACTCATCCCAGCCGCACACACACATTACACTCCCCACACACACTCATCCCAGCCTCACACACATACACTCCCCTCACACACTCATCCCAGCCACACACACACATTAAACTCCCCACACACACTCATCCCAGCCACACACACACATTAAACTCCCCACACACACTCATCCCAGCCACACACACACATTACACTCCCCACACACACTCATCCCAGCCGCACACACACATTACACTCCCCACACACACTCATCCCAGCCGCACACACACATTACACTCCCCACACACACTCACCCCAGCCACACACACATGACACTCGCCGCTCACACTCATCCCAGCCGCACACACACATTAAACTCCCCACACACACTCATCCCAGCCACACACACACATTAAACTCCCCACACACACTCATCCCAGCCACACACACACATTACACTCCCCACACACACTCACCCCAGCCACACACACACATTACACTCCCCACACACACTCACCCCAGCCACACTAACATTACACTCCCCACACACACTCATCCCAGCCGCACACACACATTACACACCCCACACACACTCATCCCAGCCGCACACACACATTACACACCCCGCACACACTCACCCCAGCCGCACACACATTACACTCCCCACACACACTCACCCCAGCCGCACACACACATTACACTCCCCACACACACTCATCCCAGCCGCACACACACATTACACTCCCCACAAAAACTCACCTCAGCTGCACACACATTAAACTCCCCACACACACTCACCCCAGCCACACACACATTACACTCCCCACACACACTCACCCCAGCCGCACACACACATTAAATTCCCCACACACACTCACCCCAGCCGCACACACATTACACTCCCCACACACACTCACCCCAGCCACACACACATTACACTCCCCACACACACTCACCCCAGCCACACACACATTACACTCCCCACACGCACTCATCCCAGCCGCACACACACATTAAACTCACCACACACACTCACCCCAGCCACACACACACATTACACTCCCCACACACACTCATCCCAGCCACACACACACATTACACTCCCCACACACACTCACCTCAGCTGCACACACACATTACACTCCCCACACACTCTCACCCCAGCCGCACACAAACATTACACTCCCCACACACACTCACCCCAGCCACACACACATTACACTCCCCACACACACTCATCCCAGCCGCACACACACATTACACTCTCCGCAGACACTCATCCCAGCCACACACTCATTACACTCCCCACACACACTCACCCCAGCCGCACACACACATTACACTCTCCACACACACTCACCCCAGCCACACACTCATTAAACTCCCCATACACACTCACCCCAGCCACACACACATTAAACTCCCCACAAACACTCATCCCAGCCGCACACACACATTAAACTCCCCACACACACTCATCCCAGCCGCACACACACATTACACTCCCCACACACACTCATCCCAGCCGCACACACACATTACACTCCCCACACACACTCACCCCAGCCACACCATCACATTAAACTCCCCACACACACTCACCCCAGCCACACACACATGACACTCGCCGCTCACACTCATCCCAGCTGCACACACACATTAAACTCCCCACACACACTCACCCCAGCCACACACACATGACACTCGCCGCTCACACTCATCCCAGCTGCACACACACATTAAACTCCCCACACACACTCATCCCAGCCGCACACACATATTACACACCCCACACACACTCATCCCAGCCGCACACACACATTACACACCCCGCACACACTCACCAAAGCCGCACACACATTACACTCCCCACACACACTCACCCCAGCCGCACACACACATTACACTCCCCACACACACTCATCCCAGCCGCACACACACATTACACTCCCCACAAAAACTCACCTCAGCTGCACACACATTAAACTCCCCACACACACTCACCCCAGCCACACACACATTACACTCCCCACACACACTCACCCCAGCCGCACACACACATTACACTCCCCACACACACTCATCCCAGCCGCACACACACATTAGACTCCCGACACACATTCATCCCAGCCGCACACACACATTACACTCCCCACTCACAGTCATCCCAGCCGCACACACACATTACACTCCCTACACACACTCATACCAGCCGCTAACGCATATTACACTCCCCACACACACTCACCCCAGCCGCACACACACATTAAACTCCCCACACACACTCATCCCAGCTGCACACACACATTACACTCCCCACACACACTCACCCCAGCCACACACACATTAAACTCCCCACACCCACTCATCCCAGCCGCACACACACATTACACTCGCCATACACACTCATCCCAGCCACGCACACACATTACACTCCCCACACACACTCATCCCAGCCACACACACACATTACACTCCCCTCACACACTCCTCCCAGCCGCACACACACATTACACTCCCCACACACACTCACCCCAGCCCCACACACATTAAATTCCCCACACAAACTCACCCCAGCCACACACACATTACACTCCCCACACACACTCATGCCAGCCACACACACATTACACTCCCCACACACACTCATCCCAGCAACACACACACATTACACTCCCCACACACACTCATCCCAGCCTCACACACACATTACACTCCCCACACACACTCACCCTAGCCGCACACCCACATTAAACTCCCCACACACTCATCCCAGCCGCACAAACACATTAAATTCCCGACACACACTCACCCCAGCCACACACACATTACACTCCCCACACACACTCACCCCAGCCGCACACATACATTACACTCCCCACACACACTCATCCCAGCCACACACACACATTACACTCCCCACACACACCATCCCAGCCGCACACACACATTACACTTCCCACACACACTCATCCCAGCCGCACACACACATTAAACTCCCCACACACACTCATCCCAGCAGCACACACACATTACACTCCCCACACACACTCATCCCAGCCGCACACACACATTACACTCCCCACACACACTCATCCCAGCCGCACATGCACATTCCACTCCCCACACACACTCACCCCAGCTGCACACACACATTAAATTCCCCACACACACTCACCCAAGCCACAAACACATTATACTCCCCACACACACTCATCCCAGCCGCACACACACATTACACTCCCCAAACACACTCATCCCAGCCGCACACACACATTACACTCCCCACACACACTCATCCCAGCCACACACACACATTACACTCCCCACACACACTCATCCCAGCCGCACATAGGCATTACACTCCCCACACACACTCACCCCTGCCGAACACACACATTACACTCCCCACACACACTCATCCCAGCCGCACACACACATTACACTCCCCACACACACTCATCCCAGCCACACACACACATTACACTCCCCACACACACTCATCCCAGCCACACACACACATTACACTCCCCACACACATTCATCCCAGCCACACACACACATTACACTCCCTACACACACTCACCCCAGCCCCACACACACATTACACTCCCCACACACACTCACCCCAGCCGCGCATAGGCATTACACTCCCCACACACATTCATCCCAGCCACACACACACATTACACTCCCCACACACACTCATCCCAGCCGCGCATAGGCATTACACTCCCCACACACACTCATCCCAGCCACACACACACATTACACTCCCCACACACACTCACCCCAGCCGCACATAGGCATTACACTCCCCACACACACTCATCCCAGCCGCACACACACATTACACACCCCACACACACTCATCCCAGCCGCACACACACATTACACTCCCCACACACACTCAACCCAGCCGCACACACACATTACACTCCCCACTCACACCCATCCCAGCTGCACACACACATTACACTTCCCACACACACTCACCCCAGCTGCACACACACATTACACTCCCCACACACACTCATCCCAGCCGCACACACACATTACACTCCCCACACACACTCATCCCAGCCGCACACACACATTACACTCACCACACACACTCATGCCAGCCGCACACATACATGACACTCCCCACACACACTCATCCCAGCCGCACACACACATTACACTCCCCACACACACTTATCCCAGCCGCACATACACATTACACTCCCCACACACACTCATCCCAGCCACACACACATTACACTCCCCACACACACTCATCCCAGCCGCACACACACATTACACTCCCCACACACACTCACCCCAGCCTCACATACACATTACACTCCCCACACACACTCACCCCAGCCGCACACACACGTTACACTCCCCACACACACTCTTCCCAGCCACACACACATTACACTCCACACACACACTCACCCCAGCCTCACAGACACATTACACTCCCACACACACTCATCCCAGCCGCACACACACATTACACGCCCACACACACTCATCCCAGCCACACACACATTACACTCCCCACACACACTCATCCCAGCCGCACACACACATTACACTCCCCACACACACTCATCCCAGCCGCACTCACACATTACACGCCCACACACACTCATCCCACCCGCACACACACATTACACTCCCCACACACACTCATCCCAGCCACACACACACATTACACTCCCCACACAAACTCATCCCAGCCACACACACACATTACACTCCCCACACACACTCACCCAAGCCACACACACACATTACACTCCCCACACACATTCACCCCAGCCGCACACACACAGTACACTCCCCACACACACTCACCCCAGCCGCACACACACATTACACTCCCCACACACATTCATTCCAGCCGCACACACACATTACACTCCCCACACACACTCACCCCAGCCACACACACATTAAACTCCCCACACACACTCATCCCAGCCGCACACACACATTACACTCCCCACACACACTCACCCCAGCCACACACATTAAACTCCCCACACACACTCACCCCAGCCACACACACATTACACTCCCCACACACACTCACCCCAGCCGCACACACACATTACACTCCCCACACACACTCATCCCAGCCACACACACACATTACACTCCCCACACACACTCATCCCAGCCTCACACGCACATTACACTCCCCACACACACTCATCCCAGCCGCACACACACATTAAACTCCCCACACACACTCACCCCAGCCGCACACTCACATTAAACTCCCCACACACACTCACCCCAGCCACACACACATTACACTCCCCACACACACTCACCCCAGCCGCACACACATTACACTCCCCACACACACTCACCCCAGCCGCACACACACATTAAACTCCCCACACACAATCACCCCAGGCACACACACACATTAAACTCCCCACACACACTCACCCCAGCCACACACACATTACACTCCCCACACACACTCACCCCAGCCGCACACACATTACACTCCCCACACACACTCACCCCAGCCACACACACATTACACTCCCCACTCACACTCATCCCAGCCGCACACACACGTTACACTCCCTACACACGCTCATCCCAGGCGCACCCACACATTACACTCCCCACACACCCTCATCCCAGACACACACACATTAAACTCCCCACACTCACTCATCCCAGCCGTACACACACATTACACTCCCCACACACACTCACCCAAGCCGCACACACACATTAAACTCCCCACACACACTCACCCCAGCCACACACACACATTAAACTCCCCACACACACTCACCCCAGCCACACACACATTGCACTCCCCACACACACTCATCCCAGCCGCACACACACATTCCACTCCCCACACACACTCACCCCAGCCACACGCACATTAAACTCACCACACACACTCACCCTAGCCGCACACACACATTACACTCCCCACACACACTCACCTCGGCCGCACACACAAAAATTATACTCCCCACACACACTCACCCCAGCCACACACACATTAAACTCCCCACACACACTCATCCCAGCCGCACACACACATTACACTCCCCACACTCACTCATCCCAGCCACACACACATTAAACTCCCCACAAACACTCACCCCAGCCGCACACACACATTACACTCCCCATACACACTCACCCCAGCCACACACACATTAAACTCCCCACAAACACTCATCCCAGCCGCACACACACATTACACTCCCCACACACACTCATCCCAGCCGCACACACACATTAAACTCCCCACACACACTCATCCCAGCCACACACACACATTAAACTCCCCACACACACTCATCCCAGCCACACACACACATTACACTCCCCACACACACTCACCCCAGCCACACACACACATTAAACTCCCCACACACACTCACCCCAGCCACACACACATTACACTCGCCGCTCACACTCATCCCAGCTGCACACACACATTAAACTCCCCACACACACTCATCCCAGCCACACACACACATTAAACTCCCCACACACACTCATCCCAGCCACACACACACATTACACTCCCCACACACACTCACCCCAGCCACACACGCATATTAAACTCCCCACACACAGTCATCCCAGCCACACACACACATTAAACTCCCCACACACACTCATCCCAGCCACACACACACATTACACTCCCCACACACACTCACCCCAGACACACACACACATTAAACTCCCCACACACACTCACCCCAGCCACACACACATTACACTCCCCACACACACTCATCCCAGCCACACACACACATTAAACTCCCCACACACACTCATCCCAGCCACACACACACATTACACACCCCACACACACTCACCCCAGACACACACACACATTAAACTCCCCACACACACTCACCCCAGCCACACACACATTACACTCCCCACACACACTCATCCCAGCCGCACACACACATTAAACTCCCCACACACACTCACCCCAGCCACACACACATTACACTCCCCACTCACAGTCATCCCAGCCGCACACACACATTACACTCCCCACTCACAGTCATCCCAGCCGCACACACACATTAAACTCCCCACACACACTCACCCCAGCCACACACACATTAAACTCCCCACACACACTCATCCCAGCTGCACACACACATTACACTCCCCACACACACTCACCCCAGCCACACACACATTAAACTCCCCACACCCACTCATCCCCGCCGCACACACACATTACACTCCCCATACACACTCATCCCAGCCACACACACACATTACACTCCCCACACACACTCATCCCAGCCACACACACACATTACACTCTCCTCACACACTCCTCCCAGCCGCACACACACATTACACTCCCCACACACACTCACCCCAGCCCCACACACATTAAATTCCCCACACAATCTCACCCCAGCCACACACACATTACACTCCCCACACACACTCATGCCAGCCACACACACATTACACTCCCCACACACACTCATCCTAGCCACACACACACATTACACTCCCCACACATACTCATCCCAGCCTCACACACACATTACACTCCCCACACACACTCACCCCAGCCGCACACCCACATTAAACTCCCCACACACTCATGCCAGCCGCACACACACATTACACTCCCCACACACACTCATCCTAGCCACACACACACATTACACTCCCCACACACACTCACCCCAGCCGCACACACACATTGCACTCCCCACACACACTCATCCCAGCCACACACACACATTACACTCCCCACACACACTCATCCCAGCAGCACACACACATTACACTCCCCACACACACTCATCCCAGCCGCACACACACATTACACTCCCCACTCACACTCATCCCAGCCGCACATGCACATTACACTCCCCACACACACTCACCCCAGCTGCACACACACATTAAACTCCCCACACACACTCACCCAAGCCACAAACACATTACACTCCCCACACACACTCACCCCAGCCGCACACACACATTACACTCCCCAAACACACTCATCCCAGCCGCACACACACATTACACTCCCCACTCACACTCATCCCAGCCGCACACACACATTACACTCCCTACACACACTCATCCCAGCCGCACACACACATTACACTCCCCACTCACTCATCCCAGCCGCACACACATTACACTCTCCACACACACTCACCCCAGCCGCACACACACATTACACTCCCCACTCACTCATCCCAGCCGCACACACATTACACTCTCCACACACACTCATCCCAGCCGCACACACACATTACACTCCCTACACACACTCATCCCAGCCGCGCACACACATTACACTCCCCACACACACTCACCCCAGCCGCACACACACATTACACTCCCCACACACACTCACCCCAGCCACACACACACATTAAACTCCCCACACACACTCATCCCAGACGCGCACACACATTACACTCCCCACACACACTCATCCCAGCCACACACACACATTACACTCCCCACACACACTCATCCCAGCCGCACATAGGCATTACACTCCCCACACCCACTCATCCCAGCCTCACTCACACATTACACTCCCCACACACACTCATCCCAGCCGCACACACACATTACACTCCCCACACACACTCATCCCAGCCGCACACCCACATTACACTCCCCACACACACTCATCCCAGCCGCACACACACATTACACTCCCCACACACACTCACCCCTGCGGAACACACACATTACACTCCCCACACACACTCATCCCAGCCACACACACACATTACACTCCCCACACACACTCATCCCAGCCGCGCACACACATTACACTCCCCACACACACTCACCCCTGCGGAACACACACATTACACTCCCCACACACACTCATCCCAGCCACACACACACTTTACACTCCCCACACACACTCACCCCTGCCGCACACACATTACACTCCCCACACACACTCATCCCAGCCGCACACACACATTACACTTCCCACACACACTCATCCCAGCCACACACACACATTACACTCCCCACACACACTCAGCCCAGCCGCACACACACTGCACTCCCCACACACTCATCTCAGCCGCACACACACATTACACTCTCCACACACACTCATCCCAGCCGCACATACACATTACACTCCCCACACACACTCACCCCAGCCACACACACACTAACCTCCCCACACACACTCATCCCAGCCACACACACATTACACTCCTCACACACACTCATCCCAGCCGCACACACACATTACACTCCCCACACACATTCATCCCAGCCACACACACACATTACACTTGCCACACACACTCATCCCAGCCGCGCACACACATTACACTCCCCACTCACACTCATCCCAGCCGCACACACACATTACACTCCCCACACACACTCAACCCAGCCGCACACTCACATTACACACCCCACACACACTCATCCCAGCCGCGCACACACATTACACTCCCCACTCACACTCATCCCAGCCGCACACACACATTACACTCCCCACACACACTCAACCCAGCCGCACACTCACATTACACACCCCACACACACTCATCCCAGCCGCACACACACATTACACTCCCCACACACACTCAACCCAGCCGCACACTCACATTACACACCCCACACACACTCATCCCAGCCGCACACACACATTACACTCCCCACACACACTCAACCCAGCCGCACACACACATTACACTCCCCACTCACACCCATCCTAGCTGCACACACACATTACACTCCCCACACACACTCACCCCAGCTGCACACACACATTACACTCCCCACACACACTCATCCCAGCCGCACACACACATTACACTCCCCACACACACTCATCCCAGCCGCACACACACATTACACTCACCACACACACCCATGCTAGCCGCACACATACATGACACTCCCCACACACACTCATCCCAGCCGCACACACACATTACACTCCCCACACACACTTATCCCAGCCGCACATACACATTACACTCCACACACACACTCACCCCAGCCTCACAGACACATTACACTCCCACACACACTCATCCCAGCCGCACACACACATTACATGCCCACACACACTCATCCCAGCCACACACACATTACACTCCCCACACACACTCATCCCACCCGCACACACACATTACACTCCCCACACACACTCATCCCAGCCGCACACACACATTACACTCCCCACACAAACTCATCCCAGCCACACACACACATTACACTCTCCACACACACTCACCCCAGCCACACACACACATTACACTCCCCACACACAGTCACCCCAGCCACACACACATTACACTCCCCACTCACAGTCATCCCAGCCGCACACACACATTACACTCCCTACACACACTCATACCAGGCGCACACGCATATTACACTCCCCACACACACTCCCCCAGCCGCACACACACATTAAACTCCCCACACACACTCATCCCAGCTGCACACACACATTACACTCCCCACACACACTCACCCCAGCCACACACACATTAAACTCCCCACACCCACTAATCCCAGCCGCACACACACATTACACTCCCCATACACACTCATCCCAGCCACAGACACACATTACACTCCCCACACACACTCATCCCAGCCACACACACACATTACACTCCCCTCACACACTCCTCCCAGCCGCACACACACATTACACTCCCCACACACACTCACCCCAGCCCCACACACATTAAATTCCCCACACAAACTCACCCCAGCCACACACACATTACACTCCCCACACACACTCATGCCAGCCACACACACATTACACTCCCCACACACACTCATCCTAGCCACACACACACATTACACTCCCCACACATACTCATCCCAGCCACACACACACATTACACTCCCCACACACACTCATCCCAGCAGCACACACACATGACACTCCCCACACACACTCATCCTAGCCACACACACACATTACACTCCCCACACACACTCATCCCAGCCACACACACACATTACACTCCCCACACACACTCACCCCAGCTGCACACACACATTAAACTCCCCACACACACTCATCCCAGCCACACACACATTACACTCCCCACACACACTCATCCCACCCGCACACACACATTCCACTCCCCACACACACTCCTCCCAGCCGCACACACACATTACACTCCCCACTCACACTCATCCCAGCCGCACATGCACATTCCACTCCCCACACACACTCACCCCAGCTGCACACACACATTAAACTCCCCACACACACTCACCCCAGCCGCACACACACATTACACTCCCCAAACACACTCATCCCAGCCGCACACACACATTACACTCCCCACACACACTCATCCCAGCCACACACACACATTACACTCCCCACACACACTCATCCCAGCCGCACATAGGCATTACACTCCCCACACACACTCACCCCTGCCGAACACACACATTAAACTCCCCACACACACTCACCCAAGCCACAAACACATTATACTCCCCACACACACTCACCCCAGCCGCACACACACATTACACTCCCCACACACACTCATCCCAGCCACACACACACATTACACTCCCCACACACATTCATCCCAGCCACACACACACATTACACTCCCTACACACACTCACCCCAGCCCCACACACACATTACACTCCCCACACACACTCACCCCAGCCGCGCATAGGCATTACACTCCCCACACACATTCATCCCAGCCACACACACACATTACACTCCCCACACACACTCATCCCAGCCGCGCATAGGCATTACACTCCCCACACACACTCATCCCAGCCACACACACACATTACACTCCCCACACACACTCACCCCAGCCGCACATAGGCATTACACTCCCCACACACACTCATCCCAGCCGCACACACACATTACACACCCCACACACACTCATCCCAGCCGCACACACACATTACACTCCCCACACACACTCAACCCAGCCGCACACACACATTACACTCCCCACTCACACCCATCCCAGCTGCACACACACATTACACTTCCCACACACACTCACCCCAGCTGCACACACACATTACACTCCCCACACACACTCATCCCAGCCGCACACACACATTACACTCCCCACACACACTCATCCCAGCCGCACACACACATTACACTCACCACACACACTCATGCCAGCCGCACACATACATGACACTCCCCACACACACTCATCCCAGCCGCACACACACATTACACTCCCCACACACACTTATCCCAGCCGCACATACACATTACACTCCCCACACACACTCATCCCAGCCACACACACATTACACTCCCCACACACACTCATCCCAGCCGCACACACACATTACACTCCCCACACACACTCACCCCAGCCTCACATACACATTACACTCCCCACACACACTCACCCCAGCCCCACACACATTAAATTCCCCGCACAAACTCACCCCAGCCACACACACATTACACTCCCCACACACACTCATGCCAGCCACACACACATTACACTCCCCACACACACTCATCCTAGCCACACATGCACATTACACTCCCCACACACACTCACCCCAGCTGCACACACACATTAAACTCCCCACACACACTCACCCAAGCCACAAACACATTACACTCCCCACACACACTCACCCCAGCCGCACACACACATTACACTCCCCAAACACACTCATCCCAGCCGCACACACACATTACACTCCCCACTCACACTCATCCCAGCCGCACACACACATTACACTCCCCACACACACTCACCCCAGCCGCACACCCACATTAAACTCCCCACACACTCATTCCAGCCGCACAAACACATTAAATTCCCCACACACACTCACCCCAGCCACACCCACATTACACTCCCCACACACACTCACCCCAGCCGCACACACACATTACACTCCCCACACACACTCATCCCAGCCACACACACACATTACACTCCCCACACACACTCCTCCCAGCCGCACACACACATTACACTCCCCACACACACTCACCCCAGCCCCACACACATTAAATTCCCCACACAATCTCACCCCAGCCACACACACATTACACTCCCCACACACACTCATGCCAGCCACACACACATTACACTCCCCACACACACTCATCCTAGCCACACACACACATTACACTCCCCACACATACTCATCCCAGCCTCACACACACATTACACTCCCCACACACACTCACCCCAGCCGCACACCCACATTAAACTCCCCACACACACTCACCCCAGCCGCACAAACACATTAAATTCCCCACACACACTGACCCCAGGCACACACACATTACACTCCCCACACACACTCACCCCAGCCGCACACACACATTGCACTCCCCACACACACTCATCCCAGCCACACACACACATTACACTCCCCACACACACTCATCCCAGCAGCACACACACATTACACTCCCCACACACACTCATCCCAGCCGCACGCACACATTACCCTCCCCACACACACTCATCCCAGCCGCACACACACATTACACTCCACACACACACTCATCCCAGCCGCACATGCACATTACACTCCCCACACACACTCACCCCAGCTGCACACACACATTAAACTCCCCACACACACTCACCCAAGCCACAAACACATTACACTCCCCACACACACTCATCCCAGCCGCACATGCACATTACACTCCCCACACACACTCACCCCAGCTGCACACACACATTAAACTCCCCACACACACTCACCCAAGCCACAAACACATTACACTCCCCACACACACTCACCCCAGCCGCACACACACATTACACTCCCCAAACACACTCATCCCAGCCGCACACACACATTACACTCCCCACTCACACTCATCCCAGCCGCACACACACATTACACTCCCTACACACACTCATCCCAGCCGCACACACACATTACACTCCCCACTCACTCATCCCAGCCGCACACACATTACACTCTCCACACACACTCACCCCAGCCGCACACACACATTACACTCCCCACTCACTCATCCCAGCCGCACACACATTACACTCTCCACACACACTCATCCCAGCCGCACACACACATTACACTCCCTACACACACTCATCCCAGCCGCGCACACACATTACACTCCCCACACACACTCACCCCAGCCGCACACACACATTACACTCCCCACACACACTCACCCCAGCCACACACACACATTAAACTCCCCACACACACTCATCCCAGACGCGCACACACATTACACTCCCCACACACACTCATCCCAGCCACACACACACATTACACTCCCCACACACACTCATCCCAGCCGCACATAGGCATTACACTCCCCACACACACTCATCCCAGACGCGCACACACATTACACTCCCCACACACACTCATCCCAGCCACACACACACATTACACTCCCCACACACACTCATCCCAGCCACACACACACATTACACTCCCCACACACACACTCATCCCAGCCACACACACACATTACACTCCCCACACACACTCATCCCAGCCACACACACACTTTACACTCCCCACACACACTCACCCCTGCGGAACACACACATTACACTCCCCACACACACTCATCCCAGCCGCGCACACATTACACTTGCCACACACACTCATCCCAGCCGCACACACACATTACACTCCCCACACACATTCATCCCAGCCACACACACACATTACACTCCCCACACTCACTCATCCCAGCCGCGCATAGGCATTACACTCCCCACACACACTCATCCCAGCCGCACACTCACATTACACACCCCACACACACTCATCCCAGCCGCACACACACATTACACTCCCCACACACACTCAACCCAGCCGCACACACACATTACACTCCCCACTCACACCCATCCTAGCTGCACACACACATTACACTCCCCACACACACTCACCCCAGCTGCACACACACATTACACTCCCCACACACACTCATCCCAGCCGCACACACACATTACACTCCCCACACACACTCATCCCAGCCGCACACACACATTACACTCACCACACACACTCATGCTAGCCGCACACATACATGACACTCCCCACACACACTCATCCCAGACGCACACACACATTACACTCCCCACACACACTTATCCCAGCCGCACATACACATTACACTCCACACACACACTCACCCCAGCCTCACAGACACATTACACTCCCACACACACTCATCCCAGCCGCACACACACATTACATGCCCACACACACTCATCCCAGCCACACACACATTACACTCCCCACACACACTCATCCCACCCGCACACACACATTACACTCCCCACACACACTCATCCCAGCCGCACACACACATTACACTCCCCACACAAACTCATCCCAGCCACACACACACATTACACTCCCCACACACACTCACCCCAGCCACACACACACATTACACTCCCCACACACAGTCACCCCAGCCACACACACATTACACTCCCCACTCACAGTCATCCCAGCCGCACACACACATTACACTCCCTACACACACTCATACCAGGCGCACACGCATATTACACTCCCCACACACACTCCCCCAGCCGCACACACACATTAAACTCCCCACACACACTCATCCCAGCTGCACACACACATTACACTCCCCACACACACTCACCCCAGCCACACACACATTAAACTCCCCACACCCACTAATCCCAGCCGCACACACACATTACACTCCCCATACACACTCATCCCAGCCACAGACACACATTACACTCCCCACACACACTCATCCCAGCCACACACACACATTACACTCCCCTCACACACTCCTCCCAGCCGCACACACACATTACACTCCCCACACACACTCACCCCAGCCCCACACACATTAAATTCCCCACACAAACTCACCCCAGCCGCACACACACATTACACTCCCCACACACACTCATGCCAGCCACACACACATTACACTCCCCACACACACTCATCCTAGCCACACACACACATTACACTCCCCACACATACTCATCCCAGCCACACACACACATTACACTCCCCACACACACTCATCCCAGCAGCACACACACATTGCACTCCCCACACACACTCATCCCAGCCACACACACACATTCCACTCCCCACACAAACTCATCCCAGCCACACACACACATTAAACTCCCCACACACACTCACCCCAGCCATACACACACATTACACTCCCCACACACATTCACCCCAGCCACACACACACATTACACTCCCCACTCACAGTCATCCCAGCCGCACACACACATTACACTCCCTACACACACTCATACCAGCCGCACACGCATATTACACTCCCCACACACACTCCCCCAGCCGCACACACACATTAAACTCCCCACACACACTCATCCCAGCTGCACACACACATTACACTCCCCACACACACTCACCCCAGCCACACACACATTAAACTCCCCACACCCACTAATCCCAGCCGCACACACACATTACACTCCCTGCACACACTCATCCCAGCCACACACACATATTACACTCCCCACACACACTCATCCCAGCCGCACACACACATTACACTCCCCACACACATTACACTCCCCACACCCACTAATCCCAGCCGCACACACACATTACACTCCCTGCACACACTCATCCCAGCCACACACACACATTACACTCCCCACACACACTCATCCCAGCCGCACACACACATTACACTCCCCACACACACTCATCCCAGCCCCACACACACATTACACTCCCCAGACACACTCATCCCAGCCGCACACACACATTACACTCCCCACACACACTCATCCCAGCCACACACACACATTACACTCCCCACACACACTCATCCCAGCCACACACACACATTACACTCCCCTCACACACTCCTCCCAGCTGCACACACACATTACACTCCCCACACACACTCACCCCAGCCCCACACACATTAAATTCCCCACACAAACTCACCCCAGCCACACACACATTACACTCCCCACACACACTCATGCCAGCCACACACACATTACACTCCCCACACACACTCATCCTAGCCACACATGCACATTACACTCCCCACACACACTCACCCCAGCTGCACACACACATTACACTCACCACACACACTCACCCCAGCCGCACACACACATTACACTCCCCACACACACTCATCCCAGCCGCACACACACATTACACTCCCCACACACACTCATCCCAGCCGCACACACACATTAAACTCCCCACACACACTCATCCCAGCCGCACACACACATTACACTCCCCACACACACTCATCCCAGCCGCACACACACATTACACTCCCCACACACACTCATCCCAGCCGCACACACACATTACACTCCCCACACACACTCATCCCAGCCGCACACACACATTACACTCCCCACACACACTCATCCCAGCCGCACACACACATTAAACTCCCCACACACACTCACCCAAGCCACAAACACATTACACTCCCCACACACACTCACCCCAGCCGCACACACACATTACACTCCCCAAACACACTCATCCCAGCCGCACACACACATTACACTCCCCACTCACACTCATCCCAGCCGCACACACACATTACACTCCCCACACACACTCATCCCAGCCGCACACACACATTATACTCCCCACACACACTCACCCCAGCCGCACACCCACATTAAACTCCCCACACACTCATTCCAGCCGCACAAACACATTAAATTCCCCACACACACTCACCCCAGCCACACACACATTACACTCCCCACACACACTCACCCCAGCCGCACACACACATTACACTCCCCACACACACTCATCCCAGCCACACACACACATTACACTCCCCACTCACACTCATCCCAGCCGCACATGCACATTACACTCCCCACGCACACTCACCCCAGCTGCACACACACATTAAACTCCCCACACACACTCACCCAAGCCACAAACACATTACACTCCCCACACACACTCACCCCAGCCGCACACACACATTACACTCCCCAAACACACTCATCCCAGCCGCACACACACATTACACTCCCCACTCACACTCATCCCAGCCGCACACACACATTACACTCCCTACACACACTCATCCCAGCCGCACACACACATTACATTCCCCACTCACTCATCCCAGCCGCACACACATTACACTCTCCACACACACTCACCCCAGACGCACACACACATTACACTCCCCACTCACTCATCCCAGCCGCACACACATTACACTCTCCACACACACTCATCCCAGCCGCACACACACATTACACTCCCTACACACACTCATCCCAGCCGCGCACACACATTACACTCCCCACACACACTCACCCCAGCCGCACACACACATTACACTCCCCACACACACTCACCCCAGCCACACACACACATTAAACTCCCCACACACACTCATCCCAGACGCGCACACACATTACACTCCCCACACACACTCATCCCAGCCGCACACGCACATTACACTCCCCACTCACACTCATCCCAGCCGCACACACACATTACACTCCCTACACACACTCATCCCAGCCGCACACACACATTACATTCCCCACTCACTCATCCCAGCCGCACACACATTACACTCTCCACACACACTCACCCCAGACGCACACACACATTACACTCCCCACTCACTCATCCCAGCCGCACACACATTACACTCTCCACACACACTCATCCCAGCCGCACACACACATTACACTCCCTACACACACTCATCCCAGCCGCGCACACACATTACACTCCCCACACACACTCATCCCAGCCGCACACACACATTACACTCCCTACACACACTCATCCCAGCCGCACACACACATTACATTCCCCACTCACTCATCCCAGCCGCACACACATTACACTCTCCACACACACTCACCCCAGACGCACACACACATTACACTCCCCACTCACTCATCCCAGCCGCACACACATTACACTCTCCACACACACTCATCCCAGCCGCACACACACATTACACTCCCTACACACACTCATCCCAGCCGCGCACACACATTACACTCCCCACACACACTCACCCCAGCCGCACACACACATTACACTCCCCACACACACTCACCCCAGCCACACACACACATTAAACTCCCCACACACACTCATCCCAGACGCGCACACACATTACACTCCCCACACACACTCATCCCAGCCACACACACACATTACACTCCCCACACACACTCATCCCAGCCGCACATAGGCATTACACTCCCCACACACACTCACCCCTGCGGAACACACACATTACACTCCCCACACACACTCATCCCAGCCACACACACACATTACACTCCCCACACACATTCATCCCAGCCACACACACACATTACACTTGCCACACACACTCATCCCAGCCGCGCATAGGCATTACACTCCCCACACACACTCATCCCAGCCACACACACACATTACACTCCCCACACACACTCACCCCAGCCGCACATAGGCATTACATTCCCCACACACACTCATCCCAGCCGCACACTCACATTACACACCCCACACACACTCATCCCAGCCGCACACACACATTACACTCCCCACACACACTCAACCCAGCCGCACACACACATTACACTCCCCACTCACACCCATCCCAGCTGCACACACACATTACACTCCCCACACACACTCACCCCAGCTGCACACACACATTACACTCCCCACACACACTCATCCCAGCCGCACACACACATTACACTCCCCACACACACTCATCCCAGCCGCACACACACATTACACTCACCACACACACTCATGCCAGCCGCACACATACATGACACTCCCCACACACACTCATCCCAGCCGCACACACACATTACACTCCCCACACACACTTATCCCAGCCGCACATACACATTACACTCCCCACACACACTCATCCCAGCCACACACACATTACACTCCCCACACACACTCATCCCAGCCGCACACACACATTACACTCCCCACACAAACTCATCCCAGCCACACACACACATTACACTCCCCACACACACTCACCCCAGCCACACACACACATTACACTCCCCACACACATTCACCCCAGCCGCACACACACAGTACACTCCCCACACACACTCACCCCAGCCGCACACACACATTACACTCCCCACACACACTCATCCCAGCCGCACACACACATTACACTCCCCACACACACTCACCCCAGCCACACACACATTAAACTCCCCACACACACTCATCCCAGCCGCACACACACATTACACTCCCCACACACACTCACCCCAGCCACACACACATTAAACTCCCCACACACACTCACCCCAGCCACACACACATTACACTCCCCACACACACTCACCCCTGCCGCACACACACATTACACTCCCCACACACACTCATCCCAGCCACACACACACATTACACTCCCCACACACACTCATCCCAGCCGCACACGCACATTGCACTCCCCACACACACTCATCCCAGCCGCACACACACATTAAACTCCCCACACACACTCACCCCAGCCACACACACACATTAAACTCCCCACACACGCTCACCCCAGCCACACACACATTACACTCCCCACACACACTCACCCCAGCCGCACACACATTACACTCCCCACACACACTCACCCCAGCCGCACACACACATTAAACTCCCCACACACGCTCACCCCAGCCACACACACATTAAACTCCCCACACACACTCACCCCAGCCACACACACATTACACTCCCCACACACACTCACCCCAGCCGCACACACATTACACTCCCCACACACACTCACCCCAGCCACACACACATTACACTCCCCACTAACACTCATCCCAGCCGCACACACACGTTACACTCCCTACACACGCTCATCCCAGGCGCACACACACATTACACTCCCCACACACACTCATCCCAGACACACACACATTAAACTCCCCACACACACTCATCCCAGCCGTACACACACATTACACTCCCCACACACACTCACCCCAGCCGCACACACACATTAAACTCCCCACACACACTCACCCCAGCCACACACACACATTAAACTCCCCACACACACTCACAACAGCCACACACACATTACACTCCCCACACACACTCTCCCCAGCCGCACACACATTACACTCCCCACACACACTCATCCCAGCCGCACACACACATTAAACTCCCCACACACACTCATCCCAGCCACACATACACATTACACTCCCCACACACACTCATCCCAGCCACACAGAGGCATTACACTCTCCACACACACTCACCCCGGCCGCACACACACATTACACTCCCCACACACACTCATCCCAGCCACACACACACATTACACTCCCCACACTCACTCACCCCAGCCGCACATAGGCATTACACTCCCCACACACACTCATCCCATCCGCCCACACACATTACACACCCCACACACACTCATCCCAGCCGCACACACACATTACACTCCCCACACACACTCATCCCAGCCGCACACACACATTACACTCCCCACTCACACCCATCCCAGCTGCACACACACATTACACTCCCCACACACACTCACCCCAGCCGCACACACACATTACACTCCCCACACACACTCATCCCAGCCGCACACACACATTACACTCCCCACACACACTAATCCCAGCCGCACTCACACATTATACACACCACACACACTCATGCCAGCCGCACACACACATTACACTCCCCACACACACTCATCCCAGCCGCACACACACATTACACTCCCCACACACACTTATCCAAGCCGCACACACACATTACACTCCCCACACACACTCATCCCAGCCGCACACACACATTCCACTCCCCACACTCACTCACTCCAGCCGCACACACACATTACACTCCCCACACACACTCATCCCAGCCACACACACACATTACTCTCCCCACACACACTCATCCCAGCCTCACACACACATTACACTCCCCACACACACTCACCCCAGCCGCACACACACATTAAACTCCCCACACATACTCATACCAGCCACACACACACATTAAACTCCCCACACACACTCACCCCAGCCACACACACATTAAACTCCCCACACACACTCACCCCAGCCGCACACACATAACACTCCCCACACACACTCACCCCAGCCGCACACACACATTACACTCCCCACACACACTCATCCCATCCACACACACACATTACACTCCCCACACACACTCACCCCAGCCACACACACACATTAAACTCCCCACACACACTCACCCCAGCCACACACACATTACACTCCCCACACACACTCACCCCAGCTGCACACACATTACACTCCCCACACACACTCACCCCAGCCACACACACATTACACTCCCCACACACACTCACCCCAGACGCACACACACATTACACTCCCCACACACACTCACCCCAGCCGCACACACACTTTAAACTCCCCACACACACTTACCCCAGCCACACGCACACATTACACTCCCCACACACACTCATCCCAGCCACACACACACATTAAACTCCCCACACACACTCATCCCAGCCGCACACACACATTACACTCCCCACACACACTCACCCCAGACGCACACACACATTACACTCCCCACACACACTCACCCCAGCCACACACACACATTAAACTCCCCACACACACTCACCCCAGCCACACACACATTACACTCCCCACACACACTCTCCCCAGCCGCACACACATTACACTCCCCACAAACACTCATCCCAGCCGCACATACACATAACACTCCCCTTACACACACATCCCAGCCGCACACACACATTACACTCCCCACTCACACTCATCCCAGCCGCACACACACATTACACTCCCCACACACACTCACCCCAGCCGCACACACACATTACACTCCCCACACACACTCATCCCAGCCGCACACCCACATTAAACTCCCCACACACACTCATCCCAGCCACACACACACATTACACTCCCCACACACACTCATCCCAGCCGCACACCCACATTAAATTCCCCACACACACTCATCACAGCCACACACACACATTACACTCCCCACACACACTCATCCCAGCCACACACACACACATTACACTCCCCACACACACTCATCCCAGCCGCAAACACACATTACACTCCCCACACACACTCACCCCAGCCACACACACATTAAACTCCCCACACACACTCATCCCAGCCACACACACACACATTACACTCCCCACACACACTCACCCCAGCCGCACACACACATTAAACTCCCCACACACACTCACCCCAGCCACACACACACATTAAACTCCCCACACACACTCATCCCAGCCACACACACACACATTACACTCCCCACACACACTCATCCCAGCCGCAAACACACATTACACTCCCCACACACACTCACCCCAGCCACACACACATTAAACTCCCCACACACACTCACCCCAGCTGCACACACACATTACACTCCCCACACACACTCATCCCAGCCGCACACCCACATTAAAATCCCCACACACACTCATCCCAGCCACACACACACATTACACTCCCCACACACACTCATCCCAGCCGCACACCCACATTAAACTCCCCACACACACTCATCCCAGCCACACACACACATTACACTCCCCACACACACTCATCCCAGCCACACACACACACATTACACTCCCCACACACACTCATCCCAGCCGCAAACACACATTACACTCCCCACACACACTCACCCCAGCCACACACACATTAAACTCCCCACACACACTCATCCCAGCCACACACACACACATTACACTCCCCACACACACTCACCCCAGCCGCACACACACATTAAACTCCCCACACACACTCACCCCAGCCACACACACACATTACACTCCCCACACACACTCACCCAAGCCGCAAACACACATTAAACTCCCCACACACACTCATCCCAGCCGCACACACTCATTCCACTCCCCACACACACTCATCCCAGCCACACACACACATTACACTCCCCACACACACTCACCCCAGCCACACACACACATTAATCTCCCCACACACACTCATCCCAGCCGCACACACTCATTCCACTCGCCACACTCACTCATCCCAGCCGCACACACACATTACATTCCCTACACACACTCATCCCAGCCGCAAACACACATTAAACTCCCCACACACACTCATCCCAGCCGCACACACTCATTCCACTCCCCACACACACTCATCCCAGCCACACACACACATTACACTCCCCACACACACTCACCCCAGCCACACACACACATTACACTCCCCACACACACTCATCCCAGCCGCACACACTCATTCCACTCCCCACACACACTCATCCCAGCCGCACACACACATTGCATTTCCCACACACACTCATCCCAGCCGCACACACACATTAAACTCCCCACACACACTCATCCCAGCTGCACACACACAT
Organism: Scyliorhinus torazame; assembly: GCF_047496885.1. Classification (NCBI taxonomy): domain Eukaryota; kingdom Metazoa; phylum Chordata; class Chondrichthyes; order Carcharhiniformes; family Scyliorhinidae; genus Scyliorhinus; species Scyliorhinus torazame. The sequence goes on along the minus strand of NC_092714.1, from coordinate 275,123,943 downwards.
TAAACTCCCCACACACACTCACCCCAGCCGCACACACTCATTCCACTCCCCACACACACTCATCCCAGCCACAGACACACATTACACTCCCCACACACACTCACCCCAGCCACACACACACATTAAACTCCCCACACACACTTATCCCAGCCGCACACACTCATTCCACTCCCCAGACACACTCATCCCAGCCGCACACACACATTACATTCCCCACACACACTCATCCCAGCCGCACACACACATTAAACTCCCCACACACACTCACCCCAGCCGCACACACACATTACACTCACCACACACACTCATCCATGCCACACACACATTACACTCCCCACACACACTCACCCCAGCTGCACACACATTACACTCCCCACACACACTCATCCCAGCCGCACACACACTTTACACTCCCCACTCACACTCATCCCAGCCGCACACACACATTACAGTCCCAACACACGCTCATCCCAGGTGCACACACACATTACACTCCCCACACACACTCACCCCAGCCGCACACCCACATTAAACTCCCCACACACACTCATCCCAGCCGCAAACACACATTACACTCCCCACACACACTCATCCCAGCCACATACACACACATTACACTCCCCACACACACTCACCCCAGCCGCACACACACATTACACTCCCCACACACACTCATCCCAGCCGCACACACACATTACACTCCCCACACACACTCATCCCAGCCGCACACACACATTACACTCCCCACACACACTCATCCCAGCCGCACACACACATTACACACCCCACACATACTCACCCCAGCCACACACACACATTACACTCCCCACACACACTCACCCAAGCCGCAAACACACATTAAACTCCCCACACACACTCATCCCAGCCGCACACACTTATTCCACTCCCCACACAGACTCTTCCCAGCCACACACACACATTACACTCCCCACACACACTCATCCCAGCCGCACACACACATTACACACCCCACACACACTCATCCCAGCCGTACACACACATTACACTCCCCACACACACTTATCCCAGCCGCACACACACATTACACTCCCCACACACACCCATCCCAGCCGCACACACACATTACACTCCCCACACACACCCATCCCAGCTGCACACACACATTACACTCCCCACACACACCCATCCCAGCTGCACACACACATTACACTCCCCACACACACTCATCCCAGCAGCACACACACATTTCACTCCCCACACACACCCATCCCAGCTGCACACACACATTACACTCCCCACACACACTCATCCCAGCCGCACACACACATTACACTCCCCACACACACTCATCCCAGCCACACACACATTACACTCACCACACACACTCATCCCAGCCGCACACACACATGCCACTCCCCATACACACCCATCCCAGCCACACACACACATTACACTCCCCACACACACTTATCCCAGCCGCACACACACATTACACTCCCCACACACACTCATCCCAGCCGCACACACACATTACACTCCCCACACACACTCATCCGAGACACACACTCACATTACACTCCCCACACACACTCATCCCAGCCGCACACACACATTAAACTCCCCACACACACTCATCCCAGCCACACACACACATTACACTCCCCACACACACTCACCCCAGCCGTACACACATTACACTCCCCACACACACTCATCCCAGCCACACAAACATTACACTCCCCACACACACTCACCCCAGCCGCACACACATTACACTCCCCACACACACTCATCCCAGCCGCACACACACATTACACTCCCCACTCACACTCATCCCAGACGCACACACACATTACACTCCCTACACACGCTCATCCCAGGCGCACACACACATTACACTCCCCACACACACTCACCCCAGCCGCACACCCACATTAAACTCCCCACACACACTCATCACAGCCGCAAACACACATTACACTCCCCACACACACTCACCCCAGCCGCACACCCACATTAAACTCCCCACACACACTCATCCCAGCTGCACACACACATTACACTCCCCACACACACCCATCCCAGCTGCACACACACATTACACACCCCACACACACTCATCACAGGCGCACACACACATTACAGTCCCCTCACACACTCATCCCAGCCGCACACACACATTTCACTCCCCACACACACCCATCCCAGCTGCACACACATATTACACTCCCCACACACACTCATCACAGGCGCACACACACATTACAGTCCCCTCACACACTCATCCCAGCCGCACACACACATTTCACTCCCCACACACACCCATCCCAGCTGCACACACATATTACACTCCCCACACACACCCATCCCAGCTGCACACACACATTACACACCCCACACACACTCATCACAGGCGCACACACACATTACAGTCCCCTCACACACTCATCCCAGCCGCACACACACATTTCACTCCCCACACACACTCATCCCAGCCGCACACACACATTACACTCCCCACACACACTCATCCCAGCAACACACATTACACTCCCCACACACACTCATCCCAGCCGCACACACACATTACACTCCCCACACACACTCATCCCAGCCGCACACACACATTACACTCCCCACACAAACTCATCCCAGCCACACACACACATTACACTCCCCACACACACTCATCCCAGCCGCACACACACATTACACTCCCCACACACACTCATCCCAGCCGCACACACACATTACACTCCCCACACACACTCATCCCAGCCGCACACACACATTACACTCCCCACACAAACTCATCCCAGCCACACACACACATTACACTCCCCACACACACTCATCCCAGCCCCACACACACATTACACTCCCCACACACACTCACCCCAGCCGCACACACACATTACACTCCCCACACACACTCATCCCAGCCGCACACACACATTACACTCCCCACACACACTCACCCCAGCCGCACACACACATTAAACTCACCACACACACTCATCCCAGCCATACACACACATTACACTCCCCACACACACTCATCCCAGCCGCACACACACATTACACTCCCCACACACACTCATCCCAGCCACACATACTCATTACACTCCCCACACACACTCATCCCAGCCATACACACACATTACACTCCCCACACACACTCATCCCAGCCGCACACACACATTACACTCCCCACACACACTCATCCCAGCCGCACACACATTACACTCCCCACACACACTCATCCCAGCCACACACACATTAAACTCCCCACACACACTCACCCCAGCCGCACACACACATTACACTCTCCACACACACTCATCCCAGCCGCACACACACATTACACTCCCCACACACACTCATCCCAGCCGCACACACACATTACACTCTCCACATACACTCATCCCAGCCGCACACACACATTACACTCCCCACACACACTCATCCCAGCCGCACACACACATTACACTCCCCACACACACTCATCCCAGCCACAGACACACATTACACTCCCCACACACACTTATCCCAGCCGCACACACTCATTCCACTCCCCAGACACACTCATCCCAGCCGCACACACACATTACATTCCCCACACACACTCACCCCAGCCACACACACACATTAAACTCCCCACACACACTTATCCCAGCCGCACACACACATTACACTCCCCACACACACTCATCCCAGCCGCACACACACATTACACTCTCCACATACACTCATCCCAGCCGCACACACACATTACACTCCCCACACACACTCATCCCAGCCGCACACACACATTACACTCCCCACACACACTCATCCCAGCCACAGACACACACTACACTCCCCACACACACTCACCCCAGCCACACACACACATTAAACTCCCCACACACACTTATCCCAGCCGCACACACTCATTCCACTCCCCAGACACACTCATCCCAGCCGCACACACACATTACATTCCCCACACACACTCATCCCAGCCGCACACACACATTAAACTCCCCACACACACTCACCCCAGCCGCACACACACATTACACTCACCACACACACTCATCCCAGCCACACACACATTACACTCCCCACACACACTCACCCCAGCTGCACACACATTACACTCCCCACACACACTCATCCCAGCCGCACACACACTTTACACTCCCCACTCACACTCATCCCAGCCGCACACACACATTACAGTCCCAACACACGCTCATCCCAGGTGCACACACACATTACACTCCCCACACACACTCACCCCAGCCGCACACCCACATTAAACTCCCCACACACACTCATCCCAGCCGCAAACACACATTACACTCCCCACACACACTCATCCCAGCCACATACACACACATTACACTCCCCACACACACTCACCCCAGCCGCACACACACATTACACTCCCCACACACACTCATCCCAGCCGCACACACACATTACACTCCCCACACACACTCATCCCAGCCGCACACACACATTACACTCCCCACACACACTCATCCCAGCCGCACACACACATTACACACCCCACACATACTCACCCCAGCCACACACACACATTACACTCCCCACACACACTCATCCCAGCCACATACACACACATTACACTCCCCACACACACTCACCCCAGCCACACACACACATTACACTCCCCACACACACTCATCCCAGCCGCACACACTTATTCCACTCCCCACACAGACTCTTCCCAGCCACACACACACATTACACTCCCCACACACACTCATCCCAGCCGCACACACACATTACACACCCCACACACACTCATCCCAGCCGTACACACACATTACACTCCCCACACACACTTATCCCAGCCGCACACACACATTACACTCCCCACACACACCCATCCCAGCTGCACACACACATTACAGTCCCCACACACACTCATCCCAGCAGCACACACACATTTCACTCCCCACACACACCCATCCCAGCTGCACACACACATTACACTCCCCACACACACTCATCCCAGCCGCACACACACATTACACTCCCCACACACACTCATCCCAGCCACACACACATTACACTCACCACACACACTCATCCCAGCCGCACACACACATGCCACTCCCCATACACACCCATCCCAGCCACACACACACATTACACTCCCCACACACACTTATCCCAGCCGCACACACACATTACACTCCCCACACACACTCATCCCAGCCGCACACACACATTACACTCCCCACACACACTCATCCGAGACACACACTCACATTACACTCCCCACACACACTCACCCCAGCCGTACACACATTACACTCCCCACACACACTCATCCAGCCGCACACACACATTACACTCCCCACACACACTCATCCCAGCCAAACACACATTACACTCCCCACACACACTCATCCCAGCCTCACACACACATGACACTCCCCACAAACACTCATCCCAGCCGCACACACACAATACACTCCCCACACACACTTATCCCAGCCGCACACACACATGACACTCCCCACAAACACTCATCCCAGCCGCACACACACAATACACTCCCCACACACACTTATCCCAGCCACACACACACATTACACTCCCCACACACACTCATCCCAGCCACACACACATTACACTCCCCACACACACTCATCCCAGCCGCACACACACATTACACTCCCCACTCACACTCATCCCAGCCGCACACAGACATTACACTCCCTACACACGCTCATCCCAGGCGCACACACACATTACACTCCCCACACACACTCACCCCAGCCGCACACCCACATTAAACTCCCCACACACACTCATCCCAGCCGCAAACACACATTACACTCCCGACACACACTCACCCCAGCCACACACACAAAAAACTCCCCACACACACTCATCCCAGCCACACACACACACATTACACTCCCCACACACACTCACCCCAGCCGCACGCACACATTAAACTCCCTACACACACTCACCCCAGCCACACACACACACATTACACTCCCCACACACACTCACCCAAGCCGCAAACACACATTAAACTCCCCACACACACTCATCCCAGCCGCACACACTCATTCCACTCCCCACACACACTCATCCCAGCCACACACATACATTACACTCCCCACACACACTCACCCCAGCCGCACACACACATTAAACTCCCCAGACACTCACCCCAGCCGCACACACACATTAAACTCCCCACACACACTCATCCCAGCCACACAAACATTACACTCCCCACACACACTCACCCCAGCCACACACACATTACACTCCCCACACACACTCATCCCAGCCGCACACACACATTACACTCCCCACTCACACTCATCCCAGACGCACACACACATTACACTCCCTACACACGCTCATCCCAGGCGCACACACACATTACACTCCCCACACACACTCACCCCAGCCGCACACCCACATTAAACTCCCCACACACACTCATCACAGCCGCAAACACACATTACACTCCCCACACACACTCACCCCAGCCGCACACCCACATTAAACTCCCCACACACACTCATCCCAGCTGCACACACACATTCCACTCCCCACACACACCCATCCCAGCTGCACACACACATTACACACCCCACACACACTCATCACAGGCGCACACACACATTACAGTCCCCTCACACACTCATCCCAGCCGCACACACACATTTCACTCCCCACACACACCCATCCCAGCTGCACACACATATTACACTACCCACACACACTCATCCCAGCCGCACACACACATTATACTCCCCACACACACTCATCCCAGCCTCACACACACATTACACTCACCACACACACTCATCCCAGCCGCACACACACATTACACTCCCCACAGACACTTATCCCAGCTGCACACACACATTACACTCCCCGCACACACTCATCCCAGCCGCACACACACATTACACTCCCCACACACACTCATCCCAGCCGCACACACACATTACACTCCCCACACACACTCACCCCAGCCACACACACACATTACACTCCCCACACACACTCATCCCAGCCGCACACACACATTACACTCCCCACACACACTCATCCCAGCCGCACACACACATTTCACTCCCCACACACACCCATCCCAGCCACACACACACATTACACTCCCCACACACACTCATCCCAGCCGCACACACACATTACACTCCCCACACACACTCATCACAGCCACACACACACGCATTACACTCCCCACACACACTCATCCCAGCCGCACACACACATTACACTCCCCACACACACTCATCCCAGCCACACACACATTACACTCCCCACACACACTCATCCCAGCCGCACACACATTACACTCCACACACACACTCATCCCAGCCACACACACATTACACTCCCCACAGACACTCATCCCAGCCGCACACACATTACACTCCCCACACACACTCACCCCAGCCACACACACATTACACTCCCCACACACACTCATCCCAGCCACACACACACATTACACTCCCCACACACACTCACCCCAGCCGCACACCCACATTACACTCCCCGCACACACTCATCCCAGCCGCACACACACATTACACTCCCCACACACACTCACCCCAGCCGCACACCCACATTACACTCCCCGCACACACTCATCCCAGCCGCACACACACACATTACACTCACCACACACACTCATCCCAGCCGCACACACACATTACACTCCCCACACACACTCACCCCAGCCGCACACCCACATTACACTCCCCGCACACACTCATCCCAGCCGCACACACACACATTACACTCACCACACACACTCATCCCAGCCGCACACACACATTACACTCCCCACACACACTCATCCCAGCCCCACACACACATTACACTCCCCAGACACACTCATCCCAGCCGCACACACACATTACACTCCCCACACACATTCATCCCAACCTCACACACACATTACACTCCCCACACACACTCATCCCAGCCACACACACACTACACTCCCCACACACACTCATCCCAGCCCCACACACACATTACACTCCCCAGACACACTCATCCCAGCCGCACACACACATTACACTCCCCACACACACTCATCCCAGCCGCACACACACATTACACTCCCCACACACACTCATCCCAGCAACACACATTACACTCCCCACACACACTCATCCCAGCCGCACACACACATTACACTCCCCACACACACTCATCCCAGCCGCACACACACATTAAACTCCCCACACACACTCATCCCAGCCCCACACACACATTACACTCCCCACACACACTCATCCCAGCCGCACACACACATTAAACTCCCCACACACACTCATCCCAGCCCCACACACACATTACACTCCCCACACACACTCATCCCAGCCGCACACACACATTAAACTCCCCACACACACTCATCCCAGCCGCACACACACATTACACTCCCCACACACACTCATCCCAGCCGCACACACACATTACACTCCCCACACACACTCACCCCAGCCCCACACACACATTACACTCCCCACACAAACTCATCCCAGCCACACACACACATTACACTCCCCACACACACTCATCCCAGCCGCACACACACATTGCACTCCCCACACACACTCATCCCAGCCCCACACACACATTACACTCCCCACACAAACTCATCCCAGCCACACACACACATTACACTCCCCACACACACTCATCCCAGCCCCACACACACATTACACTCCCTACACACACTCACCCCAGCCGCACACACAGTACACTCCCCACACACACTCATCCCAGCCACACACACACATTACACTCCCCACACACACTCACCCCAGCCGCACACACACATTACACTCCCCACACAAACTCATCCCAGCCACACACACACATTACACTCCCCACACACACTCATCCCAGCCGCACACACACATTACACTCCCCACACACACTCATCCCAGCCGCACACACACATTACACTCCCTACACACACTCACCCCAGCCGCACACACAGTACACTCCCCACACACACTCATCCCAGCCACACACACACATTACACTCCCCACACACACTCACCCCAGCCGCACACACACATTACACTCCCCACACAAACTCATCCCAGCCACACACACACATTACACTCCCCACACACACTCACCCCAGCCGCACACACACATTACACTCCCCACACAAACTCATCCCAGCCACACACACACATTACACTCCCCACACACACTCATCCCAGCCGCACACACACATTACACTACCCACACACACTCACCCCAGCCGCACACACACATTACACTCCCCACACACACTCATCCCAGCCGCACACACACATTAAACTCACCACACACACTCATCCCAGCCATACACACACATTACACTCCCCACACACACTCATCCCAGCCGCACACACACACTAAACTCCCCACACACACTCATCCCAGCCGCACACACACATTACACTCCCCACACACACTCATCCCAGCCACACACACATTAAACTCCCCACACACACTCACCCCAGCCGCACACACACATTACACTCTCCACACACACTCATCCCAGCCGCACACACACATTACACTCCCCACACACACTCATCCCAGCCGCACACACACATTACACTCTCCACATACACTCATCCCAGCCGCACACACACATTACACTCCCCACACACACTCATCCCAGCCGCACACACACATTACACTCCCCACACACACTCATCCCAGCCGCACACACACATTACACTCCCCACACACACTCATCCCAGCCGCACACACACATTACACTCCCCACACACACTCATCCCAGCCGCACACACACATTACACGCCCCACACACACTCATCCCAGCCGCACACACACACTAAACTCCCCATACACACACATCCCAGCCGCACACACACATTACACTCCCCACACACACTCATCCCAGCCACACACACATTAAACTCCCCACACACACTCACCCCAGCCGCACACACACATTACAGTCTCCACACACACTCATCCCAGCTGCACACACACATTACACTCCCCACACACACTCATCCCATCCGCACACACACATTACACTCTCCACACACACTCATCCCAGCCGCACACACACATTACACTCCCCACACACACTCATCCCAGCCGCACACACACATTACACTCCCCACACACACTCATCCCAGCCGCACACACACATTACACTCCCCACAAACACTCATCCCAGCCGCACACACACATTACACTCCCCACACACACTCATCCCAGCCGCACACACACATTACACTCCCCACACACACTCATCCCAGCCGCAGACACACATTACACTCCCCACACACACTCATGCCAGCCACACACACATTAAACTCCCCACACACACTCATCCCAGCCACACACACATTACACTCCCCACACTCACTCACACAAGCCACACACACACATTACACTCCCCACACACCCTCATCCCAGCCGCACACACACATTACACTCCCCACACACATTCATCCCAGCCGCACACACAGATTACACTCCCCACTCACACTCATCCCAGACTACACACACATTACACTCCCTACACACACTAATCCCAGCTGCACACACACATTAAACTCCCCACACACACTCACCCCAGCCGCACACACACATTAAACTCCCCACACACACTCATCCCAGCCGCACACACACATTACACTCCCCACACACACTCACCCCAGCCACACACACATTAAACTTCCCACACACACTCATCCCAGCCGCACACACATATTACACTCCCCACACACACTCACCCCAGCCACACACACATTAAACTCTCCACACACACTCACCCCAGCCACACACACATTACACTCCCCACACACACGCACCCCAGCCGCACACCCACATTACACTCCCCAAACACACTCATCCCAGCTACACACACACATTACACTCCCCACACACACTCATCCCAGCTACACACACACATTACACTCCCCACACACACTCATCCCAGCCGCACACACACATTACACTCCCCACACACACTCATCCCAGCCGCACACACACATTACACTCCCCACAAACACTCATCCCAGCCTCACACACACATTACACTCCCCACACACACTCACCCCAGCCGCACACACACATTAAACTCCCCACACACTCAATCCAGCCACACACACATTACACTCCCCACACACACTCACCCCAGCCGCACATACACATTACACTCCCCACACACACTCATCCCAGCCACACACACACATTACACTCCCCACACACACTCATCCCAGCCGCACACACACATTACACTCCCCACACACACTCATCCCAGCCGCACACACACATTACGTTCCCCACACACACTCACCCCAGCCGCACACCCACATTAAACTCCCCACACACACTCATCCCAGCCGCACACACACATTACACTCCCCACACACGCTCACCCCAGCCGCACACACACATTACACTCCCCACACAAACTCACCCCAGCCACACACACATTAAACTCCCCACACACACTCATCACAGCCGCACACACACATTACACTCCCCACACACACTCATCCCAGCCACACACACACATTACACTCCCCGCACACACTCATCCCAGCCACACACACATTACACTCCCCACTCACACTCACCCCAGCCACACACACATTAAACTCCCCACACACACTCATCCCAGCCACACACACATTACACTCCCCACACACACTCATCCCAGCCACACACACACATTACACTCCCCACACACACTCATCCCAGCCACACACACACATTACACTCCCCGCACACACTCATCCCAGCCACACACACATTACACTCCCCACACACACTCACCCCAGCCACACACACATTAAACTCCCCACACACACTCATCACAGCCGCACACACACATTACACTCCCCACACACACTCATCCCAGCCACACACACACATTACACTCCCCGCACACACTCATCCCAGCCACACACACATTACACTCCCCACTCACACTCACCCCAGCCACACACACATTAAACTCCCCACACACACTCATCCCAGCCACACACACATTACACTCCCCACACACACTCATCCCAGCCACACACACACATTACACTCCCCACACACACTCATCCCAGCCGCACACACACATGCCACTCCCCATACACACCCATCCCAGCCACACACACACATTACACTCCCCACACACACTTATCCCAGCCGCACACACACATTACACTCCCCACACACACTCATCCCAGCCGCACACACACATTACACTCCCCACACACACTCATCCGAGACACACACTCACATTACACTCCCCACACACACTCATCCCAGCCGCACACACACATTAAACTCCCCACACACACTCATCCCAGCCACACACACACATTACACTCCCCACACACACTCACCCCAGCCGTACACACATTACACTCCCCACACACACTCATCCAACCGCACACACACATTACACTCCCCACACACACTCATCCCAGCCAAACACACATTACACTCCCCACACACACTCATCCCAGCCTCACACACACATGACACTCCCCACAAACACTCATCCCAGCCGCACACACACAATACACTCCCCACACACACTTATCCCAGCCGCACACACACATTACACTCCCCACACACACTCATCCCAGCCACACACACATTACACTCCCCACACACACTCATCCCAGCCGCACACACACATTACACTCCCCACTCACACTCATCCCAGCCGCACACAGACATTACACTCCCTACACACGCTCATCCCAGGCGCACACACACATTACACTCCCCACACACACTCACCCCAGCCGCACACCCACATTAAACTCCCCACACACACTCATCCCAGCCGCAAACACACATTACACTCCCGACACACACTCACCCCAGCCACACACACAAAAAACTCCCCACACACACTCATCCCAGCCACACACACACACATTACACTCCCCACACACACTCACCCCAGCCGCACGCACACATTAAACTCCCTACACACACTCACCCCAGCCACACACACACACATTACACTCCCCACACACACTCACCCAAGCCGCAAACACACATTAAACTCCCCACACACACTCATCCCAGCCGCACACACTCATTCCACTCCCCACACACACTCATCCCAGCCACACACATACATTACACTCCCCACACACACTCACCCCAGCCGCACACACACATTAAACTCCCCAGACACTCACCCCAGCCGCACACACACATTAAACTCCCCACACACACTCATCCCAGCCACACAAACATTACACTCCCCACACACACTCACCCCAGCCGCACACACATTACACTCCCCACTCACACTCATCCCAGACGCACACACACATTACACTCCCTACACACGCTCATCCCAGGCGCACACACACATTACACTCCGCACACACACTCATCACAGCCGCAAACACACATTACACTCCCCACACACACTCACCCCAGCCGCACACCCACATTAAACTCCCCACACACACTCATCCCAGCTGCACACACACATTACACTTCCCACACACACCCATCCCAGCTGCACACACACATTACACACCCCACACACACTCATCACAGGCGCACACACACATTACAGTCCCCTCACACACTCATCCCAGCCGCACACACACATTTCACTCCCCACACACACTCATCCCAGCCGCACACACACATTACACTCCCCACACACACTCATCCCAGCCGCACACACACATTACACTCCCCACAGACACTTATCCCAGCTGCACACACACATTACACTCCCCACACACACTCATCCCAGCCGCACACACACATTTCACTCCCCACACACACTCATCCCAGCCGCACACACACATTACACTCCCCGCACACACTCATCCCAGCCGCACACACACATTACACTCCCCACACACACTCATCCCAGCCGCACACACACATTACACTCCCCACACACACTTATCCCAGCCGCACACACACATTACACTCCCCACACACACTCATCCCAGCCGCACACACACATTACACTCCCCACACACACTCACCCCAGCCGCACACCCACATTACACTCCCCACACAAACTCATCCCAGCCACACACACACATTACACTCCCCACACACACTCATCCCAGCTGCACACACACATTACACTCCCCACACACACTCATCCCAGCTGCACACACACATTACACTCACCACACACACTCATCCCAGCCGCACACACACATTACACTCATCACACACACTCATCCCAGCTGCACACACACATTACACTCACCACACACACTCATCCCAGCCACACACACACATTACACTCCCCACACACACTCATCCCAGCTGCACACACACATTACACTCCCCACACACACTCATCCCAGCTGCACACACACATTACACTCACCACACACACTCATCCCAGCCGCACACACACATTACACTCATCACACACACTCACCCCAGCCGCACACACACATTACACTCACCACAGACACTTATCCCAGCTGCACACACACATTACACTCCCCACACACACTCATCCCAGCAACACACATTACACTCCCCACACACACTCATCCCAGCCCCACACACACATTACACTCCCTACACACACTCACCCCAGCCGCACACACAGTACACTCCCCACACACACTCATCCCAGCAACACACATTACACTCCCCACACACACTCATCCCAGCCACACACACACATTACACTCATCACACACACTCACCCCAGCCGCACACACACATTACACTCACCACAGACACTTATCCCAGCTGCACACACACATTACACTCCCCACACACACTCACCCCAGCCGCACACACAGTACACTCCCCACACACACTCATCCCAGCCACACACACACATTACACTCCCCACACACACTCATCCCAGCCACACACACACATTACACTCCCCACACACACTCACCCCAGCCGCACACACACATTACACTCCCCACACAAACTTATCCCAGCCACACACACACATTACACACCCCACACACACTCACCCCAGCCGCACACACACATTAAACTCCCCACACACACTCATCCCAGCCGCACACACACACTAAACTCACCACACACACTAATCCCAGCCATACACACACATTACACTCCCCACACACACTCATCCCAGCCGCACACACACATTACACTCCCCACACACACTCATCCCAGCCACACACACATTAAACTCCCCACACACACTCACCCCAGCCGCACACACACATTACACTCTCCACACACACTCATCCCAGCCGCACACACACATTACACTCCCCACACACACTCATCCCAGCCGCACACACACATTACACTCTCCACACACACTCATCCCAGCCGCACACACACATTACACTCCCCACACACACTCATCCCAGCCGCACACACACATTACACTCCCCACACACACTCATCCCAGCCGCACACACACATTACACTCCCCACACACACTCATCCCAGCCGCACACACACATTACACTCCCCACACACACTCATCCCAGCCGCACACACACATTACACGCCCCACACACACTCATCCCAGCCGCACACACACACTAAACTCCCCATACACACTCATCCCAGCCGCACACACACATTACACTCCCCCACACACACTCATCCCAGCCGCACACACACATTACACTCTCCACACACACTCATCCCAGCCGCACACACACATTACACTCCCCACACACACTCATCCCAGCCGCACACACACATTACACTCCCCACACACACTCATCCCAGCCGCACACACACATTACACTCCCCACACACACTCATCCCAGCCGCACACACACATTACACTCCCCACACACACTCATCCCAGCCGCACACACACATTACACGCCCCACACACACTCATCCCAGCCGCACACACACACTAAACTCCCCATACACACACATCCCAGCCGCACACACACATTACACTCCCCACACACACTCATCCCAGCCACACACACATTAAACTCCCCACACACACTCACCCCAGCCGCACACACACATTACACTCTCCACACACACTCATCCCAGCTGCACACACACATTACACTCCCCACACACACTCATCCCAGCCGCACACACACATTACACTCTCCACACACACTCATCCCAGCCGCACACACACATTACACTCCCCACACACACTCATCCCAGGCGCACACACACATTACACTCCCCACACACACTCATCCCAGCCGCACACACACATTACACTCCCCACACACACTCATCCCAGCCGCACACACACATTACACTCCCCACACACACTCATCCCAGCCGCACACACACATTACACTCCCCACACACACTCATCCCAGCCGCACACACACATTACACTCCCCACACACACTCATGCCAGCCACACACACATTAAACTCCCCACACACACTCATCCCAGCCACACACACATTACACTCCCCACACTCACTCACACAAGCCACACACACACATTACACTCCCCACACACCCTCATCCCAGCCGCACACACACATTACACTCCCCACACACATTCATCCCAGCCGCACACACAGATTACACTCCCCACTCACACTCATCCCAGACCACACACACATTACACTCCCTACACACACTAATCCCAGCTGCACACACACATTAAACTCCCCACACACACTCACCCCAGCCGCACACACACATTAAACTCCCCACACACACTCATCCCAGCCGCACACACACATTACACTCCCCACACACACTCACCCCAGCCACACACACATTAAACTTCCCACACACACTCATCCCAGCCGCACACACACATTACACTCCCCACACACACTCACCCCAGCCACACACACATTAAACTCCCCACACACACTCACCCCAGCCACACACACATTACACTCCCCACACACACTCACCCCAGCCGCACACACACATTACACTCCCCAAACACACTCATCCCAGCTACACACACACATTACACTCCCCACACACACTCATCCCAGCTACACACACACATTACACTCCCCACACACACTCATCCCAGCCGCACACACACATTACACTCCCCACACACACTCATCCCAGCCGCACACACACATTACACTCCCCACAAACACTCATCCCAGCCTCACACACACATTACACTCCCCACACACACTCACCCCAGCCGCACACACACATTAAACTCCCCACACACTCAATCCAGCCACACACACATTACACTCCCCACACACACTCACCCCAGCCGCACACACACATTACACTCCCCACACACACTCATCCCAGCCACACACACACATTACACTCCCCACACACACTCATCCCAGCCGCACACACATTACACTCCCCACACACACTCATCCCAGCCGCACACACACATTACGTTCCCCACACACACTCACCCCAGCCGCACACCCACATTAAACTCCCCACACACACTCATCCCAGCCGCACACACACATTACACTCCCCACACACGCTCACCCCAGCCGCACACACACATTACACTCCCCACACAAACTCACCCCAGCCACACACACATTAAACTCCCCACACACACTCATCACAGCCGCACACACACATTACACTCCCCACACACACTCATCCCAGCCACACACACACATTACACTCCCCGCACACACTCATCCCAGCCACACACACATTACACTCCCCACTCACACTCACCCCAGCCACACACACATTAAACTCCCCACACACACTCATCCCAGCCACACACACATTACACTCCCCACACACACTCATCCCAGCCACACACACACATTACACTCCCCACACACACTCATCCCAGCCACACACACACATTACACTCCCCGCACACACTCATCCCAGCCACACACACATTACACTCCCCACACACACTCACCCCAGCCACACACACATCAAACTCCCCACACACACTCATCACAGCCGCACACACACATTACACTCCCCACACACACTCATCCCAGCCACACACACACATTACACTCCCCGCACACACTCATCCCAGCCACACACACATTACACTCCCCACTCACACTCACCCCAGCCACACACACATTAAACTCCCCACACACACTCATCCCAGCCACACACACATTACACTCCCCACACACACTCATCCCAGCCACACACACACATTACACTCCCCACACACACTCATCCCAGCCACACACACACATTACACTCCCCGCACACAATCATCCCAGCCACACACACATTACACTCCCCACACACACTCACCCCAGCCACACACACATTAAACTCCCCACACACACTCATCACAGCCGCACACACACATTACACTCCCCACACACACTGATCCCAGCCACACACACACATTACACTCCCCGCACACACTCACCCCAGCCGCACACACACATTACACTCCCCACACACACTCACCCCAGCCACACACACATTACACTCCCCACAAACACTCACCCCAGCCGCACACACACATTACACTCCCCACACACACTCACCTCAGCCGCACACACACATTACACTCCCTACACACACTCATCCCAGCCACACACACACAGTACACTCCCCACACACACTCACCAAGCCGGCAAACACACATTAAACTCCCCACCCACAATCATCCCAGCCGCACACAGGCATTACACTCCCCACACACACCCATCCAAGTGCACACACACATTACACTCACCACACACACTCATGCCAGCCACACACACACATTACACTCCCCACATACACTCACCCCAGCCGCACACACACATTACACTCCCCACACACACTCATCCCAGCCACACACACACATTACACTCCCCACACACACTCATCCCAGCCGCGCACACACATTACACTCCCCACACACACTCATCCCCGCCACACACACACATTACACACCCACACACACTCACCCCAGCCGCACACACACATTACACTCCCCACACACACTCATCCCAGCCGCACACACACATTACACTCCCCACACACTCTCATCCCAGCCGCACACACACATTACACTCCCCACACACACTCATCCCAGCCACACACACACATTACAACCCCACACACACTCACCCCAGCCGCACACACACATTACACTCCCCACACACACTCATCCCAGCCGCACACACACATTACACTCCCCACACACACTCATCCCAGCCACACACACACATTACACCCCCCACACACACTCATCCCAGCCGCACACACACATTACACTCCCCACACACACTCACCCCAGCCACACACACACTAACCTCCCCACACACACTCATCCCAGCCGCACACACACATTACACTCCCCACAAACACTCATCCCAGCCTCACACACACATTACACTCCCCACACACACTCACCCCAGCCGCACACACACATTAAACTCCCCACACTCTCAATCCAGCCACACACACATTACACTCCCCACACACACTCACCCCAGCCGCACACACACATTACACTCCCCACACACACTCATCCCAGCCACACACACACATTACACTCCCCACACACACTCATCCCAGCCGCACACACACATTACACTCCCCACACACACTCATCCCAGCCGCACACACACATTACGTTCCCCACACACACTCACCCCAGCCGCACACCCACATTAAACTCCCCACACACACTCATCCCAGCCGCACACACACATTACACTCCCCACACACGCTCACCCCAGCCGCACACACACATTACACTCCCCACACAAACTCACCCCAGCCACACACACATTAAACTCCCCACACACACTCATCACAGCCGCACACACACATTACACTCCCCACACACACTCATCCCAGCCACACACACACATTACACTCCCCGCACACACTCATCCCAGCCACACACACATTACACTCCCCACTCACACTCACCCCAGCCACACACACATTAAACTCCCCACACACACTCATCCCAGCCACACACACATTACACTCCCCACACACACTCATCCCAGCCACACACACACATTACACTCCCCACACACACTCATCCCAGCCACACACACACATTACACTCCCCGCACACACTCATCCCAGCCACACACACATTACACTCCCCACACACACTCACCCCAGCCACACACACATTAAACTCCCCACACACACTCATCACAGCCGCACACACACATTACACTCCCCACACACACTCATCCCAGCCACACACACACATTACACTCCCCGCACACACTCATCCCAGCCACACACACATTACACTCCCCACTCACACTCACCCCAGCCACACACACATTAAACTCCCCACACACACTCATCCCAGCCACACACACACATTACACTCCCCACACACACTGATCCCAGCCACACACACACATTACAATCCCCGCACACACTCACCCCAGCCGCACACACACATTACACTCCCCACACACACTCACCCCAGCCAAACACACATTACACTCCCCACAAACACTCACCCCAGCCGCACACACACATTACACTCCCCACACACACTCACCTCAGCCGCACACACACATTACACTCCCTACACACACTCATCCCAGCCACACACACACAGTACACTCCCCACGCACACTCACCCAAGCCGGCAAACACACATTAAACTCCCCACCCACAATCATCCCAGCCGCACACAGACATTACACTCCCCACACACACCCATCCAAGTGCACACACACATTACACTCACCACACACACTCATGCCAGCCACACACACACATTACACTCCCCACACACACTCACCCCAGCCGCACACACACATTACACTCCCCACACTCACTCATCCCAGCCACACACACACATTACACTCCCCACACACACTCATCCCAGCCGCGCACACACATTACACTCCCCACACACACTCATCCCCGCCACACACACACATTACACACCCACACACACTCACCCCAGCCGCACACACACATTACACTCCCCACACACACTCATCCCAGCCGCACACACACATTACACTCCCCAAACACTCTCATCCCAGCCGCACACACACATTACACTCCCCACACACACTCATCCCAGCCACACACACACATTACAACCCCACACACACTCACCCCAGCCACACACACACATTACACTCCCCACACACACTCATCCCAGCCGCACACACACATTACACTCCCCACACACACTCATCCCAGCCACACACACACATTACACCCCCCACACACACTCATCCCAGCCGCACACACACATTACACTCCCCAAACACACTAACCCCAGCCACACACACACTAACCTCCCCACACACACTCATCCCAGCCGCACACACACATTACACTCCCCACACACAGTCATCCCAGCCACACACACATTAAACTCCCCACACACACTCACCCCAGCCGCACACACACATTACACTCCCCACACACACTCATCCCAGCCACACACTCACATTACACTCCCCACACACACTCACCCCAGCCACACACACATTACACTCCCCACACACACTCACCCCAGCCGCACACACACATTACACTCCCTGCACACACTCATCCAAGCCGCACCCACACATTACACTCCCCACTCACACTCATCCCAGCCGCACACACACATTACACTCCCCACACACACTCGTCCCAGCCACGCACACACATTACACTCCCCACACACACTCATCCCAGCCGCACACACATATTCCACTCCCCACACACACTCACCCCAGCCGCACACACACATTACACTCCCCACACACACTCACTCCAGCCGCACACACACATTACACTCCCCACACACACTCATCCCAGCCGCACACACACATTACACTCCCCACACACACTCATCCCAGCCACACACACACATTACACTCCCTCCCCACACACACTCATCCCAGCCACACACACACATTACACTCCCCACACACACTCATCCCAGCCGCACACACACATTACACTCCCTACACACACTCATCCCAGCTGCACACACACATTACATTCCCCAGACACACTCATCCCAGCCGCACACACACATTACACTCTCCACACACACTCACCACAGCCGCACACACACATTATACTCCCCACACACACTCATCCCAGCCGCACACACACATTACACTCCCCACACACACTCATCCCAGCCGCACACACACATTACACTCCCCACACACACTTGTGCCAGCTGCACACACCCATTACACTCCCCACACACACTCATCCCAGCCGCACACACACATTACACTCCCCACACACACTCATCCCAGCCACACACACATTAAACTCCCCACACACACTCATCCCAGCCGCACACACACGTTACACTCCCCACACACACTCAACCCAGCCGCACACACACATTACACTCCCCACACAAACTCATCCCAGCCACACACACACAGTACACTCCCCACTCACACTCACCCTCACCCCAGCCACACACACACATTACACTCCCCACACACACTCACCCCAGCCGCACACACACATTACACTCCCCGCACACACTCACCCCAGCCACACACACATTAAACTCCCCACACACACTCACCCCAGCCGCACACACACATTACACTCCCCACACACACTCATCCCAGCCGCACACACAAATTCCACTCGCCACACACACTCCCCCCAGCCACACACACATTAAACTCCCCACAAACACTCATCCCAGCCGCCACACATATTACACTCCACACAAACACTCACCCCATCCGCACACACACATTACACTCCCCACACACACTCATCCCAGCCGCACACACAAATTACACTCGCCACACACACTCCCCCCAGCCACACACACATTAAACTCCCCACACACACTCACCCCAGCCGCACACACACATTACACTCCCCACCAACACTCATCCCAGCCGCACACACTCATTAAACTCCCCACACACACTCATCCCAGCCGCACACACACATTACACTCCCCACACACACTCATCCCAGCCGCACACACACATTACGTTCCCCACACACACTCACCCCAGCCGCACACCCACATTAAACTCCCCACACACACTCATCCCAGCCGCACACACACATTACACTCCCCACACACGCTCACCCCAGCCGCACACACACATTACACTCCCCACACAAACTCACCCCAGCCACACACACATTACACTCCCCACACACACTCATCCCAGCCACACACACACATTACACTCCCCGCACACACTCATCCCAGCCACACACACATTACACTCCCCACTCACACTCACCCCAGCCACACACACATTAAACTCCCCACACACACTCATCCCAGCCACACACACATTACACTCCCCACACACACTCATCCCAGCCACACACACACATTACACTCCCCACACACACTCATCCCAGCCACACACACACATTACACTCCCCGCACACACTCATCCCAGCCACACACACATTACACTCCCCACACACACTCACCCCAGCCACACACACATTAAACTCCCCACACACACTCATCACAGCCGCACACACACATTACACTCCCCACACACACTCATCCCAGCCACACACACACATTACACTCCCCGCACACACTCATCCCAGCCACACACACATTACACTCCCCACTCACACTCACCCCAGCCACACACACATTAAACTCCCCACACACACTCATCCCAGCCACACACACATTACACTCCCCACACACACTCATCCCAGCCACACACACACATTACACTCCCCACACACACTCATCCTAGCCACACACACACATTACACTCCCCGCACACACTCATCCCAGCCACACACACATTACACTCCCCACACACACTCACCCCAGCCACACACACATTAAAATCCCCACACACACTCATCACAGCCGCACACACACATTACACTCCCCACACACACTGATCCCAGCCACACACACACATTACACTCCCCGCACACACTCACCCCAGCCGCACACACACATTACACTCCCCACACACACTCACCCCAGCCAAACACACATTACACTCCCCACAAACACTCACCCCAGCCGCACACACACATTACACTCCCCACACACACTCACCTCAGCCGCACACACACATTACACTCCCCACACACACTGATCCCAGCCACACACACACATTACACTCCCCGCACACACTCACCCCAGCCGCACACACACATTACACTCCCCACACACACTCACCCCAGCCAAACACACATTACACTCCCCACAAACACTCACCCCAGCCGCACACACACATTACACTCCCCACACACACTCACCCCAGCCAAACACACATTACACTCCCCACAAACACTCACCCCAGCCGCACACACATATTCCACTCCCTACACACACTCATCCCAGCCACACACACACAGTACACTCCCCACACACACTCACCCAAGCCGGCAAACACACATTAAACTCCCCACCCACAATCATCCCAGCCGCACACAGACATTACACTCCCCACACACACCCATCCAAGTGCACACACACATTACACTCCCCACACACACTCATCCCAGCCACACACACACATTACACTCCCCACACACACTCATCCCAGCCGCGCACAAACATTACACTCCCCACACACACTCATCCCCGCCACACACACACATTACACACCCACACACACTCACCCCAGCCGCACACACACATTACACTCCCCACACACACTCATCCCAGCCGCACACACACATTACACTCCCCACACACTCTCATCCCAGCCGCACACACACATTACACTCCCCACACACACTCATCCCAGCCACACACACACATTACAACCCCACACACACTCACCCCAGCCACACACACACATTACACTCCCCACACACACTCATCCCAGCCGCACACACACATTACACTCCCCACACACACTCATCCCAGCCACACACACACATTACACCCCCCACACACACTCATCCCAGCCGCACACACACATTACACTCCCCACACACACTAACCCCAGCCACACACACACTAACCTCCCCACACACACTCATCCCAGCCGCACACACACATTACACTCCCCACACACACTCATCCCAGCAGCACACACACATTACACTCCCCACACAAACTCACCCCAGCCACACACACATTACACTCCCCACACACACTCACCCCAGCCGCACGCACACATTACACTCCCCACACACACTCATCACAGCCACGCACACACAGTACACTACCCACACACACTCACCCCAGCCGCACACACACATTAAACTCCCCACACACACTCATCCCAGCCACACACTCACATTACACTCCCCACACACACTCACCCCAGCCACACACACATTACACTCCCCACACACACTCACCCCAGCCGCACACACACATTACACTCCCTGCACACACTCATCCAAGCCGCACCCACACATTACACTCCCCACTCACACTCATCCCAGCCGCACACACACATTACACTCCCCACACACACTCGTCCCAGCCACGCACACACATTACACTCCCCACACACACTCATCCCAGCCGCACACACATATTCCACTCCCCACACACACTCACCCCAGCCGCACACACACATTACACTCCCCACACACACTCACTCCAGCCGCACACACACATTACACTCCCCACACACACTCATCCCAGCCGCACACACACATTACACTCCCCACACACACTCATCCCAGCCACACACACACATTACACTCCCTCCCCACACACACTCATCCCAGCCACACACACACATTACACTCCCCACACACACTCATCCCAGCCGCACACACATATTCCACTCCCCACACACACTCACCCCAGCCGCACACACACATTACACTCCCCACACACACTCACTCCAGCCGCACACACATATTCCACTCCCCACACACACTCACCCCAGCCGCACACACACATTACACTCCCCACACACACTCACTCCAGCCGCACACACACATTACACTCCCCACACACACTCATCCCAGCCGCACACACACATTACACTCCCCACACACACTCATCCCAGCCACACACACACATTACACTCCCTCCCCACACACACTCATCCCAGCCGCACACACACATTACACTCCCTACACACACTCATCCCAGCTGCACACACACATTACATTCCCCAGACACACTCATCCCAGCCGCACACACACATTACACTCTCCACACACACTCACCACAGCCGCACACACACATTATACTCCCCACACACACTCATCCCAGCTGCACACACACATTACACTCCCCACACACACTCATCCCAGCCGCACACACACATTACACTCCCCACACACACTTGTGCCAGCTGCACACACCCATTACACTCCCCACACACACTCATCCCAGCCGCACACACACATTACACTCCCCACACACACTCATCCCAGCCACACACACATTAAACTCCCCACACACACTCATCCCAGCCGCACACACACGTTACACTCCCCACACACACTCAACCCAGCCGCACACACACATTACACTCCCCACACAAACTCATCCCAGCCACACACACACAGTACACTCCCCACTCACACTCACCCTCACCCCAGCCACACACACACATTACACTCCCCACACACACTCACCCCAGCCGCACACACACATTACACTCCCCGCACACACTCACCCCAGCCACACACACATTAAACTCCCCACACACACTCACCCCAGCCGCACACACACATTACACTCCCCACACACACTCATCCCAGCCGCACACACAAATTACACTCCCCACACACACTCCCCCCAGCCACACACACATTAAACTCCCCACAAACACTCATCCCAGCCGCCACACATATTACACTCCACACAAACACTCACCCCAGCCGCACACACAAATTACACTCCCCACACACACTCCCCCCAGCCACACACACATTACACTCCCCACACACACTCATCCCAGCCGCACACACAAATTACACTCGCCACACACACTCCCCCCAGCCACACACACATTAAACTCCCCACACACACTCACCCCAGCCGCACACACACATTACACTCCCCACCAACACTCATCCCAGCCGCACACACTCATTAAACTCCCCACACACACTCATCCCAGCCGCACACACACATTACACTCCCCGCACACACTCACCCCAGCTCACACACACATTACACTCCCCACACACACTCATCCCAGCCGCACACACACATTAAACTCCCCACACACACATTCCAGTCCCCACACACACTCACCCCAGCTCACACACACATTATACTCCCCACACACACTCATCCCAGCCGCACACACACATTACACACCCCACACACACTCATCCCAGCCACACACACAGATTACACTCCCCACTCACACTCATCCCAGCCCACACACACATTACACTCCCCACACACACTCACCCCAGCCGCACACACACATTAAACTCCCTACACACACTCATCCCAGCCGCACACACACATTACACTCCCCGCACACACTCACCCCAGCTCACACAGACATTATACTCCCCACACACACTCATCCCAGCCGCACACACACATTAAACTCCCCACACACACTCATCCCAGCCGCACACACACATTACACGCCCCACACACACTCATCCCAGCCACACACACAGATTACACTCCCCACTCACACTCATCCCAGCCCACACACACATTACACTCCCCACACACACTCACCCCAGCCGCACACACACATTAAACTCCCCACACACAATCATCCCAGCCGCACACACACATTACACTCCCCACACACACTCACCCCAGCCGCACACACACATTACACTCCCCAAACACACTCATCCCAGCTACACACACACATTACACTCCCCACACACACTCATCCCAGCTACACACACACATTACACTCCCCACACACACTCATCCCAGCCGCACACACACATTACACTCCACACACACTCATCACAGCCGCACACACACATTACACTCCCCACGCACACTCATCCCATCCTCACACACACATTACACTCCCCACACACACTCACCCCAGCCGCACACACACATTAAACTCCCCACACACTCACCCCAGCCGCACACACACATTAAACTCCCCACACACACTCAATCCAGCCACAAACACATTACACTACCCACACACACTCACCCCAGCCGCACACACACATTACACTCCCCACACACACTCATCCCAGCCACACACACACATTACACTCCCCACACACACTCATCCCAGCCGCGCACACACATTACACTCCCCACACACACTCATCCCAGCCGCACACACACATTACACTCCCCACACACACTCATCCCAGCTGCACACACACATTACACTCCCCACACACACTCATCCCAGCCGCACACACACATTACACTCCCCACACACACTCACCCCAGCCGCACACACACATTACACTCCCCACACACACTTACCCCAGCCACACACACATTAAACTCCCCACACACACTCATCACAGCCGCACACACACATTACACTCCCCACACACACTCACCCCAGCCGCACACACACATTACACTCCCCACACACACTTACCCCAGCCACACACACATTAAACTCCCCACACACACTCATCACAGCCGCACACACACATTACACTCCCCACACACACTCATCCCAGCCACACACACACATTACACTCGCCGCACACACTTATCCCAGCCACACACACATTACACTCCCCACTCACACTCACCCCAGCCACACACACATTACACTCCCCACACACACTCATCCCAGCCACACACACACATTACACTCCCCGCACACACTCATCCCAGCCACACACACATTACACTCCCCACACACACTCACCCCAGCCACACACACATTAAACTCCCCACACAAACTCATCATAGCCGCACAAACACATTACACTCCCCACACACACTCACCCCAGCCGCACACACACATTACACTCCCCACACACACTCACCCCAGCCACACACACATTACACTCCACACAAACACTCACCCCAGCCGCACACACACATTACACTCCCCACACACACTCACCTCAGCCGCACACACACATTACACTCCCCACACACACTCACCACAGCCACACACACTTTACACTCCCTACACACACTCATCCCAGCCACACACACACAGTACACTCCCCACACACACTCACCCAAGCCGGCAAACACCCATTAAACTCCCCACCCACAATCATCCCAGCCACACACACACATTAAACTCCCCACACACACTCATCCCAGCCACACACTCACATTACACTCCCCACACACACTCACCCCAGCCACACACACATTACACTCCCCACACACACTCAACCCAGCCGCACACACACATTACACTCCCTACACACACTCATCCCAGCCGCACCCACACATTACACTCCCCACTCACACTCATCCCAGCCGCACACACACATTACACTCCCCACACACACTCGTCCCAGCCACACACACACATTACACTCCCCACACACACTCATCCCAGCCGCACACACATTAAACTCCCCACACACACTCATCCCAGCCGCACACACACATTACACTCCCCACACACACTCACCCCAGCCGCACACACACATTACACTCCCCACACACACTCACTCCAGCCGCACACACACATTACACTCCCCACACACACTCATCCCAGCCGCACACACACATTACACTCCCCACACACACTCATCCCAGCCACACACACACATTACACGCCCTCCCCACACACACTCATCCCAGCCACACACACACATTACACTCCCCACACACACTCATCCCAGCCGCACACACACATTACATTCCCTACACACACCCATCCCAGCTGCACACACACATTACATTCCCCAGACACACTCATCCCAGCCGCACACACACATTACACTCTCCACACACACCCACCACAGCCGCACACACACATTATACTCCCCACACACACTCATCCCAGCCGCACACACACATTACACTCCCCACACACACTCATCCCAGCCGCACACACACATTACACTCCCCACACACACTCGTGCCAGCTGCACACACCCATTACACTCCCCACACACACTCATCCCAGCCGCACACACACATTACACTCCCCACACACACTCATCCCAGCCACACACACATTACACTCCCCACACACACTCACCCCAACCACACACACATTAAACTCCCCACACACACTCATCCCAGCCGCACACACACGTTACACTCCCCACACACACTCAACCCAGCCGCACACACATTACACTCCCCACACAAACTCATCCCAGCCACACACACACAGTACACTCCCCACTCACACTCACCCCAGCCACACACACACATTACACTCCCCACACACACTCACCCCAGCCACACACACATTAAACTCCCCACACACACTGATCCCAGCCACACACACACATTACACTCCCCACACACACTCATCGCAGCCGCACACACACATTACACTCCCCGCACACACTCACCCCAGCCACACACATATTAAACTCCCCACACACACTCACCCCAGCCGCACACACACATTACACTCCCCACACACACTCATCCCAGCCGCACACACAAATTACACTCCCCACACACACTCCCCCCAGCCACACACACATTAAACTCCCCACAAACACTCATCCCAGCCGCGCACACACATTACACTCCCCACCAACACTCATCCCAGCCGCACACACACATTAAACTCCCCACACACACTCATCCCAGCCGCACACACACATTACACTCCCCACTCACACTCATCCCAGCCGCACACACACATTAAACTCCCCACACACACTCATCCCAGCCGCACACACACATTACACTCCCCGCACACACTCACCTCAGCTCACACACACATTACACTCCCCACACACACTCATCCCAGCCGCACACACACATTAAACTCTCCACACACACTCATCCCAGCCGCACACACACATTACACACCCCACACACACTCATCCCAGCCACACACACAGATTACACTCCCCACTCACACTCATCCCAGCCCACACACACATTACACTCCCCACTCACACTCATCCCAGCCCACACACACATTACACTCCCCACACACACTCACCCCAGCCGCACACACACATTAAACTCCTCACACACACTCATCCCAGCCGCACACACACATTACACTCCCCACACACACTCACCCCAGCCACACACACATTAAACTTCCCACACACACTCATCCCAGCCGCACACACACATTACACTCCCCGCACACACTCACCGCAGCCGCACACACACATTACACTCCCCAAACACACTCATCCCAGCTACACACACACATTACACTCCCCACACACACTCATCCCAGCTACACACACACATTACACTCCCCACACACACTCATCCCAGCCGGACACACACATTACACTCCCCACACACACTCATCCCAGCCGCACACACACATTACACTCCCCACGCACACTCATCCCATCCTCACACACACATTACACTCCCCACACACACTCATCCCAGCCGCACACACACATTACACTCCCCACACACACTCACCCCAGCCGCACACACACATTAAGCTCCCCACACACTCACCCCAGCCGCACACACACATTAAACTCCCCACACACACTCAATCCAGCCACACACACATTACACTCCCCACACACACTCACCCCAGCCGCACACGCACATTACACTCCCCACACACACTCATCCCAGCCACACACACACATTACACTCCCCACACACACTCATCCCAGCCGCACACACACATTACACTCCCCACACACACTCATCCCAGCCGCACACACACATTACACTCCCCACACACACTCATCCTAGCCGCACAGACACATTACGTTCCCCACACACACTCACCCCAGCCGCACAACCACATTAAACTCCCCACACACACTCACCCCAGCCGCACACACACATTACACTCCCCACACACACTCACCCCAGCCACACACACATTAAACTCCCCACACACACTCATCACAGCCGCACACACACATTACACTCCCCACACTCACTCATCCCATCCACACACACACATCACACTCCCCGCACACACTCATCCCAGCCACACACACATTACACTCCCCACTCACACTCACCCCAGCCACACACACACATTACACTCCCCACACACACTCACCCCAGCCACACACACATTAAACTCCCCACACACACTGATCCCAGCCACACACACACATTACACTCCCCACACACACTCATCGCAGCCGCACACACACATTACACTCCCCGCACACACTCACCCCAGCCACACACATATTAAACTCCCCACACACACTCACCCCAGCCGCACACACACATTACACTCCCCACACACACTCATCCCAGCCGCACACACAAATTACACTCCCCACACACACTCCCCCCAGCCACACACACATTAAACTCCCCACAAACACTCATCCCAGCCGCGCACACACATTACACTCCCCACCAACACTCATCCCAGCCGCACACACACATTAAACTCCCCACACACACTCATCCCAGCCGCACACACACATTACACTCCCCACTCACACTCATCCCAGCCGCACACACACATTAAACTCCCCACACACACTCATCCCAGCCGCACACACACATTACACTCCCCGCACACACTCACCTCAGCTCACACACACATTACACTCCCCACACACACTCATCCCAGCCGCACACACACATTAAACTCTCCACACACACTCATCCCAGCCGCACACACACATTACACACCCCACACACACTCATCCCAGCCACACACACAGATTACACTCCCCACTCACACTCATCCCAGCCCACACACACATTACACTCCCCACTCACACTCATCCCAGCCCACACACACATTACACTCCCCACACACACTCACCCCAGCCGCACACACACATTAAACTCCTCACACACACTCATCCCAGCCGCACACACACATTACACTCCCCACACACACTCACCCCAGCCACACACACATTAAACTTCCCACACACACTCATCCCAGCCGCACACACACATTACACTCCCCGCACACACTCACCGCAGCCGCACACACACATTACACTCCCCAAACACACTCATCCCAGCTACACACACACATTACACTCCCCACACACACTCATCCCAGCTACACACACACATTACACTCCCCACACACACTCATCCCAGCCGCACACACACATTACACTCCCCACACACACTCATCCCAGCCGCACACACACATTACACTCCCCACGCACACTCATCCCATCCTCACACACACATTACACTCCCCACACACACTCATCCCAGCCGCACACACACATTACACTCCCCACACACACTCACCCCAGCCGCACACACACATTAAGCTCCCCACACACTCACCCCAGCCGCACACACACATTAAACTCCCCACACACACTCAATCCAGCCACACACACATTACACTCCCCACACACACTCACCCCAGCCGCACACGCACATTACACTCCCCACACACACTCATCCCAGCCACACACACACATTACACTCCCCACACACACTCATCCCAGCCGCACACACACATTACACTCCCCACACACACTCATCCCAGCCGCACACACACATTACACTCCCCACACACACTCATCCTAGCCGCACAGACACATTACGTTCCCCACACACACTCACCCCAGCCGCACAACCACATTAAACTCCCCACACACACTCACCCCAGCCGCACACACACATTACACTCCCCACACACACTCACCCCAGCCACACACACATTAAACTCCCCACACACACTCATCACAGCCGCACACACACATTACACTCCCCACACTCACTCATCCCATCCACACACACACATCACACTCCCCGCACACACTCATCCCAGCCACACACACATTACACTCCCCACTCACACTCACCCCAGCCACACACACATTAAACTCCCCACACACACTCATCCCAGCCACACACACATTACACTCCCCACACACACTCATCCCAGCCACACACACACATTACACTCCCCACACACTCTCATCCCAGCCACACACACACATTACACTCCCCGCACACACTCATCCCAGCCACACACACATTACACTCCCCACACACACTCACCCCAGCCACACACACATTAAACTCCCCACACACACTCATCACAGCCGCACACACACATTACACTCCCCACACACACTCATCCCAGCCACACACACACATTACACTCCCCGCACACACTCACCCCAGCCGCACACACACATTACACACCCCACACACACTCACCCCAGCCACACACACATTACACTCCCCACAAACACTCACCCCAGCCGCACACACACATTACACTCCCCACACACACTCACCTCAGCCGCACACACACATTACACTCCCCACACACACTCACCCCAGCCACACACACTTTACACTCCCTACACACACTCATCCCAGCCACACACACACAGTACACTCCCCACACACACTCACCCAAGCCGGCAAACACACATTAAACTCCCCACCCACAATCATCCCAGCCACACACACATTACACTCCCCACACACACTCACCCCAGCCGCACACAGACATTACACTCCCCACACACACCCATCCAAGTGCACACACACATTACACTCACCACACACACTCATGCCAGCCACACACACACATTACACTCCCCACACACACTCACCCCAGCCGCACACACACATTACACTCCCCACACACACTCATCCCAGCCACACACACACATTACACTCCCCACACACACTCATCCCAGCCCATACACACATTACACTCCCCACTCACACTCATCCCAGCCCACACACACATTACACTCCCCACACACACTCACCCCAGCCGCACACACACATTAAACTCCCCACACACACTCATCCCAGCCGCGCACACACATTACACTCCCCACACACACTCACCCCAGCCACACACACATTAAACTTCCCACACACACTCATCCCAGCCGCACACACACATTACACTCCCCACACACACTCACCGCAGCCGCACACACACATTACACTCCCCAAACACACTCATCCCAGGTACACACACAGATTACACTCCCCACACACACTCATCCCAGCTACACACACACATTACACTCCCCACACACACTCATCCCAGCCGCACACACACATTACACTCCCCACACACACTCATCCCAGCCGCACACACACATTACACTCCCCACGCACACTCATCCCATCCTCACACACACATTACACTCCTCACACACACTCACCCCAGCCGCACACACACATTACACTCCCCACACACTCACCCCAGCCGCACACACACATTAAACTCCCCACACACACTCAATCCAGCCACACATACATTACACTCCCCACACACACTCACCCCAGCCGCACACACACATTACACTCCCCACACACACTCATCCCAGCCACACACACACATTACACTCCCCACACACACTCATCCCAGCCGCACACACACATTACACTCCCCACACACACTCATCCCAGCCGCACACAAACATTACACTCCCCACACACACTCATCCCAGCCGCACACACACATTACACTCCCCACACACACTCATCCCAGCCGCACACACACATTACACTCCCCACACACACTCACCCCAGCCACACAGACATTACACTCCCCGCACACACTCATTCCAGCCGCACACACAAATTACACTCCCCACACACACTCACCCCAGCCACACACACATTACACTCCCCGCACACACTCATCCCAGCCACACACACATTACACTCCCCACTCACACTCACCCCAGCCACACACACATTAAACTCCCCACACACACTCATCCCAGCCACACACACATTACACTCCCCACACACACTCATCCCAGCCACACACACACATTACACTCCCCACACACACTCATCCCAGCCACACACACACATTACACTCCCCGCACACACTCATCCCAGCCACACACACATTACACTCCCCACATACACTCACCCCAGCCACACACACATTAAACTCCCCACACCCACTCATCACAGCCGCACACACACATTACACTCCCCACACACACTCATCCCAGCCACACACACACATTACACTCCCCGCACACACTCACCCCAGCCGCACACACACATTACACTCCCCACAAACACTCACCCCAGCCGCACACACACATTACACTCCCCACAAACACTCACCTCAGCCGCACACACACATTACACTCCCCACACACATTCACTCCAGCCACACACACTTTACACTCCCTACACACACTCATCCCAGCCACACACACGCAGTACACTCCCCACACACACTCACCCAAGCCGGCAAACACACATTAAACTCCCCAACCACAATCATCCCAGCCACACACACATTACACTCCCCACACACACTCACCCCAGCCGCACACAGACATTACACTCCCCACACACACCCATCCAAGTGCACACACACATTACACTCACCACACACACTCATGCCAGCCACACACACACATTACACTCCCCACACACACTCACCCCAACCGCACACACAAATTACACTCCCCACACACACTCATCCCAGCCACACACACACATTACACTCCCCACACACACTCATCCCAGCCGCACACACACATTACACTCCCCACACACACTCATCCATGCCACACACACACATTACACACCCACACACACTCACCCCAGCCGCACACACACATTACACTCCCCACACACACTCATCCCAGCCGCACACACACATTACACTCCCCACACACTCTCATCCCAGCCGCACACACACATTACACTCCCCACACACACTCATCCCAGCCACACACACACATTACAACCCCACACACACTCACCCCAGCCGCACACACACATTACACTCCCCACACACACTCATCCCAGGCGCACACACACATTACACTCCCCACACACACTCATCCCAGCCACACACACACATTACACCCCCCACACACACTCATCCCAGCCGCACACACACATTACACTCCCCACACACACTCACCCCAGCCACACACACACTAACCTCACCACACACACTCATCCCAGCCACACACACATTAAACTCCCCACACACACTCACCCCAGCCGCACACACACATTACTCTCCCCACACACACTCATCCCAGCCGCACACACACATTACACTCCCCACACAAACTCATCCCAGCCACACACACATTAAACTCCCCACACACACTCACCCCAGCCACACACACATTACACTCCCCACACACACTCACCCCAGCCGCACGCACACATTACACTCCCCACACACACTCATCCCAGCCACACACACACAGTACACTCCCCACACACACTCACTCCAGCCGCACACACACATTAAACTCCCCACACACACTCATCCCAGCCACACACTCACATTACACTCGCCACACACACTCACCCCAGCCACACACACATTACACTCCCCACACACACTCCCCCCAGCCGCACACACACATTACACTCCCTACACACACTCATCCCAGCCGCACCCACACATTACACTCCCTACACACACTCATCCCAGCCGCACACACACATTACACTCCCCACACACACTCACCTCAGCCGCACACACACATTACACTCCCCACACACACTCACCCCAGCCACACACACTTTACACTCCCTACACACACTCATCCCAGCCACACACACACAGTACACTCCCCACACACACTCACCCAAGCCGGCAAACACACATTAAACTCCCCACCCACAATCATCCCAGCCACACACACATTACACTCCCCACACACACTCACCCCAGCCGCACACAGACATTACACTCCCCACACACACCCATCCAAGTGCACACACACATTACACTCACCACACACACTCATGCCAGCCACACACACACATTACACTCCCCACACACACTCACCCCAGCCGCACACACACATTACACTCCCCACACACACTCATCCCAGCCACACACACACATTACACTCCCCACACACACTCATCCCAGCCCACACACACATTACACTCCCCACTCACACTCATCCCAGCCCACACACACATTACACTCCCCACACACACTCACCCCAGCCGCACACACACATTAAACTCCCCACACACACTCATCCCAGCCGCGCACACACATTACACTCCCCACACACACTCACCCCAGCCACACACACATTAAACTTCCCACACACACTCATCCCAGCCGCACACACACATTACACTCCCCACACACACTCACCGCAGCCGCACACACACATTACACTCCCCAAACACACTCATCCCAGGTACACACACAGATTACACTCCCCACACACACTCATCCCAGCTACACACACACATTACACTCCCCACACACACTCATCCCAGCCGCACACACACATTACACTCCCCACACACACTCATCCCAGCCGCACACACACATTACACTCCCCACGCACACTCATCCCATCCTCACACACACATTACACTCCTCACACACACTCACCCCAGCCGCACACACACATTACACTCCCCACACACTCACCCCAGCCGCACACACACATTAAACTCCCCACACACACTCAATCCAGCCACACATACATTACACTCCCCACACACACTCACCCCAGCCGCACACACACATTACACTCCCCACACACACTCATCCCAGCCACACACACACATTACACTCCCCACACACACTCATCCCAGCCGCACACACACATTACACTCCCCACACACACTCATCCCAGCCGCACACAAACATTACACTCCCCACACACACTCATCCCAGCCGCACACACACATTACACTCCCCACACACACTCATCCCAGCCGCACACACACATTACACTCCCCACACACACTCACCCCAGCCACACAGACATTACACTCCCCGCACACACTCATTCCAGCCGCACACACACATTACACTCCCCACACACACTCACCCCAGCCACACACACATTACACTCCCCGCACACACTCATCCCAGCCACACACACATTACACTCCCCACTCACACTCACCCCAGCCACACACACATTAAACTCCCCACACACACTCATCCCAGCCACACACACATTACACTCCCCACACACACTCATCCCAGCCACACACACACATTACACTCCCCACACACACTCATCCCAGCCACACACACACATTACACTCCC
This sequence comes from Scyliorhinus torazame, assembly GCF_047496885.1. NCBI lineage: Eukaryota > Metazoa > Chordata > Chondrichthyes > Carcharhiniformes > Scyliorhinidae > Scyliorhinus > Scyliorhinus torazame. The sequence goes on along the minus strand of NC_092714.1, from coordinate 275,085,078 downwards.
CGCACACACTCATCCCAGCCACACACACATTACACTCCCCACATACACTCACCCCAGCCACACACACATTAAACTCCCCACACCCACTCATCACAGCCGCACACACACATTACACTCCCCACACACACTCATCCCAGCCACACACACACATTACACTCCCCGCACACACTCACCCCAGCTGCACACACACATTACACTCCCCACAAACACTCACCCCAGCCGCACACACACATTACACTCCCCACAAACACTCACCTCAGCCGCACACACACATTACACTCCCCACACACATTCACTCCAGCCACACACACTTTACACTCCCTACACACACTCATCCCAGCCACACACACGCAGTACACTCCCCACACACACTCACCCAAGCCGGCAAACACACATTAAACTCCCCAACCACAATCATCCCAGCCACACACACATTACACTCCCCACACACACTCACCCCAGCCGCACACAGACATTACACTCCCCACACACACCCATCCAAGTGCACACACACATTACACTCACCACACACACTCATGCCAGCCACACACACACATTACACTCCCCACACACACTCACCCCAGCCGCACACACAAATTACACTCCCCACACACACTCATCCCAGCCACACACACACATTACACTCCCCACACACACTCATCCCAGCCGCACACACACATTACACTCCCCACACACACTCATCCATGCCACACACACACATTACACACCCACACACACTCACCCCAGCCGCACACACACATTACACTCCCCACACACACTCATCCCAGCCGCACACACACATTACACTCCCCACACACTCTCATCCCAGCCGCACACACACATTACACTCCCCACACACACTCATCCCAGCCACACACACACATTACAACCCCACACACACTCACCCCAGCCGCACACACACATTACACTCCCCACACACACTCATCCCAGGCGCACACACACATTACACTCCCCACACACACTCATCCCAGCCACACACACACATTACACCCCCCACACACACTCATCCCAGCCGCACACACACATTACACTCCCCACACACACTCATCCCAGCCACACACACACATTACACCCCCCACACACACTCATCCCAGCCGCACACACACATTACACTCCCCACACAAACTCATCCCAGCCACACACACATTAAACTCCCCACACACACTCACCCCAGCCACACACACATTACACTCCCCACACACACTCACCCCAGCCGCACGCACACATTACACTCCCCACACACACTCATCCCAGCCACACACACACAGTACACTCCCCACACACACTCACTCCAGCCGCACACACACATTAAACTCCCCACACACACTCATCCCAGCCACACACTCACATTACACTCGCCACACACACTCACCCCAGCCACACACACATTACACTCCCCACACACACTCCCCCCAGCCGCACACACACATTACACTCCCTACACACACTCATCCCAGCCGCACCCACACATTACACTCCCTACACACACTCATCCCAGCCGCACACACACATTACACTCCCCACACACACTCATCCCAGCCGCACACACACATTACACTCCCCACACACACTCATCCCAGCCACACACACACATTACACCCCCCACACACACTCATCCCAGCCGCACACACACATTACACTCCCCACACACAGTCATCCCAGCCACACACACATTAAACTCCCCACACACACTCACCCCAGCCGCACACACACGTTACACTCTCCACACACACTCATCCCAGCCGCACACACACATTACACTCCCCACACTCACTCATCGCAGCCGCACACACACATTACACTCCCCACACAAACTCATCCCAGCCACACACACATTAAACTCCCCACACACACTCACCCCAGCCACACACACATTACACTCCCCACACACACTCACCCCAGCCGCACGCACACATTACACTCCCCACACACACTCATCCCAGCCACACACACACAGTACACTCCCCACACACACTCACCCCAGCCACACACACACATTAAACTCCCCACACACACTCATCCCAGCCACACACTCACATTACACTCCCCACACACACTCACCCCAGCCACACACACATTACACTCCCCACAAACACTCACCCCAGCCGCACACACACATTACACTCCCTACACACACTCATCCCAGCCGCACCCACACATTACACTCCCCACTGACACTCATCCCAGCCGCACACACACATTACACTCCCCACACACACTCGTCCCAGCCACACACACACATTACACTCCCCACACACACTCATCCCAGCCGCACACACACATTAAACTCCCCACACACACTCATCCCAGCCGCACACACACATTCCAGTCCCCACACACACTCATCCCAGCCGCACACACATATTCAACTCCCCACACACACTCACCCCAGCCGCACACACACAGTACACTCCCCACACACACTCACCCCAGCCGCACACACTCATTACACTCCCC